>NC_090267.1:37660326-38020951 GCF_040414725.1 Anabrus simplex
ATCAGTGCAACTTCTACTTTCAGTATTCCACAGCCACACTCCACATTCCCGCTAATTCACTTCACCAACTGTACAACAAACGATTTATATTTGAAATAAAGCTAGGTTATGATAACCTTCTATCAAAGCTTTGAAAACATATTACATTGTCAAGGTCTCTGATCCACTCACGGAAAATCAATAACACAGCGCATGCACTCTGCACTCTGTTAAGTAAACTCAACTGTAAAGCGACATCTCGACAGAAATTTATGAATAATTAAAAAGTAGAGTTATAATTATCATCGACATTAGTATGGAAATTATAAAACTCGCTTCGCTCGTTTTATAAACATACTCGCGTCTTAATTATTGCCATTAAAGGCTTGTTGCCTAATGTACTATTACCACATGAGTTATGCATTGCAGGGTAAAATACACTTGCAAGATGCACTAAGTAGATACAGTTTTAGGCCACCCGTAGCACTGAGGCAGGCGACGATATGATCGGGGAGGCGTAAAGATTTCAAATATTCTCTTGAGAAATATCCAGCCACATCTTTTGAAACTGCACCTCCAAATCCGTCGTTTTTGCCGCTGGCGAAGTTGCCAGTTGGTCCCAAGCTTTGTTGATGGACGAGACTTCCGGAGACCTTGCTGGCCTAAGAACGAATGTTGATAGACTAGAGATTCCTGTGCTGCGGGAGGCCGGGCATTATCCTGCTGGAAAATGGGGTCACCAAACTGTCCCAGTAAGGGGAGCACCCACGGTCATAAGAATTTCTGGACGTATCGCCACCCTTTCATGTTTCCATCAATCACCAAGAGTGGAGAGCGAGAATCGTAGCAAATGAAACCACACACCATGAGACCTTTCGTTAGGGCAGTGTGCTGATCTATAATGATGCGTGGGTCACTGTACTGTCCAGGAATTCTCCGGGAGATCGGCGGCCTTCTGTATTCAGACAGAACCGTGATTCATCTCTGAACTTTACTTGTCGCTATGCAGAAGTTCAAAGGTGCTCAGATCGTAATAGTACAATAGTAGAGGTCGTAACGGACACCACGACGACAGGTCTTGCTCTGCCTGATGTGATATTGCTAGACATAGGCTTATCCCCAGCTACCGTGATATGTCTTTTGATGGTGCACTGCTTACATGATGTCGCACGATGAAAGGACCTTTCTTCCTAGTGGTCCGCTAGAGTCGTCCAGAGCCTTCTTGGCACTTGTATGTACTCTCACTTTCCACTGCGTCCAACAGCTACGCACAGTGTAATCCAAACTGTTCAAGTGGCGAACAGTACACCGAAACGTTCAACCTGCCTCTTTTAGGCTGACGATGGGTTCTCTCTGACTCCTCTAGCAGGTCAAAATCTTGTCGACCGTAGGGGCATGCTCTCCACATCCACAGCACGGTGTAGTTCCAAAGTAGTTCACAACTAGCAAGACTTGTTGAATAATGCGCAGCCGTCAAACGGACTCTGTCTCTGACTTTCTCTCACTTACTCAGTCGTCACCAACTAGGATTGACATATTCAAGAGTGGCTGGCTCACTCGGAACTGGCTGCTGCATTCTTTATATAGGGCTACAGAAGATTCTAGAATCTCCCTCTTCGAGATCATTGTGAGGGCATGGTACATTGTTAATCAGCTTTTATCTTCTTCTAGAAGTTTTCTTATCGTGAGCCTCAACAATTTGATGGTACATTTATATTTCTCGCCTCTGGCCTTGTCCACATTGTTGCTGCCGCGTCGCAGTTATCGTCTCTCTCTGGCATTGTTGACGACCGCCGTGCACTCGGCCTTTATTGTCGCAATATTAATGCATATGCGATGTGTAGTAAAGCGATAGAAATTTGTAACCGCGCAATCTAAGTATGAGAAAGGAGGTGTTAACTCATCTACCAGGACCCGGAGGGGAATGAAGTAATTCCTCCTTTTATTTGCTTGTTAATGAATGCAAAACACTTTTCCAATTAAATGATGCACTTCAATATTTTTAGAACAATTTTAAATGATAACATTCACTGCACTTTGCCGTAAAAACTGCTTGTCGTATTTCGGACGTGATTGAGCTACGCCAGTTTATTGATAAAGTGTGTATTGGAAAAATGTATATTAAAGAGAAAGGAATTTCATTATGAACTAGCTGAATGCCCGTTCTTCAAACGAGATAATTCGTTATATTGTATTTTTTAATCACAAAATATCTGAATAAGATATCCTTACTTTTCTTAATCAGCGCAGGACCAAATTTCAGCCCTCTAGATTTGTGTGAAGTGTGCGATTTAGTGATATTGCATTTAGGGTAGTTATCCCAATTTCACTCTCTATTACTAGAAAACATTGGTGTATAACATCTTTTCCTTTCCTAATGTCCTTACAAGGACCATTTCAGCCTTCTAGTTTCGTGGGTAGTATGAGAATTAGTGACGAGGGAGTGAGTGAGTTACGGCGTTCGCTTTTATGTATAGAAGTTGAGGAGTAAAGCCCGGAGGTTCATGCACTAGCAGGTTAGAATGCAAATTGTCAAGTAGGAGGTGACGTCTACCCCGTTCTTCCGTGATGTAACGGGACCAACATAACGTTCAAGGGTTCTAAGAGGCCGAGCCCCTAATGTTTATGCCAACCTTATAACATACTTGTTAACCAGGTTAGAGTACACCTGTTACACTCATGAGTAAGTTTGCACTCTAAGTTATTTATGCCCCAAAATCCAAGCTCAGTGATAAGGTATATACATTTTGGCGTTCCGTATTAAGAGTCCTTTCAGTTTTGACGCGTCGTTCGATTTGAAGTCGGGTATTTCCGGCGAAAAAGTAATATGACGCTTTCCATGTAACGCAAAAAGCCGTTATAAATACAAAAAAGTATTTCTTATACGGGAATTGTATATTATATTACAGTGAAAAAACAAATACCTACGATGTGACCACAATAGCTGATGTAATGGGCATGGCGTCATCACAAAATGGCCGCCAATTTCAGATATGTTTTTGGCGGTCGATAGTCAGTTACCGTGCGGTGTAACTTGGCGTGTAAACTTAGCGCTGGAGCGCGTGTGGTATAATTTGATTTATCTCGACGAGCTCTATCAGAAAATTAAAATAGCCAGTCAATAAAGAAATATGTTGGAGGTTTTGTGAATTAATATTTATGAATTTGGATCCACTTAACGACAGTATTCAAATACATGACTAATATGCGGATAAAAGCTTATAGAAAACATATTCAAGAGGAATAATAAATCCAATAAAGGATCCAATAAGTGCAAAAAAAATACATCGGCAGAACAAATAAGACGGCTACACAAGCGTTGCAAATTTGAGCTTGGAGAAATATGCTCTTCTACGAATAAACGACAAAACAAGGTACAAAAAGAGAAATGTGCTGCACTAGGCGATCGGTAGTTCGGTTGATTAATAGCCGAACGTCCGCAAGAAACCGTTCAGTGTAAATAATACATCTTCAATCATTCACCGATGTGAATACATTTTCTTAGTAAATAAATTTAACTCAACATAAGTGAAAGTAAAGATATATAAATGGAATGGAAAGAAGTCGACCATATAGCTAAGTTGTTGCCTTAATTTAAGGCGAAACTCCGGAAATATTTTTTTTTTTTGCTAGGGTATTTACGTCGCACCGACACAGATAGGTCTTATGGCGACGATGGGATAGGAAAGGCTTAGGAGTTGGAAGGAAGCGGCCGTGGCCTTAATTAAGGTACAGCCCCAGCATTTGCCTGGTGTGAAAATGGGAAACCACGGAAAACCATTTTCAGGGCTGCCGATAGTGGGATTCGAACCTACTATCTCCCGGATGCAAGCTCACAGCCGCACGCCTCTACGTGCACGGCCAACTCGCCCGGTAAAATATATTTTTACCTAATGCATGGATTTTCACGAAATTTTGTGGGAATGTCACCTACATAAAAGTAGAGATATCACGAACATTTCTTTCATATACAATCAATAGTTCTTCCAAAATAATTTTGAAATTTTTAATTCCATTTTTTTTCATGAAATTTAATTATCATGTTAATGTAAATTCGTAATTAGGCAGATAATACTTATGTTTTTAAAAGCACTAGGCCTACGTATCTATTTTTATGTACATAATTTATATAAGAAGATATATCGTACCAAAATTTGTGTAATTTTTACGTTCTAAAATTTTCGACTTAAAAATTCCTACTACTTGATAAATTCTGCAATCAAATATTCCATAGACAGGTTTCTTAATATAGCTGTGATACATATACCATACAAATTTTGTTTCATTTGGCAGAATATTATGGGATATAAATGGGATTTAAATGTAAAATTACAATTGGCAAACAAAGCATTATCACAGTGATAAATTGTTTGAATTTAGCGGAATAACTTCGTGACAAGAAAAAAAACTCAATTCTTTCAATTTCAGTCATTAAAAAATTCACTAAAATGACCAAAATATCGATCTTTATCTCTGGAGTGTCGCCTTAATACATTTTAAATATATTACAAGATTGAGAGCAAATACTAGCAAGATACCCGTGCTTCGCTACGGTATTATACTGAAATTTATAATTGAATGCTTATTGTTTTAGATATATAATCCGCCGAAATTCGCGATCTGACTCGTTTTCTGCGAGAATCCACCAAAATTCCCGATCTGAATCGTTTTCTATTAGATTCCGGCACGTTTCCTCCCATTTTTCAATCTTCCTTTCCAGCAATCGATTTCGTACTTCCCGGGCTAGGCTCAGGTATTCGTCCCGGTCAGTTGGGTCCGTAAATCTTTGCCATATTTTCCTATAATCATTTTAATATGAATAAAATCCTTCAGGAGATCCGGCGTGGTGTCATATTGGGTGCTTTGGCGGCACTGAACCCGCGGCCGGACTGCATTCTTAGTCATTACCCGTCCAGGAGCCGTTTCCAGCACGGTCCGCACATTTGACGACGGTCCAGAACATTATTATTATTATTGTTATTACTATTATGTGTTGCTGGAATGGCTGATGACAGGGAAAAGCGGAGTATCCGGAGAAAAACCTGTCCCGCCTCCGTTTTTTCCAGCACGAATGTCACATGGAGTGACCGGGATTTGAACCACAGAACCCAGCTGTGAGAGGCCGGCGCGCTGCCGCCTGAGCAACGGAGGATACTTATAAGTACATTAAGAACAGTAAAATCAATTGGTTTCACCTCCTTCTACACCCCACCGCCGTTAAGTTTATTTACCACCACCCCCGACCCCCCCCCCAAAAAAATTAAAAGAAGGCTTGTTTCTTTATGTTTAGAGGAAATTCGAAACACCAATGTTCACGTCTATTGCCTTCAGTTTTGAGATATAAGTATCCCCATAAAAATAATTTACTTTCTTCACTTCATTTCGCACTACACTTCCCCCCCGCCCCCTAAGTGAATTTTAATGTTCACGTCTATTGCCTTCAGTTTTGAGATATAAGTATCCCCATAAAAATAATTTACTTTCTTCACTTCATTTCGCACTACTCTTCCCCCCCCCCGCCCCCTAAGTGAATTTTCCCGCAAAAAATACTTGTTTCTTTAATAGTAAAAGATCTTCTAAATACCAATTATCACGACTCTAACTTCTTCAATTTTTGATTTATGTGTCCCCATGAAAGGAATTCAACTCCTTTCCACTCCCACCCTCCAAGATGGTTTCCCCACCAAAACGCGTTTTTCTTTGTTTTTAAAGGAGATCTAAATACGAATTTTCACGTCTGTAACAACTTTAGTTTTTATTAGATGTATGCATTCTCATACAATTAAGTCAATTAAATTTTTAATTCTTTCACCCCCCCCCCCCTTTTCATTGGATTTTCCGAGAATACGTCTTTCTTTACTTTTAAAGCAGATTGGAAATATCAAATTTCACATCTGTAACATCTTCATTTTTGAGATATCAGTAGCCTAATTAAAAGAATTCAACACCATTTTCAGTTACTTTTACCCACCCCCCACCACCCAAGTGGTATTTCCGAAAACTAAAAATACACGATCCGTTATGTTTAATAGAGATAAAAAATACCATTTTTCACTTCTGTAACATGTTAAGTTTTTTTAGATACACTGTAAAAATTCTCATTTTAAAATTTCACCCCTTTTGAGTTCCCCTTAAGTGGAGTTTCCAAAAACAAATCACCTATATTTCTTTGCATTTACAGGAGATTCCAAACACCCACTTTTTACGTCTGTAACATTTTACGTTTCCAAGATATTCTGTAGATATAGCCTTTCAAAAAATTCACCCCAATTTGTCACTCCTGTTTAACCGCCATTAATTGGATTTTACAAAAACTAAAAAATACGTGTTTCTTTGTTTTTAAAGGAGGTCCCATATACAAATTTTCAGTTCTGTAATATCTTCAGGTTCTGAAATATAAGTATCCTCATTAAAGGCATTCAACCCATTTTTCACCCTTTTACATCCCTCCTATTGGGATTTACAGGAAACAAAAAAATACCTGTTCCTTTATTTTTAGAGGAGATTCTAACTACCAATTTTTACATCTGTAAATTTTAAAGTTTTAAGATGTAGACACACTCATTTTAAAAAATTCACACCCCGCTTTTCACCCCCCAATATTTGAATTTTCCAAAACCGAAAAAATGCGCGTGTTTCTTTACTTTTAAAGTAGATCCCAAATACCAATTTTCAGGTCTGTAATATCTTCAGGTTCTGAAATATAAGTAGCCTCATTAAAGGCAACAACCCATTATTCACTCTTTTACACCCTTCCTATTGGGATTTTCCGAAAACAACAGAATACGTGTTTCTTTATTTTTAAAGGAGATTCTAAATACCAATTTTTATATCCATACACTTTAAAAGTTTTGAGATATAGATACACTCATTTTAAAAAATCACCCCCTTTTCACTCCCCCATTAATTGGATTTTCCAACAACAAAAAATACGTGTTTCTTTATTTTTAAAAGAGATCCCAAACACCAATTTTCAGGTCTGTAATATCTTCAGGTTCTGAGATATAAGTAGCCTCATTAAAGGCATTCAATCCCTTTTTCACCTCTTTTCACGATTCCTATTGCGATTTTCCGAAAACAAAAAAATGCGTGTTTCTTTATTTTTAATGAAGATTCTAAATACCAATTGTTACATCTGCAAACATTAAAAGTTTGGAGACATACATTCACTCATTTTTAAAATTCACCCCCTTTTCACCCTCCCATTAATTGGATTTTCCAAAAACAAAAAAATACGTGTTTCTTCATTTTGAAAAGAGATCAAAAGTGCCAATTTTCAGGTCTGTAATATCTTCAGTTTCTGTGATATAAGCACCGGTATCCTGATTAGGCATTCAACCCCTTTTTCACCCTTTTTCACCCCTCCTATTGGGATTGTCTGAAAACAAAAAAGAAGATTCTACATACCAATTCTCACATCTCTAAACTTTTAAAGTTTTGAGATATAAATACACTCATTTTAAAATTTCACCCCCCTTTCCACCTCTTAGCGACGGAATATCCAAAAATCCTCTCTCAGCGAGCACCTACATCTTAATATGAATATATCCCCAAAATTTCATTTCTTTATATCCAGTAGTTTTGGTTCGGCGATGATGAATCAGTCAGTCAGTCAGTCAGTCAGTCAGTCAGTCAGGACAAGCTACTTTATATATATAGATTAGCGTTATTAGCTCCCGTCCTCGGGGTCACGGGTTCAATTCTCGCTACTGCCGGAAATTTAAGAAAAGCAGGAGGTTTGGTATGTAGCTGAAATGGTACATGCAGCTCCCCTACATCGGGCGTGTGTCTGAGAAGACCTGCTCCACCTCGGGATGGCGCCCCGAGTTCTTTTCTTTTTCTACCGCTTTTTCCCACATCTGCGGGGTCGCGGGTGTGGATTTGGCCCTGTTTTACGGCCGTTTGCCATTCCTGACGTCAAACCCTACATGAAAGCATGTAATCACTATTGCGCGTTCCTGTGGTGGTTGGTAGTGTATTATGCTGTCTGAATATGAAGAGGAAAGTGTTGGGACAAACACAAACACCCAGTCCCCGGGTTAGAAGGATTAACCAGACGTAACTAAAATTCCCAACGCGGACGGGAATCGAACCCGGGACCTTCTGAACCGAAGGCCTTGACGCTGACCACCATTCAGCCAATGAGTCGGACGGTGAGGAGAGGAGTTAGCTTTACTTAAATTTTAAAACAACTGAAAATGTAAACAAGTAATTATAAACATTTTTCACTAGTGCATGACTGAACATGAAATTAAACGCAAGTTCGATACTAACGGAAACATGACGTTAATTATAATAAACGGAATAATGGTGCAAAAGAAAATGTAAATAAATACTGAAATAAATCCATGTGAAGATTTTAGGACCAGTCAAGAGAGGGAACGAATAGAAAAGGTGACCCAAACAAGAGCTTTATAAATACTGTGAAAAACTCAGGGACGTGGTCAGGAACAGAAATCTAGCATTTTATGGACACGTCTAGTAGCAAAAGATCTTAGAGTTCGACGCTAATTAGGAACTAATATTTCGAGACCACATGAAGAAAAGAAGAAGAGAAAAGAGAGAAAGATGGACACGTCTACAGGATACACCATGCTAGGTTGACCAACCAGCTTCCTATTTACTGGCGAAAGGGGGAGGACCAAGTCACCATGGTTGATGGCAGTAAACAAAGATATGCAGGAACTGGGAGGGACAGAAAGAGAATTGAAGTACTGGACATCTTTCAGGAGGATGCTTATAAAAATGATGTTCCAGGACAAACCACCAAGAAGGAAGACAGGTACCCTCTGGACAAAGGAATGGTAGGAACAACACAGAGGATGCGCGATTATTGGGTAAATATCAAAACCCACCTCAAACGCAATATCGTGGTCCTTGGCCGGCCTGTACGAGATAAGAAGAAAAAACTATGTGAACATCCACCTGGTTTCTTATTTCTTACTCGAGTATAGGCATTTTATAGGATAACGCTAGCAGCTAGAAACAATTCCTGGTGATTATGCACTGATGAGCATTTTCTCACTTGGTGCAACCCTTATAAGGCAGACCCTCACACGAGGGTGCGTATAGAGAACTTCGAGTTATTGTAGTGGAGGATAGTGCTGTGTGTGATGTGTGAGTTGCAGGGATGTTGAGGATAACGCAAGTGCTTAGTCCTCGAGCCAAGGGAATTAATATATACATTTATCAATTTGATTTACGTCGCACCGACAGAGATAGGTCTTATGGCGGCGATGGGAGAGAAAAGGGCTAGGAGTGGGAAGGAAGCGACCGCGGCCCTAATTAAGGTACAGCCTCAGCATTTACCTGGTGTGAAAAAAGGAAACCACAGAAATCCACCTCCAGGCTTGCCGGCAGTGGGGTTCGAACCAACTATCTCCCGAATACTGGATACTGGCCGCACTTAAGCGACTGCAGCTATCGAGCTCGGTGGGTTTGTTTTAATACTACGGGTATAGAAGCAATGGGGAGCCATACCGATCCATGACAGCTGCACAGTCTCCCATAATGCACGGATTGAATATTGTACAGATTGTAGATAGTTCTTCTTTTTCGGTACCTCATTCCGATCACGTTCAGAATCTCAAATAGCATGGTTCTGTCATTATCATAGAATGCCTTTCCTATATTTACGAATCCCACCTACGTAGGCTTGTCTTTCTAAATTCGATACTCTAAGATGAGACACGAAGTTAGGATTCATTAACGTATTATCCTTATTATATTTGCTAAGCACACTGTTAACAATTATCGCTATAGGCTGCTAAAATCACTTCACTAAGCACTGAAATACCGGGTGAGTTGGCCGTGTGGCTAGGGGCGCGCAGCTGTGAGCTTCCATCCGAGAAATAGTGGGTTCAAACCTCACTGCCGGCAGCCTTGTAGATGGCTTTCCGTGGTTTCCTATTTTCACTCCAGGCAAATGCTGGGGCTGTACCTTAATTAAGGCCATGGCTGGTTCCTTCTCACTCCTAAGCCTTTCCTGTAGCATCGTCGCCATAAGACCTGTCTGTGTCCGTGCGACGTAAGGCAAATTGTAAAGAAAAGAACATTGAAGTATCCACCGTCTTCATTACTATACCTATATCAGTGTGAACGTTCCTCGTAAGACGAGTAAGTTTTGGAGAAGGCAACTATCCGCAGTCCTCTAAATATTTATGAAGGTCATGCATGTCCTGCTGTCTGGTGCAGTCCCACAGGAGTAATATCTTTGGGCCCATAACTTGGAACATGGCCATTAGGTCGGGGGATCTCGTCATACAGAAGTTGTTACGAGTTGCAGATATCATATTTCCTCTATGCAGATGTGTGCCTTCAGGACACGGTTATGTCCTAAGAGGTTTGTTGTCTTCTGAAAAGTGGACTTGTTCTCGTGTGAAAACAGTTATCTTTCAAGTCATCTGAAAATCTACAACTTGTTTTCCAGTCATTGACCGGGTCAGAGATGTAATGAATGAAGTAGATACTTATAGGCTATTAGTACGATGCGGTCGCCACTCCCAAAGTGATAGATAGATGCTATGAAATGAGAATGGAGAGTGTTGCTGGAATGAAAGATGACAGTCAAAACCGGAGTACCTGGAGAAAAACCTGTCCCGCCTCCGCTTTGTCCAGCACAAATCTCACATGGAGTGGCCGAGATTTGAACCACGGTATCGAGCGGTGAGAGGCCAACTCGCTGCCGTCTGAGTCATGAAGGCTTTTTTCCAGGACATCTATGCAAGTAAAACGATAATACCTTCTATATCGTTCCTTTCCAATCCTAGCCATTTACAACTCTTTGCATCAAAAAATCCTTCATTGTGTTACTACGCCGTTAAACTACGAGCAATCACACACACATGGGGAGTAGGAAACAACGTGAAACGAGTAGGCTTATATGAGCCTCAGAGCGTTGATCATACTGATAGGTAATATGACAAAATACGTCGATATCTCGTGTCGATCGTCATACTGATAGGTAATATGACAAAAATACAACGGTATCTCGTGTCGATCGTCATACCGATAGGTAATATGACAAAAAACGTCGATATCTCGTGTCGATGGTCATACTGATAGGTAATATAACAAAAATACGTCGATATCTCGTGTCGATGGTCATACCGATAGGTAGTACGAAAAAATACGTCGATATCTCGTGTCGATGGTCATACCGATAGGTAATATGAAAAAAATACGTCGATATCTCGTGTCGATGGTCATACCGATAGGTAATATGAAAAAATACGTCGATATCTCGTGTCGATGGTCATACCGATAGGTAATATGAAAAAATACGTCGATATCTCGTGTCGATGGTCATACCGATAGGTAATAAAAATATACGACGATATTTCGTGTCGTTGTCATTTTATCAGCTGCTGAAGTTAGCCAATCAGATCGCTTCGCTGGTGAATTCAGGCACGTGGCTTGGTCGGGCTTGATAGTCATGCCGAGAAATGAGCATCGAACACTAAAACACCGTGGGTTTCAGCCAGTGCCTCCGTAGCGTGCCATCAGGAGGGAGATTCTTGTTCAAATTCCTCCCCTGGAGAAGTTTATTTATTCTGTTGGCGCTCTCTAGTCGGTCATAAGCCAGGTGCAGATTTAGCAACACCGCCTCGCAAAGCTCATTTGAAATCGCCCCGAAGCGATCTGGTGGGCTAAATTCTGCAGCTGATGGAATGAAAACGGTGCGAAATATCGACGTATGAGTATGACCAACGCTCTAACTTCCACGTACCCGTTCACGTTGGGTTTTCTTGCTACATGTTTTACGTCGCACCGACACAGTTAGGTCTTACGCGATAATGGGAGAGAAAAGGCCTAGGAATGGGGAGGAAGCGGACTTGGACTTAATTAAGGTACAGCTCCAGCATTTGCCTGGTGTGAAAATGGGAAACCACACAAAACCATCTTCAGGGCTACTGACAGTGGGGTTAGAACCCACTATCTCCCAGATGCGAGCTCACAGCTGCGCGCTCCTAACCGCACGGCCAACTCGCCCGGTGTTCACGTCGTTTCCCACCACCCTGTATATACGGCAACACGGGACCTCTGCTCTCATACCTCACATTCTTGTAATTCCCTTTCATTCAAACCCCACTGTCGGCAGCCGTGAAGATGGTTTTCCTTGGTTTCCCATTTTCACAGCAGACAAATGCTGGGGCTGTACCTTAATTAAGGCCACGGCCGCCTCCTTCCCAGTCTTAGTCCTTTCCTATCCCATAGTCGCCAAGAGACCTACCTGTGTCGGTGCGACGTAAAGCCAATGGCTGATTCCTTTTTACGTCATCGTTTATTTTCGTATGGTTACATGGGTACTCAGTGGTTTGCTCTCTGGTAAAATCCCAATTAGAGTATGGTTCCAGTAAGGGACCCACACTAGGACTATTTGACTGGCAAAGGTTCAAAGGAAAGCAGCATGATCTGTTCTGGGTGATGACCGACAAGATAGTAGTGTTATGAAAGTGTTGAAACTTTGGGTTCTGGAGACTTGGGAGTTAGGTGATGATTATTGTTTTAAAAGGAAGTACTACTGTACAACCATTTTCTATTAACACTAATTAGAAGGCACATGAAGGGATCTGATACTTCGAGAAATGAAGGTATCGATCAAAGAAATGCAAGGGCCACGAATGGGGCGTGAAAGGCCTTGCCATCCTAATACTTTCGGGGCCGGAAGAACAAAAGTTGATAAAGGGAGGTCAGATAGGATAAATGAAAGTCAGGAGCCTTGTAAAGCAAGTGGAAGCAATGCCAGGACTCAGGTAACGGTCCCGTAGTCACCAACACGCACTTCCAAGTTTAGATCCTCTGGAGCCCATTTTAGTCGCCTCTTAACTACAGGCAAGGGATAATGTGGATGAAATCTACCACCCCCACCCATAAGGGGACTGGAAGTAAGGAGACAAGCTTCTCGAATCACGGATATGTTCTGAGCTGTCAGTGGAAAGATGGCCTGGAATGACGTTAGTAGACGAACAAGCTTGAGTGTAGCTCTTAAAATTAGGAGATATCACATTATGAAGATAAAGCTGGAATTCAAGAGAAAAAATTGCGGCAAATATTCGTTTATAGGGAGAGGAGTTAGGGATTGGATTAATATACCAAGGGAAATGTTGAATAAATTTTCAAGTTCCTTTAAATTAACAAGGTTGGCCGTGCGCGTAGAGGCGCGCGGCTGTGAGCTTGCATCCGGGAGATAGTAGGTTCGAATCCCACTATCGGCAGCCCTGAAGATGATTTTCCGTGGTTTCCCATTTTCACACCAGGCAAATGCTGGGGCTGTACCTTAATTAAGGCCACGGCCGTTTCCTTCCATCTCCTAGGCCTTTCCTATCCCATCGTCGCCATAAGACCTATCTGTGTCGGTGCGACGTAAAGCCCCTAACAAAAAAAAAAAAAATTAACAAGGGACCAAGTAAAATACTGATAACGAGTCTGCCACCTCGGCAACAGCCCTAATTGCAGATCAGTGGTGTCGTTTCTTAAAGTTTATCTTGTCATTTGGAGAGTCTTTTTCATTATGTTTCTGATTGAAAGTGGCTAGTGAGCATGCGGTTCATCACTTTATAGAAAAAACACATACGGTATCCCCAGCATGTCGTGAGAAGCGACTAAAAGGGGCCCAGGGGCTCTGGACATTGGAGCGTGAGTTGGGACCACGGGGCCCTTAGCTGAGTCCTGACATTGCTTCCACTTACTTGTGCCATCTCCTCACTTTCATCTATCATATCTGACCTCCCTTGGTCAACTCTTGTTCTTGTCCGACCCAGACGCTATTAGGTTTGCGAGGGCTGTGAAGTCTTTCATTTTCACGGCCTTCATGGCCTTTGCCTTCCTTTGGCCGATACCTTCATTTTTCGAAGTGTCGGATCCCTTCCATTTTTCTCTCAGAACAGTGTTATGCAGAGGATGGTTGCCTAGTTGTACTTCGTCTTAAAACAGTAATCACCACCACCACCACCTTCACTTTGTTACAAGAATGAAAACCATTGCCACTGCGAGCTAGTTCGTTACCATGACAACTAAAGAACATTTTCCTGATCTGAGCCGCTATTTCACCGTCAGATTTCTCTTCACTTTTCTCTCGTACGTTGAGTGGACCTAGAATCAGCTCTCAGATTCAGGAATAAAGACCTGAGCTGGCCGGTAATCGAACCCAGGTCATCTGGTAAGTGGCACACTTGTTATCCCTAGGCTGTGGGGTCGACTCACAGGAAAATTGCAAGACAAAATTCCGACACTTCGGCGTCTCCGTGAACAAAATATAGGTAGTGGGGAATACAGTATTAATGCATTGGGTGTTGCAGCCATCTTGACCTAAAATGACTAGGTGGACATTTACACCAGCCAGATGAATTCCCTATACACAGTTAAGATATTAGACCCGGTTGGTAATCGAACCCCTTGTTCTGTGAATCGGACTCAAGTACGCTGACCACTCAACCAAAGAATCAAGTATTTAAAATTCAACCTGTCTATGTAGCTACAGTAGGGACCGAGCTCGGTAGCTGCAGTCGCTTAAGTGCAGCCAGTGTCTAGTACCCCGGAAATAGAGGGTTCGAACCCCACTCTCGGCAGCCCTGAAGATGGTTGTCCGTGGTTTCCCATTTTCACACCAGGCAAATTCCGGGGCTGTACCTTAATTAAGGACACGGCCGCTCCCTTCGCACTCCTAGCCCTTTCCTGTCCCATCGTCGCCATACGTCGGTGCGACGTAAAACAACTTGTCACAAAAAGCTATAAAGCAGCTTGTAACAAAAAGCTACAGTAGGGTACATTTGCTCTGAATTGAGGTACATATAACAGGGATGGAAGATATTTATGGAGTCATTCGTGAGTGTTTCAGAATGATGTGAGCATGGCGACGCTAGTGTTCCCTCTGACGTCGGCAGTGAACTTGAATGGGAGCGACCCGAGTCGAACACGTGCCAGAGTTATCGATCGCCGCTTCACCTGTCGCAGCTAACACCTGCCATGACCGGTGGCGAACTCTTTGGCCAGCTCTCTTTAACTGCTACGTCAGAGAGTTGTTCGTTTGGAAACATAACCTGTCATACAGTCCACATATTTCTACTGCGTTTCTTTTTAATCATGGCGACCTGGAAGCTACATCAGTGAAACTTTGGCTGTGGAAAGAGAGGTTGCAAAATCGATAACTGCTCACGGCAAAGAATTTAAAAGCGATTTTCTATACTTAGTCTATGTTGAAATTACAACGAAAAAGGCTTTGTGATTTTATTTTTACCTTCAGGATATAATCCTGGAAACAACCCAGCTCAATTTCCGTACGTCATTACTTAAAAAGATAGAAAAATATGGGTCCATGAACAGATCCCTGCGGCTCTCATACCTTTGTAGGTTTCAAATAAATCTTTGCCTTCATTTTATATATATATAATGGACCCTGTCTTTTAAATGATCGAAATCAGTAATTCTTTCATCAATTTATTCCACATTACTATTGGTTGTAGACCTTTGTAATTATGAGAGCTTATAAGGAATTCTTCGCCCGGCATGTGGCAATGATCGTTGTCATTTATTCTCTATGGTCTGACACTGTCGTTAGCCGATTTGCGTCCGGTTGATGGAAATAATTTTCAAGATCAGAATGTTGGCCGACACGATACGAGAGGTTGGGGTATACAGCTGTTAATCACTAGATTGCGTATCAAAAGGTTGGATTCAGTGTTCTTAAAACACATACACTCTCATTCAAGCATTCACCTTTCACCGTTCTGGTCGTTTATCGAACGAATCTATCACCTCAACACCAACTGAAATAAATTGCACCTACTCATTCAGTCACTCGTTCATCCCGGCAGTCATTCATGCAGCCACATCCATTCATCTACAAATCATGCATTATCAGCAATTTTACAGCGTGTCCATATTGAATCACAATCATCCACACTCCGTACCGTGCCAAATAACAGGGACTCACAGTTAGTCAGCTAGTTGCTTTACGTCGTACCGACACAGATAGGTCTTATGGCGACGATGGGATATAAAAGGCCTAGGAATGGGAAGGAAGCGGCTGTGGCCTTAACTAAGGTACAGCCCTAGCATTTGCCTGGTGTGAAAATGGGAAACCACGGAAGTCATCTTCAGGGCTGCTGACAGTAGGGTTCGAACCCACTATCTCCCGGATGCGAGCTCACAGCTGTGCGCTCCTAACCGCACGGCCAACTCGTCCGGTGGGTCAGTCAGCAATGAACACACACTTCTTACCTAACAAAGAAGTGAATATTCTCTCATCTTAAATTAACATCTCATTTTACCAATCTCATGTTTATTTTACTCTCCCTTCAACATGTCCAAATCTCCAGGCCAAAGACAGGGCGTAACTCGTTAGGTGAACCGCCCCATCCCTTCAGGGTGGGAGTTGAAAACTTGTTAGTTTTTTTCACAAGCTGCTTTACGTCGCACAGACACAGATAGGTTTTATTGCTACGATGGGACAGGAGGGGGCTAGGAGTGGAAAGGAAGCGGCCGTGGCCTTAATTAAGATGCAGGCCGAACATTTATCTTGTATGAAAATGGGAAACCACGGAAAACGATCTTCAGGGCTTGGGGCTAGAACCTACTATCTCTCAGATAGTAGATACGGGCGACAGTAGTAGTAGTAGTAGTAGTAGTAGTAGTAGTAGTTTTTTTGTTATGGCAGGGGAAAATCTTTTAAAGACACCACTCTGTGTGGGAGTTGGATTTCCACCAACTAAAAACCCCTGCCCTCTTCACTCAGACCATTCTGGAACTGCTTGTCGGCATGACATCAGAATGGAGTGATGTATGTTATTAAGTTCTTCCTTTCTCTTCTTTCTCCTTCATCCCCATAATGCTTGTCGCCATTGCCTTTACTGTGTTCCAGGCAAACGGGCTCTCTAACATAATCTGAACCAGATTCCCTGGCGTGAGTTGTCGGCCAAGTTGTTGGCAGGCTTTTCTTCGTTCTTCTTCCCATCGAACACAGTAGAAAAAGGTGTGTTCTACTGTATCCCTTTCAGAACAGTACCGACAACCATCTCCCTGCGTCTTTCCCATCTTCATGGCGTATACGCCGAATCTTCCATGTCCTGTCAGGATCTGCGACAGATAGTAATCTACCTGCCGATGTCTACATTTACGCCAGTCTCCTATGTTGGGTATTAGCTTTTTTGTCCATTGGCCAACATCGGTTGTGCCATCCCATCGGTCTTGCCAGTCTAGTAAGAGTTGGTTCCTCGAGGCTTTCTTTTCCTCAGTAGATATAGTTGCACCCCTTTCATGCCAAAGTTTTCTCTCTGCTACGAGGAGGTCAATGGGAATACTGGCAGCTACAACTTGTAAAGCTGCTGTCGAAACAGTTCGATATGCACAGGTAACTCTGAGCAGCATTTTCCTCTGTACTCTTTCCATAGCTCTTCGGTGAATCTTCCTCCTGAGTGCATTGTGCCAGATAGGTGCAGCATAAAGTAAAATGGAATATACTGCAGAGCACATAATCTGTCTCTTAACTGTTCTTGGTCCCCCGATGTTAGGCATAAGTCTGGCTAATGCCGATGCCTTCTTCTCTGCCTTTTGGGTTACTGCCTTCATATGTGCACCAAATGTGCAATGCCTGTCAATAAGAACCCCAAGGTATCGTACGGACTTTCCTGGGATAATCACTGTATCATTTAATAAGAAAAGGACATTTTTCCAATTCCTGGAACCTTTCAAAATTACAGCCTCAGTCTTATGTGGAGCCAATCTCAACTTATTATTTACCATCCAAAGGTTAACTCGTCTCAGTGATTCATTTACTCGGAAGGTCATTTCTTCTACATTCTCTGCTATTACCACTATTGCAAGGTCATCTGCATAACCAATAGATGTTGTCCCTTTTGTCAGCTGCAGGCGTAAGACACCATCATATAGAATGTTCCACAAGGTGGGTCCTAGGACAGATCCCTGTGGAACGCCAGCACTCATTTCAAGATCTTCTAAATCATGAAATCGTATTCTTCGTCCTTTGAAGTACTTAACGATTATTTGTTGTAGATACTGAGAAATGTTCATCCTACGAAGTTCTCTCAAAATAATGCTCCAAGAAGCAGTGTTAAAAGCATTTTTGACATCTAGCGTTATCAAGGCAGCCCATTTCTCACTGCTTTCTGCCTGTATTTGAATCACCCTCTCAATAGCTTGGGTAGTAGTAGTAGTAGTAGTAGTAGTAGTAGTAGTAGTAGTAGTAGTAGTAGTAGTAGTAGTAGTAGTAGTAGTAGTAGTAGTAGTAGTAGTAGTAGTAGTAGTAGTAGTAGTAGTAGTAGTAGTAGTAGTAGTAGTAGTAGTAGTAGTAGTAGTAGTAGTAGTAGTAGTAGTAGTAGTAGTAGTAGTAGTAGTAGTAGTAGTAGTAGTAGTAGTAGTAGTAGTAGTAGTAGTAGTAGTAGTAGTAGTAGTAGTAGTAGTAGTAGTAGTAGTAGTAGTAGTAGTAGTAGTAGTAGTAGTAGTAGTAGTAGTAGTAGTAGTAGTAGTAGTAGTAGTAGTAGTAGTAGTAGTAGTAGTAGTAGTAGTAGTAGTAGTAGTAGTAGTAGTAGTAGTAGTAGTAGTAGTAGTAGTAGTAGTAGTAGTAGTAGTAGTAGTAGTAGTAGTAGTAGTAGTAGTAGTAGTAGTAGTAGTAGTAGTAGTAGTAGTAGTAGTAGTAGTAGTAGTAGTAGTAGTAGTAGTAGTAGTAGTAGTAGTAGTAGTAGTAGTAGTAGTAGTAGTAGTAGTAGTAGTAGTAGTAGTAGTAGTAGTAGTAGTAGTAGTAGTAGTAGTAGTAGTAGTAGTAGTAGTAGTAGTAGTAGTAGTAGTAGTAGTAGTAGTACCCACTATCTCCCGAATACTGGACACTGGCCGCACTCAAGCACTTACCCTCCGCCCATCCCCCTGCAGCCCTGAAGATGGTTTTCCGTGACTTCTCATTTTCACACCAGGCTGTGTCTTAATTAAGGCCCCGGACGCATCTTTCCCACTCCTAGCCCTTACCTATCCCATCGTCGCCGTAAGACCTATATGTGTCGGTGCGACGTAGAGCAGCTTGCAAAGAAAAAGACAACAGTAGGGTACATGCCAACACCGACTTTCACCCTGTCCCTAGCTCACTGTCATCACCACACTCACCACCACCACCGTGAAGTCCAGACGCGTAGGTCAGGAACTGCACCAGGTGAGTCGAACATGTCCTCGGAACTCCCGTCACGATGGCGAAGATGGGATTTGCGAATTTTTTATTTTTATTTTGATAGAGATATCCAAGACCCACAATTTGAAATATTTCTGGGACCTTAACCCGTTCATATTCCTGCACAATTTTTAGAAAATTTCTTAATTTTAGTTTTCCTTTAGTGTGGGGAACCCTACTTTGTTAAGAAATGTTTTCAACATTAGAAAGGTATTCACGTTACCCCCGAATCCACCATCCCCTTGTCTTACCCTCCGCCCATCCCCCTGCGATTATATCTTACATTCATCGTTTTCATTCCAATTACATTTTATTTCCCACTTTAAAAAAAAGTAGTCATTACTGAATTTGTTAAGTCCTGAATTTTTCAGATTAGAGATATGAAATGTATGTAACAATTCAGAGATTAATTAGATGGTTGCCCCCAGTCTCCATGAACAAAAAATCTTAGTAGTTTCAGAAACACAGACATGGATTTCTCAAGAACGTCATTAAGAACGGTACTTCAACACAAATGCGGCTGCACCCCTGTCTCTTAACTTTCAACTCACAAGTATTACCTCACTATGTTTACATGCGAAGTCTCTCTATATGAACCTTCTATAAGGATTTGTGTAAAATGTTCCCCCACGTGGACACTCTGAAGGTCAATGCCGCATCCAGATGAGGTGTAGTCGATGTGGAGGCCCACACTCACTCGACGTATGTGTGTTTGAGAAAAGCACACCTTTACATTGCAATGGTCAACATTAAGTAAAAGACAGGGCATTTCCAGAGTTTGGAATTCTCTTCTTTTTCTTCCACCACTTTTCTCACACCTGTGGAGTCGTCGGTGCGTACTGTGTCGCATAATCCTATTTTACGGCTGGATGTCCTTTCTGACGCTAACCCTATGTCGGAGGATGTATTAATTATAGCGTGTTTCTGTGGCGTGTTGTCTGAATATTAAGAGGAGAATGTTGAGACAAACACAAACACTCAGTCCCCGATCAAGGAGAATTAATTGGTCGTGATTAAAATCCCCAACCCGGTCGGGAATAGAAACTGGGCCCTCTGAACCGAAGGCCTGAATACTGATCATTCAGCTAAGGAGCCGGGCAACTTTCGAATTCTTGATCTACAAAAATTTATCCCACAATGAATCTCTAATTTTCTTGGAACGGAATTCATATGCTGCAACAGTCAGTTCATTACTGAACAGTGTGGTGTAAGTCTCTGACTTCCGCCGCGGATATGTGAAGATCGGACATCTTTCCACCCCTCCCCACATCTCAGACATCCAAATTACCATTTCCTACGCAACCAGGTTTTAACGTGGCAAAACGGAGGACACTTACAAAAAGAACATCGGAGGCATCTGTTACGAAACCATCTCAACTTTTTCGGATATTACCCACTTCTATTATGCGCAACAACGTGCCCATCCACCAATTCTAACAAACCCTTATCCTCCTTCCGGCGAACTAGCACTTGCCGGCCAGCCTAACTCTGGGGCAATGGATAGACTAACAGACAACGTTACAATAATAATGGTATTTGTATTTACGTCCCACAAACTACTTTGACGGTTTTCAGAGACGTCAAGTTGCCGGAATTTAGTACCGCAGGATGAATAGTATTTCTAGACTTAAGACTAGAACGGGGTTCACCGAGTCTCGTAAGACCAGCTGAGGACCTGTCTGATACGAGAGGCACTTGGATCGGTCACGGAAGCTAAGCAATACGGCACGATGACACGTGACACTCCTACTTCTCCAAGTCACCTGGGCAGCAAGTCAAGTTACTTTACCAAGGGTCATAGTGGAATACATGCGTAGCAGATTTTTACACTCACGAAAGTAACTAATCGATCTTCATTTAGTTGGATAAGATAACCTTCAAAACTACATGTACATAAAAATTATATTGTAACATATAACAGCGGATTTAACTATGCACAATACCACACACCAAGCGAAGTTCTTACTCGTTTCAACTTTAAGAAGGAAGTTCTCCATCCGTGGACATTATCTCCATGCTAACTGCTGATAACTGAGTAGAAGTCATTTAGGAACAAAAACTTTCTCTTCAGTTCTTTTTCTTCCTTCCTTGGTCTCTGACCTCCACTTTTCTAACTTACTCTGCTACGTTACTCGCTAATGGGATCAAAAGTTTTCACAAGATAGTACAGACCATTCACTTGGATATTCCTATAAAAGTACGATGTTTGTTCTTTGATATCACGCAACCGACCTCTTAATGCCAGCACGCCGAAGTTTATGAACTGTGAAGAGGAAGGTTTGTCGAATCCACAACACTGAATAACTTTAGGGAAGGAAAGTTAGTATTTTATGATTATTACTTTTAGTTGCGAATAAGATCGTTTAGGACTGCGCGAAGTACTTTAAAGCGTTTGTTTGCTTTTGCTGTGGGCATCATTACTCTATTCGGTCCAAATTATTTCGGTCGTTTTCCTTGGTTCGCCCTCCTGGTCAGACTGCCATTTCTGAAGTTAAGATTTAAAGGTATCGCTGGTTTGGATATGCAATTTCAGCCAATTGAAGGTTGTCCTTGGTTTGGTCGATCCATTTCATGGGATGTCTTTTAGCTGCAGTACTGTACGTATACAGTTCGACTGTTTATTTTGCGGTTATGACTGGAGTTATTCTGTCGATGTATCCGTAACATATGTTAATGCTCGGGATGTTTCTATCACATTCCCTATGAAGTGTTGGCTTAAGGCTTAACGTGCAGCTTTTTTATCGGCATTTCTTATTTTTCTATAGATATAGATTAATGCCTACAAGCACATGATGAATGATTCTGTAACCCACCGTTCTAAAATAGGGGTTGGTATTCTCACCTTTCTGGCTCTGCAGACGTTCTTGTCAGAGACAATCTAATGGTATGCATATCTTTGACACCAAGTCTTGATAATATCAACGTAACAGCAAACAGCTATACTTCGTGGCATGTAAGCCTATGCAGTAAGAGTACAACCATACTCTTCTCCCCTGTTAATACTGAAGGTAGTGATTTTCTAGCTGTTGGGTTCGATTCAGTGTCACTAACCATACAGTTTTGGGACCCGATTTGCCGATACGACGTCTCATAGTTACTGTTAATCTGGCGCATTGGCACTATTCAATCGCGGTTTATTTCGTAACCTGCGAAAATTACGTATTGTCGCTGCCGTATTGTTAAAATCACTAGTTACACTTGCGGGTATCATTAAAGCATATTTCCTTTTCTTTGGGATTGTAAATTTGTTTGGATAATATCAGATAAGTAGAATTGTTCGAATAATGCATTTAATATCGTAGTTGGGGTGAAATTACGAATGCAGCATTTTATTAATTATGGTCTTATTTCGTCCAATACTTAGGTGCAGACTTCGATTAAGATGTCTAAGAAGCAAGAAAAACCTCTAAGAACTCCTCCGAAAAGGAAATCAATATTACCTACCTATAAAGGCCAGTTCAGAGAAGGACATTTCGTTATCAACATAACGTAACCTTGTTTTTACAGACTATGGATCTCATGTTAGATCCGTATTGGCGGTTGAATTTCTTACAAAACTGTACAATATTATGTTGATATCCTCTTAGTAAATACTATAATATTTTACACCCAATTAAGACGAAACTTTACATATACATTGACATGTTTCGACCCGGCATAGGGTGAACCTCAAAAAGACTTATAGATAAATTAAAACATCAGATACACAAAGTGTTAGTTAAAGAGTATTTTCTTAACAAGCATGATGAAAATTATAAACTGTGAGATACAGTTAAAACAGTCTGGAGATGGAGGCCTTTTTGTTTCAATGTTTTTGTTGTCCTCCGGTGTAATTCGACTAACATCTGTAACTGTTGGCTCAGTTATTATGTTCATACATAGGCTGTTATTGAGGTTTAACCGTCTGATTTCTAGTCTGTTAAATGGATAATAAAAATCAAATTAAGAGTTGAAATGGTGACTAACATGAAAACATATAACGTAAGTTATGAAGACCGAAAATTAATTTACGTTACGTGGCCCGCTTGTATCACCTGTGTTCCCTCACTACGGAGTCGACTGACTTGCTCCCGCAAGACGTGATGTAATTATTGTAGTAACTGTTGTAGTCATTTTGTGTGTCGGGTCTTTTTAATTTATTTATATGTTTTACTGAGGATGACCCTAAGCCGGGTCGAAACATGTCTATGTAAAGTTTCGTCTTAATTGGACTAAGAGGATATCAACATAATTTCGTACAATGTTGTAAGAAGTAACGTTCTCTTGTCACGACATGTGCACATGTAATATATGTGTTTGTGTTTTTCTTCAGTCCGACAAGTGATAGCCAATTTCAAGAAGAAGGCTGAGGTTTCTTTGCTAGTGGCTTTACGTCGCAACGACACAGATAGGTCTTATGGCGACGATGGGATGGCAAAGGCCTAGGAGTTGGATGGAAGCGACCGTGGCCTTAATTATGGTACAGCCTCAGCATTTGTCTGGTGTGAAAATGGGAAACCACGGAAATCCATCTTCAGGGCTGCCGACAGTAGGATTCGAACAGACTATCTCCCGCATGCAACCTAACAGCTGCGCGCATCTAACTGCACGGCCAACTCGCCCTGTTGGAGCTGAATTATTTATACAAGGCAAACACAGAAGAATACGGTTATATTAATATGTATTTTTCAAAATAAAGGCAGAAATGTATAAGAATAAATTAAATGAGGGCGGGAGAGTGTGTGTGCGTATTTCCTTTATCCCTCATTAATCTTGAAAGCCGACTTAATTATGCAGATCTTGATTGCATTTATTATCATTTACTTTGGTAGGGGAACCTCCATTATTGAGGTTAGTTTGTTGAGGGTAATATCTCGTGATTTCAATGTGTAACTAGTCAAGTTAGCTGCAGTGATGAACCATTAAAACGAAAGATTATAGGGCGGCGATAATTGTTTGTTAGTATATAGCATTACTTGTTGAGTACTGTAGTAAAGTCTGGCTCCAAAGCTAAATGGTTAGCGTGCTGGCCTTTCGTTACAAGGGTGCCGGGTTCGATTCCCGGCAGGGTCGTAAATTTAAACTAAAATAGGTTAATTTCGCTGGCACAGGGGCTGGGTCTATGTGACGTCTTCATCATCATTTCATCCTTATCACGACTCGCAGGTCGCCTACGAGAGTCAAATCAGAAGACCTGCATCTCGCGAGCCGAACTTGTCCTCGGACACTCCCGGCACTTTTCATTACTGTAGTAAATAACTAACCTTCATAGTTACTTTAGGGTTAATCTGTGTTTAAATGTAACTTCCTTCTTTGTTTTTAAATCATTTAAAAAGACTCAAGACTTGTTTTGTGCTGCCGATAGAAGCGAATTCATAATTATATAGTAGGAGCAAGCGGTGGACGTCGTTCACAAGTTAGAGAAGTGGAATTAATAATATATTGTACCGGTGCACAATGGCATAAAGCATGATGATTCTTTTGAAGTACCTCGTCAACAGTGAGCAGTGAGTCAAGTGAATGTGGAGAAAATATCGCAAGTACCGTTAGATTTACTCCAGTTCAAGGGGAAAACAATTATGACCATGATGAGCTCCATTGTTGGACATTAACTCAGAGAAATTACTTCGACAGAAAAAGTGGCTTTACATGAAAAAAAAAAATGCTAGGTAGTAAGGTGTGCCAAGATTTTACAAATCTAGGTGCAGAAAAACGTATTGAAGCGAAACTTTATTCAGAGTGGGGCAGTAGTAAAATCAGTACCGTTGGAATAGCGGAAGATTGTACATCTGGAGATGTGAGCAAAATGTGAGATTCATTTTATGAAGAAGTTCGAATGAGTAACACCACCTTTATTCATTAGAAAAAATACACAACACTTCAGGCTAGCAACTCAATGTTTAAAGCGTAAGTAGAATATAATAAAACATGAGAATATATTCTTTATTTTTTCCTAAAAATTACGTACAATCATGTTCTTAATTATCGTTATCTGGTCGATTAGATTAGCTACCACTACGAGCCTTAATATGAGTCAATGCATTGTTTCAATTAATCCCTTAAAACTACATTCAGTGAGAACATTTTTCGAAAAAAAAAAAAACCAAAAACGCCTGAGAGTTTTGAACCATGGAACACATTAGAGAAAGAATTACGTAAATAAGTTAATTTGGCTAGGATTTGAATTTTAAAATTTGTTTTGTGTGTGTTTGTGCGTGTTCGAACAATGTGATTTCATATTGGTCAATGTACCGTGTAAATGTGAGGGAGAGTAAGAGCGTGTGCGTTAGCATAATGCAAGTCCAAAAAATTATAACTTAATATTTCTGCAGAAAAGTCTTGTAAATGTGGTAAAGTGTAAGAGAGAGAAAGAAAGAAAGAAAGAAAGAAAGAAAGAAACGAGCGATTTTAGGCAGTTTTTCCGGAACTGGATTCAGGTCAGAAGTGATTTTTCGAAATTTGTTTCTTTAGCTTGATAGAGCTGTTCAAGACACACGACTTGAAATTTTTCTGGGCTCTTTATCCCTTCAACGTTCGGCACAAATGAATAAAATGCTTAATTTTACTTTTTCAGTAGCATGGGGACCCCTATTTTGTCTGTTAAGAAATATTTTCAGCATCGAAAAGCACTGCCAATACTGATGATGATGATGATGATGATGATGATGATGATATTGGATTTACGTCCCACTAACTACTTTTACGATTTTCGGAGACGCCGAGGTGCCGGAATTTAGTCTCGTGGGTGTTCTTTTGCGTGCCAGTAAATCGACCGACACGAGGCTGACGTAACTGAGCACCTTCAGATACCACCGTACTGAGCCAGAATCGAACCTGCCAAGTTGGGGTCTGAGCCACTCAGTCTGGCACTGCTAATACCAATACCCTCTTAACCATATGAAGAGATCAGTAACCTTCATTTACAGCCTGGTTTATGTGATTACCCCAATGAAGAGCATTCCTTATTTTAACAACTTACAGTGATCCCCTTGAGGCACTGTCACCCCATCAACACCGTAATTAAAACTGAGTGGACTTTTCGTTTCCGTGAAACTTTTCAACCCGTTTATCGTCATATCATTGTCTCATCTCCGCTAGATGGCATAACTGTCAGAATTGTAAAGAAATTATAATACCTAGTGATCGGATAACAAAGAAAATAATTATGTTAAGGCTCATGGACATTTATAAATATCAACTTATAATCAGTAGGTTCATTTAACTTGGGGGGAGTGCAAGCAGTTGAACTCTTCTCTGCTCCGACACCTTCGCTTTTATACCTCTGTGAGTATTTTAATCAGAATAAGAGGAATGGGAGCGGCGAGAACTCCAGGAGTGCTGGTCCAATTTTGTTCTCTGTCTGCATCGCCCTTTTACCTTTACGCCGAGATGAAATCAGCCATGCTCATTGGTAGCCTGGGATTACGTTCCATTCTTCCTCCATAGCTCCTGTGTAAAACAGTCTTCTCACAGAGAGAACGCCGAGATGGAAGAGATCATAAACTGATTTTATTCCATACTTTGTAGAATTTAATTTTGTTTACGTTCTTCAGAATAATGTGCAAAGTGGAACTTTATGATATTGTTGTTACTTACGGCACTCAACTTCTACTAAGGTAAAAATATACCGTCAGAGATTTTTTCAGTATATGTAAAGCAATAACTTGGCTGCACTGTGTCATGTGGGTGAGTCGCGTCCACTGGGTGAGTGGTGTAGTTTGATCTGAGCATCATAATGTGTTCATCTTAATATTATTTAAATTTAAAAAATGTACTTCCCTCTTAGCAGGATCTTACAACATGCAGGGGGTACAGATAAAAAATCCTTTCATTCCACCAACAGGGGAGATTAAGAGTAAAGATAACTTGAAAAAAATGTAGTATCTTCATCCACATCCAACAATATAGCAGCTGATCCAGCACACAACATTCCCATGCCATATCACAAGATAACACCATCTATCAAGATCTACGTCCTAAAAAATGTTTGGTAAATTATCTCACTGTTAAATGGCTATAAATATGCGGAACATACGTATTATGCCTTCGAAGACGTTGCCGTGTGTAAGAGACTTTGCTGTGACCTAGGGGAAAAGCCAGTCAAAGACTGTGAAGTGTATATAGAAGGCAGCGTTCTAGCACACGGTAATAACGCGAAGAGGAAGTATAGACAGATGACGAAGACAGGTTGCCTGGTTACCACAGTGTCGGTTTTTTGTCTTCGATAAATTGTCTACGCTAAAATTATGACGCTAGTTCAAGTTAAACTCCCAGCCCAAAAACATGTCCACCTTAATAAATAAATCTATATAAATATAGTTGTAGGGTTCGTCTGTTTGTAATTCCGTTTGTTTAGCCAATGTGTCAGGTACTTATTCGTTTCAGGTCAACTCAAGACTTTATCAGTGGCTTTTAGCTTTCATGTCTATTTGTTACCTTGCCTGTTCCACCATCACCGCAAAACGGCTACATAGATATCGACCAAACTTCATATTGAGAGTTCATTCATCCAGAGGCAGGTTTAGATATGCATATGGTTTTATACATGATATTTTTATGCATTTTTAATTTATTTCCTTTATTTTTGTCACGGCATTTTGAACTTCGAGCGCGCTCTCGACTGCAAGTGTGCTGGCGGCGTGCTTTGTTCGAGAACTAAACAATGTCACGTATAGCAGTTCCTTGTTGGTGTTCTGTGATAGCAGTCATGGCTACGACGCGAAAAGAAGTGGTTGTAACTTTTAAACAACAGCTTGAATTAATTGAAAAGTTCGAGAAAGGAGAATCAGTAACTCAGTAATTAGCGAATGATTATGAGGTTGGAATTTTGTATACTTTTGCTATCGGTTGTAGCATTTTGCAAACAATATACGTTGTAAGTAATTTTTGTATTAGCCTACATTGTTAATACGAGTGGTTATTGAATGTTTTAATTGTTCGACATTATTGCACTTTCAAACAGTAGTGTATGTTCTGTATTATTAAAAGTTGCGTTGTGCATTGAATGCGCAAAATCGTATCATCCGTGTTTTTTATCCGTGCAAATTTGTCCGGTGATTATCATGGATATTCGAGAGTTCGGTGCATTATATAAAATGCCTGAGTTATTTTTATTTTATTAATATTTTATTACACATTTCATTCAATAAATAGTCTTGCTAACTCCTTATAGGTATTCACTGTAGCCTATTGCTCGTGATAATTTACAGTGCTTAACGACGACTCTGAGGCAAAAATCACGCATAGGCATCATTGCCAAGTTAATAAATACAAAACTTAGTCAGAAATGTAAAATCAAATTCTTGACACTGTAACTTGTTCCCTTAAGATCCATCGGTGTGTCAGAATTTAGTCAACAACAGGGGCTCATAAACGTAGGAGAAACCCCACAAATGGGTCTTAAATTGCCTGCCCACTGAACTAGGATTCGAACCCTCAACATTAGATTGACCTACTCATGTGATTTATTTGAGAAATGCTTGGCCGGTCACCTGTCATATCTTGCTAGTTTGAGTGGTAAAGCTGTCTCCTCCCCAGATCCCTCTGCTCGTTCCTTGAAGGAGATTTCCCAGTAATCCTCCTGACAGACTGGAGGAAGAACGACACATTGCAGGGGCTTATGCGCCTCCTGGCCCATTCCCTCAGAACGCTCCAGTCTTAGGAGATTTTCCAGAGTCCCTCGCCATGTGTTACTCGTTCGACAACTTGGTTCTCTTGAGTTAACAGATAATTACCCAGGAGCACTCTGCACGTGATAGTAGCACTGGTTGTACTGACTAACGCACTGGGATTGCCGCGCGGAGGAACTAATTAACTGTCACACCACCCCTCATACAATAAGGTTAGCGTACTCTGAGACAATACCCAAACAAACTCACCTGATATTTTCGGAAAATCCCTTTCTGCCTCTCAGCCAGTCCCCGAGCCAGAAGAATTAATCAGACGCGATTAAAATTCCCGACCCGGCCCGGAATTGAACCTGTGACCCTCTGAACCGAAGGCCTGAACACAACGCTGACCATTCAGCCAAGGAGAAGGTCGGATGAAAAAGATCAAGTTTGGTTAATTTAATTCTACGCGAAGTTTGAGGAATGTATTCCCAAGGAAAAGCAAACTTCCAAGATTTTCAAAGTTGTGCTAGCTTACAGACAACGATATAGTAGATGTGTCGAACGCAGTATAGGCTATACAATACTTCTGCTCTGGGGAGAGATTGACTTTAGAAACATCTTTGCAGATAAAGCTGGTAAGTATAGAGAAATATACGTTCACTTGATTTCACACTCACGACGAAATGATTTGCAAGCGTTAAAAGCTTTATCCAGCTTAGTGAATAGTTGTGAGTTCATATCGCTGTACAAACATTACAATAATCAAACAGTACACCAGATGCGTGCTGGTGTTGTGCGATGTATGTATATTTCATTAAGGCGTTTGATAAGACTCCAGAAAGCCATTCAAGGTAAATGAACTGTCTTTAATTAAGCATACCAGCATAACAACTCTGGATCAGTTATACTTACTGAAAGAGATATTAACCATATGAAAGGAAAAAAATATTCACATCGTGACAGGGCATGCAGATTCATATTTAGGGAAGTTTGTACGTGGTAGACATAATAGAATATTAAAATCGCAGTATAAATTGTTTTCTACATTCATTTCTAAAAATAATTGTACACCACGAAGGAGCCATAGCAGCGGAACAAAACTAGGAGATATTAGTAAAGAAAACTTCAAAATACTCTACATTTCTTGGAGAGCAACAAATATTTGCTGGACGCTGTTTGTACGCTGAAGAACCTCTCATAGCACGGAAAGGGGTGGTGATACGGTAGAGCATGGAGAAATATATTATGAGGATGATTCTACCACAGCTGGAGGAGCCGAAGCTGGAATTCTTCTGTAGTTGTCTCTAGCCGAAATTGCCGTCCAATCTCGTCACAAACGTACTCAATGTGCCAGAAGTCTGGAGAATTCGCAGGTCAAGGAATCATATTGGTATCACGAAGGCAGGGTACAGATAGCCGTGCCATATTCAGTTGGATATTATCCTATTGGAAAATGGGATTGTGGAGGTTCAGCAGGAAGTGTAGCACACTCGGTCGCATAATTTCCTGAACGTACCCTTCCGCCGTAAAACCGTTCCTTCAGTGAGGAGCGGGTACCTTCACTCCACACCGCAACTCTCTCGTTAGAGCGGTGTATCGCTCTACAACGAAGCGTGGATGACTGCGCTTTCCAGGATGTCTAGAAATATGGCGGTCATCTGTATCCAAACAAAACCCAGATTCGTTGGTGAATACCACTCGGCGCCAGTCCGCATGGTGCCCGTTCCTGGCAGAAGTTCAAGCGTGCTCGGCGATGCTCAGGTCGCAATGGTAGGTGTATTAACGGACGCTATCATGACAGATCCTGCTCTCCCATCTTCCTGGATGTGATACTGGAGAGCACAGCTGCCGTGACTTATGATGCCGCGATGGTTCTCAGCAATGCCTGTAGGCTGCGTACAGCCTGTCGCACTACCTGCCGGTGGTCCACCGCGGTCGGCCCGAACCTTATTATTCTCGCGTTCCCACAATGCGCAACACCGACGTAGAGTGTAATCTGAACTGTTGAAGTGGCGAGCAATGCGCCGAAACGTCCAACCTACATCCCTTTATCCGTCCATGCGGCCTTTCTCAAACGTATCTGGCTTGGCGTAGGACTGTCGAATGTGCCATCGGACAATGCTGCTCAGTAGTTCACACTGCTCCTAACAAGGCCTTTCGGGCGTCTTGTAGCAATGAATGACGGATGGACATGAACGCACCTTAGTGATACTTCCACGCGAATAATGAAGATTAAGGGGAGTGAAAAAGCAATTAATTATTTTCCATATGTTGTCTGCTAAGATTATTTGGAATATGCTGCATGAAATGGTGTATAATTTATTATGATACGCTACCTATTTAAATGTTTAAAGTTTTTTAGAATATTAATGCACAAGTGAGAAATTTTACAACATCGGGCATGGTTCTCTTTGAAGTCACCTATTTCTGTAACAGTTTGATCTAGAAGGCTGTGGTTTTCACTAATCTGTTTTAGTATTAAGTGTGAAAATGTTGCCGGCACTGTCATAACAAACACTCAGCTAATGCTGCTTTTAGGTGCTGACATGGAGAAATGTGTGAGTGAGCATTGTGTCTTACTTTGAACTCAGTTTCTGAAAATTGACTTTTGTTTACATGTCTGACCCATTATATCCTGAACTATACAAGATAAGGAGATAATTTTTTCAGAGAGTTATTGTATGCCTTAATGCATCTTCTAATTTAGAGTAATGTTACTGAAATGTGTGCTAAAATATGCAACATTAAAAAAAGTACAGCTGTTCACGCAGTCCACTTCATTCCAGTGTAGTACCTAGGGGAAGATTGTAATTATAAGAACTTTAACCGTAACACTTTCTGAGACATTGGAATTTTTCTGTCAAAATAAGGCTTTCCCACTCAAAATCGCATGCAAATGGACCACATGCAGATCTATGATGATGCTGCCTGGAAAACTTCCTTGTACTCGCACTATTCGTTCATGGTGCGAATTTTTAACATGAGTATGTTTTGGACGGGGGTCTATCTGGAATTAGCTTGACAATCGTAGAGGCTGGTGCAATATGTCATCAGTTGAACTGTTCCGCGCTGCCACAAACAAGACAAAAATAGCCATAATGATCGCCAACATCCGAAACGGATAGAAACCAAGAGAAGAAGAAGAATTTCTCGACACTACTGTAACCATGCCAACCATTGTTTTTCTATGTATACTAGGTTTGTAGCGTCATCTTCCAACTGTGCGCTTAGTTCATGTAACTAAGAACTGAAGAACATCTCGTATTAAGTGAACCCTGTTCTACTCGCCACTCCAGAATTATAATTCTTGAACTGGCCGAAACTCGAACCCAGGATCTTGGAATAAGGGACAGGGATTGCTAATAATAATAATAATAATAATAATAATAATAATAATAATAATAATACAATAGAACTCGGTCATAACTTATAACGACATCGAAGAGACCTGAAAAATTGTGTCGTTATAAACGAGTGTCGTAGTAACCGAGATTCATATTATCAGTTTACTGAGGTGCAAAATGAAAAATACAGTAACATGGACTTTATTGGGCTTCATCCAGGTCGCTACGTTCGGATTCTCGTAGCCGCTTTTAATTTTCGAACCATTCTATTGAAATGCAGCAACTATTTTATCCTTGCTCTTCCAAACGACACACGTCAGTTGTTTTAATTCCATTTTCTATTTGGTGAATCACTTTAACCTTTTCTTCCAACGTTAAAATTTCTTTAGTATTCATATTACGTTAAAATGCGTGCACTTATAGGAAACATCCAGTCGAAACTGACTGCACGCAGGTACCGTTAATACCGAAAGAATTCGTGCGCCTTTCAGTGGAGTGTGGAATCAGCCTGCATTCTAGAGGTTTCTGACAAAAGGGAACAGGAAGGAAGTTGCTATGTTGTCAGTTTTCAACAAACTATTTCTTAAAATACTTTGATTGCTAGAAAATCTTATTCCAAACTGGGGTTGAAAATGACGTTATATGCGAGGTTGACGCATATAGCGTTGTCGTATTAAGCATGGCTAAAAAAAACACATTTCTTGTGACTAATATGTCCGTACCACGGAGAACATGACGTTATAGACGAGTTGTCGCTGAAACCGATCTCGTTATAAAGAAGTTAAGCCGAATATTTACGAGGTCTAGACTGTCTTTCATTTTCTCACAATTCGTGAACCTTATCATTCAGTTGCGCATACACTCATTATTCTTTCGATTTATTTCAACTCTTTAACCCCCCTGTGGGTGGAATCAAAGGATGCCCTGTGTGTCAAGAGGCTACCTAGTAGCCTAAGAGGGGAACATCAAAAATAAAATGTGCTCGATCTTACAAGCCCAAACCAATGTCGATGATTGTGTCCTTTTTCCGTGTAGCGGGGATATGTTAGTCGTTTTTTTCTCTTTCAAAATTAATGCATTTCGAAGGAAGAAAAACTAATAAGGTTGTTCAAAATGTGCTGGTTTACAGACAATAAAGTGTTAGGTGTAGCGATGCAAGAGCATTGTTCTTTAATTGTTGATATTTACATGTACAAGGAAAGTCTGCCTTCAAATAAACACCTACACAGATAAAGCTGTTAACTACTGTATAGGAAAAAATACGAACTTTCACATGATTTCACACCGAAGTCCAAATCATTTGCAAGCGTTGCAAGCTTTATCGAATTCAGTGACTAATTCTCAGTTTAGATCGTTGTACACACATTACAGGAGCCTCCTTGGCTTAGACGGCAGCGCGCCGGCCTCTCACCGCTCGGTCCCGTGGGTTCAAATCCCGGTCACACCATGTGAGATTTGTGCTGGACAACGCGGAGGCGGGACAGATTTTTCTCCTAGTACTCCGATTTTCCCTGTCATATTTGATTCCAGCAACACTCTACAATATCATTTCATTTCATCTGTCATTCATTAATCATTGCCCGAGAGGAGTCCGACTGGCGTCGGTGGCTGGCGCAATTTCTATCCTCACCACCAGATGGGGGCTTCATTCATTCCATTCCTGACCCGCTCGAGTGACTGGAAACAGGCTGTAGATTTTCATTTCACACATTACAATAATCAATCAGCCCATCAGTACCGTGTCGCTGTTGTGTGATGTATATTACACTAAATTATTAGTTGAAACACCAGAAACGCATTAAGGAAAACTGAATAACATTTCATTAAACATAAGAAGATAAGAAATCTGGGGCAGTTGTTTATAACAGAGGAGATATTAACCATACGAAAGAAGAATTTATTCATATTGCGATATGCTAATAGTTAGTAAATATGTTACATATTCAGTATTATGTAAATTTGTTACGTGTGAAACGCAACAGGACGTATAATTTGTACCGGCTATTTCTGGAGTTGAAGCCGTAGCGTAAATAATTGTGTATAATAGGCATGAGATTTGCAATTCACAACTAAAAGCAAATAAATTCCGCGGCTCGGTTCTTCAGTTTTACTCTGAATTATAAAGCCGGTGAAATCGTGGTGTATTGTGTATGGGTTGGCCATTGTTGATCTGTACGCAACATCTCTTTGCTACATACTGTATGTACTGATGTCCGGCTCCATGGCTAAATGGTTGGCATGTTCGCCTTTGGTCCAGGCGGTCTTGGTTTTGATTCTAATTAGACTCCAATAGCTCGGGTTCTAGGTGTTTTTGTCGTCTTCACGATTACAATTTATCATAGGGTAGGACCCCATCCTCACAGACGTAAAAGTCGCCTATACCGCGTCAACTACGGCATTATTATTATTATTATTATTATTATTATTATTATTAGTAGTAGTAGTAGTAGTAGTAGTAGTACTTAATTCTTCCAGTATTAATGAAATAATCATGGGATTAAACACTATCAAGTAGTTCTTCAAGTCATTGCTGCCCATGACCAGTGGCGGTTCGTGACATTTTACTCTGGCAGGGCTATGCCGTCATCTCGCCCCCCCCCCCCCTTCCAACGGCCCAGTTTTCACTGTCCAGCACCACGATAATTGTAGATGAAATATAATAATAAAAATAATAATAATAATAATAATAATAATAATAATAATAATAATAATAATCCGATGACACTGCCTAAATACTGTATGTATCTTCTTCCGAGGCAGAACGATCACGTAGCGAAAATCAGATTTCTGTACATAAAAACCGTACTTACACATCGTGCCTTGAAGTTCCACCTTCTGGTGGCATTTCTTGGGATGCGCCTTTTTACCACTTCGTCCAAAACAGCAGTTCGTTTCGCAGATTTTGAAAAAAATTATGAAAACCCTTCTAAATTACTAAAGAAAAGATCCTGACCTGCTTATTCTAAGTAGCGCATCGCTCAGCAATTAAATTTAATTGATGCGCGTAGCAGTGCACAAAATGAGCGTTTTTGTAAACGACCTTGACCCTTGCTTGAACGCCAGTCTGCCTTCCACTCATTACTGAATGGCCGTCGTACGTCTGCGCAATGACTTTGTCCGGAGTTTGGTCCAGCTTAAGTTTTTCCAACTCATGGAATACTGCAGAATACTTCTGCTGAGTGATTATCAGGCAACACAAAACTTATGAATTTTTCATTTATTTTGCTACCCAGCTCGTACCGTACAACAAAAACGAGTTAAGATAAGGTGGAACAATCGATGGTTTCATCAACTTGAATTGCCACAAAATTTGTCTGAGAGATTTCTTCCGAAATCATTTGATGGCACACGGCATAGATTGAATTCAGAAGCTCGTTCTGTATGGTATTAGATAACCCAACAAATACTCTGTTATTTGCTCTTTCGATATGTTCTTTCAGTGTGCTATCTAGCTCTGACATTAAATTGACTAAACCTCGAAAAATGCCTGGTTTATCAGACAGACGTGGTCCCTGAGCGCTAGTTTAAACTTCCAACATAACTTAATAGCATCAATTAATTTACTAAGAATGTATCGATTCTTCGAAACCTGTTCATTTGATTGTTTAATTTTAAGTCTGTATGCGCTGTCTAATTCGCATCGAATATCTACTCTACCAAGCATAGCAAATTCAATACCAGCGTTTATATGTTTCTCGCTCATTTTATGCTTTTTCACTTTTTCACCTAGGTGTTTTATGTCTGATACCCCGAATGATGTCCATGGAGCGTCAACGACATTCATTGCTAAACAAGAGTAACAGAAGAACGCATTCTTTATCTCACATCCGCACAGCCAGTCAGCCTGCTTATAAAGTGACGGACTGAATTTCCTAGTATATGCATTTTTTTTCTTGTGCAATATTTAAATTCGGCCGAGGAGACCCTAATTTCTTCAATTCTATCCTATGTTCAAAACTTAAATTCCCGTCACTACTTAAAATACTATTTTCAGAATTCATCTTCCTTGTCTTCCTAAATTAAGACTGTAACATTTAGTTTTCAAATGGGCAGGTAAGTACTAAACACACGAATGAAGATATTAAAACGACACTTAAAACTGAAGGTAGAATTTACAATGTTATTTAAACTATTATGGTACCGTAGTTTTATCTACTGGACACTTGCACAGCAACACTACACTACAATGGCGTTTAAACACACACACATTAGCCGGCTAACAGCTACTGCAATCACGGCTACTCCTGTTTCACTGATCACAAACGACAATGACATTCACGAGAACAAATAAACAATGCACGCCAGAATTCCTTTCGGCTTCCTCAAATCTCAAAGAAATGTGACCAACGTACAAATAGTGCCGTCACCTTATGATTAGATTTTAAATATTTATTTTAGCTTATTTTTAGAACTGAATTGTTTAAATAGTCAGTCTAATGGAATCCATTGTTTTGTAAACAGTTTTTGGAATTAACCTCTAACAACAGTTAACGTAAGACGTGTGGGAAAAGGCCTAGGTACATTGTAAAGTGGTTGGCGACATTGCTACGGGCTCTGCCGGACAGCCCATATAACCTTCAAGTATTAAATGCTCTAAGCATACACCCCGCCTGCACTCTTCCTTCCCCTGACAAGCCCAAATCGTCTTCCAAGGCTCCTCCCGCACCCCTCACTCTTGTTAAACTCTAGGAGCTTACTGGGGGCTCTCCTGCCAGCACCCGACCGCCTAATGTCTAAAGAGAAAACATTGTGCTGGACCAAAGAGAAAACATCGTGCTTGCTGAACGGATGCCACGGTCAGACAGCCTTTGCCTTGTCTTTGAAAATAAAAAAAGTGAAACATTTACAGCCAAAACAATAAAGATAACATTGAATAACTGAATAACACAGTACCATAAGTTAGACTTTGTTACATTGTCCATCTCTTTATATAATCAGCTATGGAGTGAAATTATGTTACGTGTTTTAGTAAAGGCGGCGGGGCGGCGCCCGAAAGCCCTTCATGCACGAACCGCCACTGCCCATGACCTTCAAACATACATCTGAAAATGCTCTAGCTGCATTCATATTTCAAGACTTTTTAGTAAGAAATACTATAAATTGAACATTATTAGATTTGTATGCTAAAAGATAAGTATATTATGGATAGGGAAGTATTTGTGTTAAACTTCAATAATCAGCGAATCACCTAGAATTATATTTCAATGCTACTCGTGCATATCCAGCCGCCATTACACATGTCCTGCTATCTCAGTCAAAGATAACCTAGCACATAGATGGAGACAATTATTTACCCTAGCCCCCTGTAGCATCATTTCAGGAAGCACAGATGTCAAAGATATTGTGTAAGCCTACATAGTGCACCCGCTCACTTCCTGAGTCCCAGACTAGCATTTATCTCAGGGGTGATCAGTTCGAAAACGATAAAAAAATATATATAAAGAAAATCAAATTATATATCGGCGCATCAAATTGAACACAGGGATGAACGGGGCATGCAAATTAAGGTTACGGGGAACGACTCATTCATGGATACAAATTTTTGACTCCACAATAGGACTGGGAAGTGACAACTTAAATTCCATGGGCATACTGGACTAACTACAATAAAAAGATATGGAAACTGTTTCCTATTGAAATTGCAATGAGGAGCAATTTATTCACTTATTTGCATACTACACATGATGACAATTATTACATTGGGACACTTCCATCCTGAAAAATAAATGACATACTACTTGGATTTACCTCACTACTCTGGTAGTGTAAACATCTGGTGAATTCGCCCCAATTGGTTACTGGGGATCGAATTCACATCCGTATGAGTGGACGTTTCACCGCTGGAGATCTTCTTTCGGAGACGAAGGCATGACAGTAACTTTTTACCGTCATCTCCTCGTTCCGTTTGGACATGAGACACTTCCGGTATGTACATTCTGGTGAGCCGGACACCCACCGTGGAAATGTTATCGCCTCGAAAAACGGGAATTTATAGTACGGACAAACTCTAGCCTATTATTTCCAGATTCACAAACACGCCAGGTAGAGTTCATTAACTCAAAGCCTATTTCAATATTTACACTTATCAATACGACAAGACGTACGGAAAGGTTCATTACTATGCTCTGACCATGAAGACATGTGCCGTCCGTGGGTTATTTACGTATCTACCGCTAACAATCTCCCCGTGAAAACCCAACATCTGGTTCTGAGCAGTTCGACACAGGACGACTGTCCCTATCATATCCTCCTATGATTATTAAATAATATCATTACCATTCTTTATCTGATCATTATCATATTCTGTGATTACCATCAATTAATTTATTATTATCATTAATTTCAATTATAATCCTATATTTAATTATTATCATTTGTCACCCGGGATGATTATATGTCAACTCTTGCCGACGTTTCAAACGAAGGGTCGTTCTTCCTCGTAATTTATCCGCACAATTTAATGATCAGTTTCCTAATAAATATTATTATTATTATTATTATTATTATTATTATTATTATTATTATATTCGTAACCATGAATCATCGCCCTTTATATATCTTAACTTCCTTTCATCATAATTATTATTCTCAAAATACTATTGCAAGTTCTTCATCTTCTGCTTCTTCAACTTTTCATTATTATTATTATTATTATTATTATTATTATTATTATTATTATTATTATTATTATTATTATTATTATTATTTCACGTTTACACTACCGTTAGCGATATTTATGGTTAAATGCCCAAACCTTTACAATTTCAGTCTACTTTGGCACTACGCAATTGATTTAAGACAAGATTCACTTAGAGTATGATTATTATTATTAAAAAATGGAAAGATGATATTTTAATTTCCACTCTTTAGAATTTAGTCACATATGTTAAATCCCGTTATGAACCACTTAGATCTGCTTTATATCGGTCGGGACAACACGGTATTCGGGACCGTACCTTCAGTTTCGTACTGCCGTTAATTTATATGGGGACACACGTCCTCCCAAGACACATCTCACAACCTATGGCTCATCGCGGCTGGGCAAATACCTCCAATGCCGGCGATTGCTAAACTATTCCTTCCAATTTGAAGTCCATTTCCTTTTATCGGAACTCTTCAAACATTTAATTCATAAATTAATCCTCGGTGCGTGGATTCTGCCACTAATAACACCGGAATATGCATTTTATATCATCTTAGGCCTTGAGATTCATTTATTTCATCATTAACAATACGGCTCAATTTATTTCACGCCGGATATTCGTCCCTCATGACTTTCAACACTAAATATGGGCTCAAACCATTCTGGGCTTTTAACATATCGTGACCATTCTAATTCACGTGCCTCTATCGCTTTTAAACAAATTTTAATGGTTAAACGTGAAATCAAAAATTTACGTAAAATCAAACTGATTACGCGAATGAAAGTCTTTAACGCTACATGACATCTCCACATTGATTATTATTTACACTAGCTAACTCACGAAGCACTGTCATTATTATTATTATTATACTTTAACTTGCAAACGCACAAATATTATTATTAATTTACTTTCCTTTGCCAACATTATTATTATTAGTAGAAATCGTGATTATCGTAACCCGTAATCATCCTTGCTGTAATACTTCAACTTCTCGCTCTTATTATTTTCATCAAAAAAATAAAAATAAAAAATAGCTTCTTTTTTATTCTTCTTCTCTTTCTTCAAATATTCTCATTATTATTAGTTAAAAATCTCAAATTTTTCATTTCAACTCCCAACATCATTATTATGTCAAAAATATAAAAAGTAAATTCTTCTTCTTCTTCAAATATTTTTATATTATTATTATTATTTTAATGACCTTCTGTACGCAACACAAATTTTACATCCTCTGGCACTTTCATAATCTGGCTGTTTGATAGAAAATATTCCTAACTAACATAAAAATAATCACCGCAGTGATTGAAATCAAATAAATGGGTTAGCACAAAAAGGAATTTAACACTTGAAATGAACTTAAGTCAAAGTATTACAAACAGCATGCATTAATTGAAAGAAATATATCCCATATTTACATTATATACAACAAACAAATACTCAAATTAATTAATCTAACCCATTATTACGTTAATATAAATTAGTTCGTCCGTCTAACAAAAAAATAACATCGTGGACTCGGGAGGGGGACCATGTTAAGTAAAAATAATTAATCTACATTGAACCCCGTTTAGTCGCGATAACATCCCCAAATATTAAAATTGTGTACTCATTCCTATGTAGAATTCCATTGTCTCGTAGCGGGAGATAGGCCTCACGGCCCCACGGTGATTTACTCGTCCATCATGTCGCACAATATAAAATTAACACAGCAAAACACTTCTGTGCGATTACCCATGATTAACACCTTATTAAATAATTTACACTATTTTATACAAGAAAACTAATTTAAAAAACACTTCTAGGTGCGCCTAGACCCCTGACACTCGCACAACATATTCTTCATATAAGCCCAAAACACACGTCGTGACACATTACGACGAAGTGTCGTTCATTTGAACGGGCGCGTATCGCGTCTTCAACCGGCACTTCCTGGTTTATTTCTAAGCCGTCTTGATAATAGCCTAGCTCCTATAGTTCCCTGCTCGGATAGTTATTCACCGTCTATCTTGAGGTATTTACTTCAGGCTCCGCACACTGCCTTCCAAAAGTACTATCGGCGTTCCGTTAATTATTTATTATTTAATCACATGACATTTATTAAATTCAACATACAGTTGTACTGATTATTTACACTCGGTACTATGGATAATCTCACTGTTCGTCTTCATTCTCCTAACAACTCACGCATTTTCAGCTCTAACTGACTTCGAATGCGTCCTGAGGTATTGACTTACAGAGTCAAAGTGTCAGAGACTCAACTACTTCATGCGACTGACACGACTGGTGACCGATAACAACTGGTGACTGGTAAGAACTGGTGACTGGTAAGAACTGATTGATGTGAGGTCCCACTACTGGTTATTTATGGACGACATGGTTTCCCGCCGGGGTCATCCGCGGTCATCTCCTAGGGAGGGGGGTTGGTTATCCTAAATTGGCATATGCAGGTGGATTTTAATCCCTTGCTTTATCCTACTTAATAAACTGGCGATACACATTCATGTGTCGTATTCTGAACTCATATCGTTCGGTGATCATGGAAATATCACTTAATTCCTGTCCTCCACCTTTCGCGCGCTAACTCGGCGTCCCTGATGGCGTGCTCATCTTGACCAATGGCGACATAGCGTGGGTCATTTCCACGAATTCATTACTTTAATTTATTACGATTACAATTTATCAACATGGGAATGATATCCCCCAAATCCCCTCTATTCAATTATGTGGTTGAAATAATTTAATTATTGTTATCGGAGAAGCTAACTGGAGTTCACTCTGAGTTTTTCTTATGTTGGTTTATCTGCGGGCCTATGATAAATTTTTCTATTGGTCAACACCGCATCGGTTAGTTTAAAATCTCTTCCTTGCAACATGACAACACAAAATGCCTTGAGGCAGTGGAAAATAATGGTACGTCATATTCTCGGTATTGGTGCAGCACCTGCTAGCCATTGTTCCGAAATACCTACTCTTTCACTTCCTTGTAGTCATTATTCTGTTGTTGTGAGCTCTAGATTTAATCCTCTTAGATTCTGACCAAGAAACATTCTCCCCGTAATGACAAGCTTAACTGTGGCGATGGACAGTCGCGATATGTCTAGCTTATGTTGAAATCCTCCCGTCCACACAAACTGACACTGTATTCCATTTAATATTCCTATATATCTGTATTTATCTTATAAACAATCAAATCATGAAACTAGGGCCTATCTCATCCGGGTACATTAGTTATGTTTACCATCTTTTAGCATGTTACTGAACTACAACAAGAAGAATATTATGTACACTATGCAGTGTAGGGTTAAGACTTCATTTTCTAATCTAATATTTCCTGCATCGACTGACTTCGTTCGACTGCACTCCATTACCTTTGTTCTAGACTTATTAATTTTCATCTCGCACTCCTTCTCCAAGACTTTGTCCGTACCATTCAGCAATTTCTCCAGATCTTCTGCAGACTCCGACAAAATAACAATGGCATCGGCAAATCTCAGGGATTTCATTTACTCTCCTTGGAATGTGATTCCTTTTCAAATTCCTCCTTGATGTCCTTTTCTACCTCTTCTATGTAAATATTGAAAAATAAAGGGAACAAACTACAATCTTGCCTCATTCTTTTCTAGGTTTTCTGCTTCGTTTTCATAGCCTTCGATTCTTATCACTGCAAACTGATTTTTGTACAGATTGTAGATACTTCTCCGTTCTCGGTATTATGATTTGTTATTTGCGAATAAGAAGTCCATTAGGACTACGCAGTGTGCAATTAACAAGGCAAAGTTTGTATTTTTAACTAAATATTTTTGATGTTTCCAAAGCCAGTTGAATTAAACAATAAAGAAATATATTGATGATTTACAGTGAAATTCATTTACACTGCATTTAATTAGCGAGTTACTGCTTCGTGAATTCTCCCATTACAGTTCTGACCTCACTCGGTTTGTTTGATAAACATGGCATTTGTGGGCTACAGTCAACGGAGACATAATCGTGTCCCATTATGATACAAGCTGCCGGGATATTGCTACATATCTGTGTGACTGAAGTGACATTTGCCAGCAAACATTTTGCGGTGAAACACAGAGAGACAGGCAGGGCATTAAATGCTGCGAGGATTATGTTCAACTGAAGCTTGCCTTTTATAAAAACGTAACACGTGTTGGCATTTTACTAAAGCTAAATTGTCACTGGACTGTTTGTGTACGTTACAAGAACTGAAATTGGGGTTTTACCTATGTGTTGAGATTTATGTCAATCATTTCGCCCGTGTCAAGTCAAAATTTTATTTCATGCTTTGAGTTCCATATTTAAATAAAGTTATTATCAACATACAGGGTGATCGAAAAATCTGTGAACATTTGACGAGGAAATACTTCACGGAATATTGGAGTTAGGGAGGTAATAATTGACACACATGATTGGCGTGACATGGGGTTTTATTGACACCAGAATAAAGTACACAAGAAGTCACAAGTCTACCGTGATCGTCCGCCCTCATTAGATACGCTAAAAGACAGCATCCAACAACAATTTCTCACCAAACCTAAGGATATGCTGTACATTGCTGTTCACAACATTGTCCCTCGACTACAGGTGTAGTTGATGAATAACGCCGACGTGCTGAGCATGAGTTATCAAGAACGTCGTCCTTGCTAAACCTCGATTGTTATGTTAATTATTGCTTTTGTTTCGTTTGAAGCGACATCTGTTGGTCATGTTGTGAACTTTATTTTGGTGTCAATAAAATCCCGTGTCATGCCATTCATGTGTGTCTATTATTACCTCTCTACCGCCAATCTACCGTGAAGTGTTGCCTCGTCAGATGTTAACGGACTTTTGGGTCGCCCTATAGTAAGCTCAATTCTTCGCCCACCATTTAAAGAGTTGACGCCGTCCATAAAATAATAATAATAATAATAATAATAATAATAATAATAATAATAATAATCCCCCAACCCTACGGCACTTAACGCCCTTGAAAGGGCCTTAGCCTGTCCAGCGACCGACGCTCAGCTCGAAGCCCTGCAGATTACGAGGTGCCGTGTGATCAGCACGACGCATCCTCTCGGCCGTTATTCTGGGCTTTCGAGACCGGGGTCGCCATCTCACCGTCAGATAGCTCCTCAATTCTAATCACATAGGCTGAGTGGACCTCGAACCAGCCCTCAGGTCGAGAGAAAAATTCCTGACCAGGCCGGGAATCGAACTCGGGGCCTCCGAGTGAGAGGAAGGCACACTACCCCTACACTGCTGGGCCGGCAATAATAATAATAATAATAATAATAATAATAATAATAATAATAATAATAATAATAATAATAATAATAATAATAATAATAATAGTAATAATAATAATACGAATGAAACCAGAATGATTGTCCACTGGAATCTTTACCCTACTTTCTGAATAAGAAAACTAAAGAGGTCTGGTTCACCGAGGTGGAAAAATGATTTACAGGAATTGGGGATCTTACGTGATGACATCTTGCTTCGTGTCCCTTTAAAGAGGAAACTTGAAGGTCTATATAGTTTTCGAACAAAAACTAAAGTGAAGACAGGCAAAATTTGGCCCGAAGAACGGACGAGGGCTCACCGAAGAAGGTTGCGGGAGTACTGGGCGAGTGGTAAAACTCAAGGCAGAAAACGGTTGAAATAGCGTGGTCCATAGCTGGTCGAAACGAAAGACGAAGGAGAACAACAAAAATAATAACAATAAGAAGCCGGGATGAGTACCTCGTGTGGTAGATTGCTGGCCTTCTGAGCCCAACTTGGCAAGTCCGGTTGTATTTGAAGATGCTCAAATAAGGTCAGTCTCGTGTCGGTGGATTTACAGGCACGTCAACGAACTCCTGCGAGGCACATTTCCGACAGCTCAGCATCTCCGTAAACCACAAGAACGTAGTTAGTGGGCCGTAAAACGAATATTAATACTATTAATACGCTACCGGACGAATAGAAGAGAGCGCTGATCCACCCACTCCACAAGAAAGAGAAAAACAAGATGTTAACAACTATAGAGGCGTGTCGCCACTCCCATTAGCTCACAAAATCCTCTCCAAGATACTTCTGAGCAGAATTGAAGGAATCCTAGAGAAGCAACCTGGATAATACCAGGATGGATTCCGGAAGGGCGCTCCTGTGCTGAGCAAATCCTTAATTTGAAATCAGCAATTTGCCACAGAGTACTGAACGGTAAAAATATAGTGGTTTCTTTCACTGACTTCAAGAAAGCCTTTGACTCGGGGGACAGAGAGACCCTAGGTAAGATCATCGTAGAATTTGAGGTGACACCCAAACTGTCAAACATTATCAGAGAAACCTTAACAGGCACAACTTCAAAGGCGAAATTCTTGGGAGAATTTTCTCAGTCATTTGAAATTAAGACAGGTGTGTGACAGGGTGATGTATTGTCACCATTATTATTCAACTGTGTTCTGGAGAAGATTGTGAGAATCTGGAATTACGAACTTGAAAATCAAGGAATTACCCCTTAGGAAGAAAATTGGAAGGAATATAAGTCCATTGCTTGGCTTACGCTGATGATTTTGCGATACTTTCAGAAAACCTAGAAGAAGCGGCCATACAGATCAACCTCCTAGAATAGATCGCTAGCAAGACGGGACTTGGGATATCGAAAGAGAAGTCCAAGTTGATGATGAACGGCAAACATGGATCACAATTCACAATTCATTGAAACAGAGATTGGACGGCTTCAGAGGGTTAAAATGTTTAAATACCTTGGTGAAATCAAACAAGAGAACGGACTAGATAAAACTGCTGTAGATGATCGTATCTCAAAAATGGAGAGAGTTTATAGACTGACTAAAAACATGTACAACAACAAATGCATCTCATGGAATACCAAAATAAAGCATTACAACACTGTGGTAAAAACAGAATGTCTGTTTGCCAGCGAATGCCTTTTGATGAATTACAAATTGGAGAAGCTGAAGATCCTAGGAAGAAAAATAATACGGAAAATCTTGGGCCCAATCCAGACTGAAACCGGCTGGAAATTTCGGAACAACAATGAAGTCTACAAAAATATGGAGAAAATTTCAGAGGTCATGAAAAATGGAAGGTTATAATTTCTCGGACATCTGTACAGATTGGACAAAACCAGACTAACCAAAAGTTATTTGACTAAGTGTGGAACAAGAAGTCAACGACGGCATGGATTAAGGAAGTTCGTAAAGATCTAGAGAAGTCCAATATCCAGGAAGTTCAGATGTTAGACAGGAACATATTTCGGACCATGAATCAAAGTTTGGAAGGGTTTTAAGTCGAAAGAACTGCAAAGACGGGAAGAGCCTGGACGAATAAACATGAGAAACAGAATGGCGCCCATATGAAGGAGTATTTGAGGAAGAGGAAACTTCAGACAAAGAAAAATAATGACATTTTAGCGTGATCCTCGGTGGTCAATTCGCAAAAAGAAAAGAAGAAAAAAAAAGCATACTTTGACTTCACCCACACGAGAGATATTTGCTAGGGGCTTTACGTCGCACCGACACAGATAGGTCTTATGGCGACGATGGGAGAGGAAAGGCCTAGGAGTTGGAAGGAAACGGCCGTGGCCTTAATTAAGGTACAGCCCCAGCATTTGCCTGGTGTGAAAATGGGAAACCACGGAAAACCATTTTCAGAGCTGCCGATAGTGGGATTCGAACCTACTATCTCCCGGATACAAGTTCACAGCCGCGCGCCTCACACGAGAGATAAAGGGATCTAATAAATTGAAAGAAAAATGAGTGTATTCGCAAACGAATGGTAAGGCTGTTTCTAGTCATTTCACCTGGTCAGGAATTGCATGAATGAAGCCCCCATCTAGCGCCGAAGATAGGAATTGTGCCGACTGCCGAAGCATCCTCTGCGGCAATGATTAATGACTGACACATGAAATGATTTTGGATACTGTTTCTAGAGTGAATATTTTAGTAGTAGTAGTATTAGTAGTAGTAGTAGTAGTAGTAGTAGTAGTTGTTGTTGTTGTTGTTGTTGTTTGAATATTAAGGTGAGCGAATAGAACCCAACATGTCTGAGAAAGAATCCTTTATATCACGTACGAATAAAATGGAAATGGCATACCATCAAACTGAGGGTGTATACAACGAAGGGTCAATATCCTTGAACGCCAAATTCAGACACTACCGCACAGTCATTCGTCCAGAGGCTCTCTATGACTTTCAATGAAAAACAAGTCCTGATTGAAAAACTTGAGATCAAAGAAAGATTTTGAGGAAAGTTTTGGGCCCCATGAAAGACAAAGAGGAATAAAGAATACGGCACAAGCATGAGCTCTATATACACATAGAAAAGATAACCGATACGATGCGGAAGGAAGGGAGTGCTTTCTATGGTCTAGTGTCAGGAATGAGTCTTGCAAGATCAACCAAGATGATCTTCTCCTACTGCTAAAATAAGACAAAAGGGGCTGGTTCAGTGAGGGAGAAATAGATCTACAAGAGGTGGGAATCACAAGTGATAATATTCTGAAGCGCAAATCACGTAAAGAAGAAACTTCAAGACCACAAGAGTTTCCAAGAAAAGCCGAAGCTGAAAACAGGGAAGGCGTAGACCGGAGAACGAATGCAACGAATGTCGGACTACGACTAAAATCCATCGACCCTGTCGGGAATCAAACGCGGTGCTCTCTGAATCCAAGGCTATTACGCTGACCATTCTTCCAAGGAACTGGACATGAAAGAATCGATATCATTCAAGAATTAGTCGATAGATGGATTGACTCGCCCACAAGGCCGGCGAAGGAGACAGTTGAAATGAGCGTTGTCTTTAATTGGCCAAAATGACATGAATGAATTAGCCATCCCTGTAGTGTAGAAGTAGCGTGCTTGTCTCTTATTCCAAGGTCCTGGGTTTGTTCTCCGGACAGTTCAATAATTTTAATTCTGGACTGAGGAGCAGAACGCGGTGCGCTTAATACGAGATTTTCGCAAGTTCTTAGTTACAGGAAGAAAGCGCACAGTCAGAAGGCGGCACTACTGACTGAGTGTACGTAGACAGACAATGGTTGCCATGGTTACAATGGTGTCGGGAAACTTCATCTTTAAGACGCCGTCTCCGAGCGGAGGTTGGCGATCCACGTAACTAGCTCTGATCTTGACAGCGCAGAATGGAATGCCATTTCTGAAGTACAGCAGTGCCATCTTCGAAGGTCTTTCAGCCATGAATTTCTTCTTCTCCCAACAGATCTCTTCCCCTGTATCTTCCCTTCGATAATAAACTGTAATAACTGATACCTCTCACCTCTCATGATATGTCCTAGATATTGCGTTTTCCTCTGTTTTATGGTGAGCAGTAGTTCTTTTTGCTTTTTCATCCGACGAAGGACCTCGGCATTTGAGATTTTCATTACCCAGGATATCCGCAAGAGACGGCGATACAGGAACATTTCGAAGGCATCAATACGTTTTTCTATGATTGGATCCAGAGTCCAGCTTTCACATCCATATAGGAGAACAGAAAATATATAGCAGCGGATCATACGAATTCGTAGTTGGAGACTGAGATCTGACCTCACAAAGAATTTCTTCTTGGTAATGAATCGTTTCCTGGCCTGCTCAATTCTAGATATTATCTCCCGTTTGGAGTTACATTGGTCATCCAAGATGGTGCCCAGATATTTGAGAGAAGACACTTGCTCAACTATTTTATCTTGTATTGTGAGATTTGTCCGAATTGTCTTCTTAGAGAACACCATCAGTTTCGTCTTTGAGGGGTTAACATATAATCCAAACTCTTCACTGTGCTGAACTAAGGAGTTTATCATGCACTGAAGGGCAGGCATGTCATCAGCTATGACAACAGTATCACCTGCAATGTTGTTGATGATTTTCCCGTTAATTTTGATCCCACCATAGTCTTCCAGTGTTTCTTTAAAGATTGCCTCTGAGTAAATGTTAAACAACAGAGGTGACAGTACACAACCCTGGCGGACGCCCTTCCTGATCGAAGCAGTTTCTGAAGTTCCTTGATCAGTTTTGACATTTGCAAACTGATTCCAGTACAGGTTACTGATTATACGTAAGTCACCGGAGTCAATACCTGTTGATCTCAGAATCTCTATTAACTTATTGTGCCTGACACAATCAAAAACTTTTTTATAGTCTATAAAACAGACATAGACATCAACATTCATATCTCTGCACCTCTGTAACAACACATTTAACGAGAAGCGTGCCTCACGTGTACCAACGCCATTTCGGAAACCGAACTGATTCTGATCCATGTGGGATTCACATTTTTGTGTATTCTAGTGTGAATGATTCGCAAGAATATTTTGAGCACGTGAGACATCAAACTTATCATACGATAATCATCGCACTGAGACGAGTTAGGCTTCTTCGGTAGTGGTATGAAGGTTGATTTCAGCCAGTCTGATGGTATTTCTCCTGATACATATATTTGATTGAATAATGATGTTAAGATATTGAGGCCGGTAGATTCCTGCTCTGTTATTACTTTGAGAACTTCAGCGTACACACCGTCAGGTTCAGTTGCTTTACCCTTCTTTTGGAGTTTTACGGCATGTACAACTTCACTTTTTGTTATTTCAGGACTATTTTCATTTATTCTCTCGTCAGGTGAAGGAGGATCATTTCTGTCATCTTTGAAGAGATTTTCCATATATTCCTTCCATCGTTTGAGTTTCCCTTCCACACTCAAGATGATTTCATTATTGGCATCTCTCAAAATTTGAGCATATCGTCTCCGCTTCAAACCAGCAAGTACTTTCACTTTCTTATGCAAGTTAAAATAGTCATGTTTCTCTTGAAGGATCTCAATTTCTTTACATCTGTCTGTCATCCATAATTCTCGGGCTTCCCTGCACTTTCTGCGTACAGCTTTGTTTAGAATTTTATATTGAATGTGATCTGTATTTTTGTGCTATCTCCTTTCATCCATAAGTTCTAGAATTTCATCTGTCATCCAGCTCTGTCTTTTGATGTTGTTGCATTGTCCACTTTCATTTTCCTGGATTTCAATCACACTATCTTTAATGGCGTTCCATGTGTATTCTACCTCTGACGATTCAGTGTATCTTATTAATTCCATCTTCCTTTCCAGTGCAGTTCCAACATTAGTTCTTACTTTGGGATTCAATAGTTTCTTAATATCTATATGCTTGGATAGTTTAACATTTCTTTAAATTTTTCTGAAACGTACCACTTTAAGGTCCATTACAACTGGATTGTGGTCACTATTTACATCAGCACCGGGATACGTCTTAACGGATGTCACATATTTCTTTAGTTGTTGTTTTACCAAAATGAAATCAGTTTGATTTCTTATGATCTTTTTGTCGTTATCGGCGGGTGATATCCATGTGTAAAGCCACCGAGGAGGAAGTTTGAAGAATGTGTTGTGCTCCATACAGAACTGAACAAGTCTATCTCCTCTTATGTTACGTTCACCAAGACCATGGCTGCCTACAGTATTGCCTTCCATTCCAGCCCCTACTTTTGAGTTGAAATCACCCACGACCAATGTTATTTCTCCATTCTTAGTTATTTTCATAGCTTCCTCTAAGGTGTCATAGAATGCTTCTACTTCATCATCATCTTTATTGGCAGTTGGCGCATGGATCTGAATAACGTTCATGATCCGGTGTGATGTTTGTAACCTCAGCAACATTACTCTATCACTAAGAGGTACAAAATCTAGAACTGAATTTGCGATCATTGATGAAATAAGCACAGCAACTCCATATCTGTGATTGGTGTCGCTCCCTCCCGAGAAGTACATATATCCTTCCTTCGTGTTCTGAATTCCTGATCCTGTCCATCTTACCTCACTCAATCCAAGGATGTCTACTTTCAATCTACATCTTTCTGCTTCCACATTTGCTAGTTTTCCACTCATATACAAACTGCGTACATTCCAAGTAGCAACTCGTAATTTTTTGTCATAGATTTTGATTTACCTAGCACTGTCAAGTACACAATCGTTCACAACTATGTTCGCAGCATTCCCCCCCGGGGATCCGATTGGGGGAATAGAAACTCCGGATACTAATTCCCGAGCCATGTTATGTGAATTTATAGGGATGTCCTTTAGGACATTTAATGCAGTGGTTTCCCGTTGCCTTCTGGATTCTACTGCCGTTGACCACACTTGGTTCCTCCGCCTTTAGGGGCAATTTATTACCCCTTGGAAAATAGAGTGCCCAGACCTACACCAGCTCATCCACTCCCAAGGAGACTGTTGGCATCTGGTGTAGGGGATCTCCTTATACCGGGAGATATTCGGTCCCTTTTTTGTCGCCTTTTACGACAATCAGAGGTTACTGTGGGTGAATTCTAACCTCCAGACCACACCTTCCAAAAATGAACTGTAGAGTAGACACTATCAATAAAATATTCTACAATATGAATTTTCATTAGTAGTATCCTTCGGAATACGACGTAGCATATGTACATTATTCTCACATGAAGCCGGTTCCTCATAGAAAGAATCCCGCGATGTCATTATCATACCATCTCCTTTAATAGGCTTATCAGGATTATTGTAAGACCAATGAATACGAAGACCTTTCGTACCTTTAACGAAATTAATAGGACAGTTTTATTAATTCGCACGATGAACACAACCACGAGTCAGCAGCGCTAGTAAGAACTTAAACTTCCACATCAGAGATGCCAGCGTAAACTCCGTGAATCCTCAAATGACATACGGCACAGAGAAGTAATTCAATGAATATAACGTCACCTTATTTCCCACACAGATGTCAGGCAATACGCACAATAACAAAGAATAACTTAAACGTTGAATATCATACTGGAAATACACGACCTAGGTGGTGTTAACTAATATAATATACTTTTCGAAAAGGTCAAGGAGAAATTTTACAATCAACGACAAACAAGAAACTATAACAAGATGGCTGCCGTCTTGTTCATAACTAAACTTAAGAATTTAGTGGAAATATTATATTAAAAAGAATTCAGCCACGGAAGACAACACTATCACGTATGGAACACACACCAACAAACTTTGCAGTCACTCGATGAACCCCAAACAAAGCACCATTTGGTTGATTTCAAGACAGAAATTGCGTGTCTGAAATCAATGCTGTGTTATTCTACAACAGTAAAATGGAAACTGATGACGCTAATTCTGAATAGACCCCAACACAGAAAAATATTCATGTCATAATCATAATAATTTCGTGTGACTATTACTAGCCTGATGCAGTCTGTAAGGCAGAACCACTGGTGAGGGTAGGCGACGATTAAAATGCATCGACCCTGTCGGGAATCGAACGCGGCGCCCTTTGAATCGAAGGCCATTACGCCGACCATTCATCCAAGGAACCGGACGTGAATGAATCGATATCATTCAAGAATTAGTCGATAGATGGATTGACTCGCCCACATGACGCAGTAGCCATGTGAGAGATATAGCCTTCCCTTACTAATCCTCCTCAATCTTTTGCCCTTCACAGGGCATGGCGTCATTTGTAATTTGCTTACAACCAAGTCTGGCGGTCTGTCGCTATGTGAGTATCCTCGTGAAAATGTTTCCCTACCAGGAACTGCAGTAGGTATGATTGGGGATTCGCCTTAGGGCAGGAGAATGGAAAACCACGGAAATCAGGACGGCCAATGGTGGTGACCAGCACGTCTCCGTCTCCAGAATACAAGCCACTGTAGACCGTTGAGCCTTGGACGATGCAAACTGTATGGCGGTACGGATAATTTTGCTGATAGTTTCTAAATAATTATGTTTATTGATTTTATCTAAGCTATACTCTAGAAATCTCGACAAATTAGTCCTTCATACATTTCATGAAGTAATTTTTGCTTGTGGTGAGATGACCCTTGACATTGGTAAGGGAGAATGGCGATGTATAAAGAGCCTTGAGTCCATAACGCCGTAAATCAAACGTAAGCTTAACTGGCTCCTGCCCGCAATTAGTGAAATTAAGGAACAAAGTTTCCGAAAGAGAACCGCTCAGTATGTCGGTAGGCGTCGCAAAAGGAAATCCCTCATAAAAGTGTGACTGTAAGGGGCTGTTGCCAGGTATCAGGCCTATTGTATTATGTTAACAGATCTATCCGTTTCAATACATTGGGGGTTATTGATTGATTGATTGATTGATTGATTGATTGATTGATTGATTGATTGATTGATTGATTGATTGATTGATTGATTGATTTTATTATTTATTTATTTATTTATTTATTTTATTATTTATTTATTTATTTATTTATTTATTTATTTATTTATTTATTTTATTTATTTATTTATTCGGTTGGTGATTATAACTACAAATTGATAAGTCCAGGTCCAAGTGTTTCAGCCACTCTACAGCACTTTCTGAAAGATGAAACAGGTTGCTGGGACTTCCGGAGTAGTTATGAAGAGGGCAACGCAGGATGACATGGTCCATGGTCTCCTCCTCTTCACTGCATTCACACATTGGAGAATCCATACAACCGCACTTATGGCGTAAGGAATTGCAGCGTCCTTGACCAGTTCTCAGTCTGTTGAGGCGACAACATTGGGGGTAATGTGGTCAAATACTTGTAATATTCGCGCATGTGGATTGTTCCTCGGGTTCTCTTGCTATTTACGTTTCCGTCGACCACAAGCTTCTTCACGGTACTGGTATTGTGTCCGAAATATCGGAGGTAAGCCTGGCAGATTCCCTCGAATAGTCCAGCTGGATGGCTAGTTCTTCGAGGACGGGCGTATTGGTCTGGTGTTCAGTCCATGAAATGCCTCGGTAAACCCACATGTCAAAGTCCCCTATTTTTATTGTGTATGCCTGTTCAACTGTCTACGTTTCAGCTGCGTAGGTGGTAATGTGGAATGTGAACCAACAGCTGTTTGTATTTTAATATTGAAAACATTTCTTAGCAAACAAAGTAGGGGGCCCTACACTCCGAAAAACGTAAAATTAAACAATTCCCTCAATTGTGCCGAAAGTTTAAGGGCTAAAGGGCCCGGAAAGTTTTGAAATTGTGAGTCTTGGTTAGTTCTCTCAAACTAAAATAATATTTGAAAATCACTTCCGGTCTAAATGCAGTTCCGAAAAAAACAGCCTAAAATCACAAGTTCCTTTACTCGTTTTCTTTTTGATTCAAATCCTTGCCAAATTATGTACATAATTATTTTTGCGTTCCTTTATTCAATACCCTCAGGCTTTTTAGATTTTTTGAAAAATGTCCACACCGAGTTTACTTATAGGGGCTTAAGTGAAGCTCTGCATTGACTCATATCAGCGCTCGTTGTGGTCGAAGTAGGCGAACTGCTAATCTAATAAACCGGATAACGATAAATAAGGGATGGATTGCAATTTTTAAGAATGAATAAAGAATATATTCTCATACCAAACCAAACCCCACAGCACTTAACTCCCTTGAAGGTGCTTGGCCTGCCCAGCGACCGCTGCTAAGCCCGAAGGCCTGCAGATTACGAGGGGCCGTGTGGTCAGCACGACGCATCCTCTCGGCCGTTATTCTGAGCTTTCAAGACCGGAGCCGCCATCTCACTGTCAGATAGCTCCACAGATCTAATCACGTAGGCTGAGTGGAACTCGAACCAGCACTCAGGTCGAGAGGAAAATCCCTGTTCTGGCCGGGAATCGAACCCGGGGCCTCCGAGCGAGAGGCAGGTACGCTACCCCTACACCACGGGATATATTCTCTTACTTTATTATATTTTATTTACCTAAATTCGTAGCTCATATCCCTAGGATGTTTTCTACGTTGAGTTGCTTGCCCGAAGTGTCGATTTTTTTGTAACTACGGTACTTGCTCCTTTCATATCCTGCTCAGCTCTTATCTTCCCTAGGTTCTTCACTTGGTTTCGCCGGAATATCCTCCTGTGTTAGAAGTCATGAAGCCCAAATGGAAACATTCTGGACAGCATGATAATCAATTTACCGAGAAAGGTACAGGTACCCCACAAGGAAATATACTGCAGTCTAGTAGTTGGCAATTAAATATGTAGACAATTGACGAAAATTTTCTCCTACCATTTTACAAGTATGTATAGAGAAAATACTCGAAAATATGAATATAGATCATGCTTGTGAAAGTACCGGGAAACCTGTCGTATTCAAGTTTTCGCCAAGAATGAGATGGGGCAGGCTATGTTATCCCGCAATGCGAGTCTGTGTGATTGGTAGCCTCCTGAGGTATGTTACGGCGTTCTTCGGTACCAGATATTATGTTTGACTACTCTTATGTAATCATTTAGACGATGGTTGCCTAGTTATATTTCCTCTTAAAACAATAATCACCACCACCACCACTATGTAATCATTATTAACCACTACCAGTCCGCTGTTGGATGAATGTCTTCCTTAATTCATGATCCTTGGCCAGCCTTAATCTTTTACTCCCCGCCAATGTTCTAATTTAATCGACCCATCTCATGTGAGTTCTGCCTCTAGGTCGTTTATGGTTCAGAGGAATCCAGCGTAGACCTCCTGTGTCCACCTTCTATCGGTTATACCTGCCCATCTTCACTTCCTTTTCTTCACAGTAGCGATGCCATCTTTCACAGAAGTTTGACATCTAATCCAAACATTGGTCTTTCCGGCTGTCCGGGAAATACCGAACGTTATCTTTACCATTGCTCAGTGGGCTACTCTGAACTTTTGGGTATTCTTTGTATCTAGGCTACAGTACGCATATCATGACAAGAAGGACACCCTGATGAAACCATCTATTTGTATTATGCTGAGTGGTATATTGCTTTTGAAAATGATATTCAGTCTTCCAAAGGAGCTCCGTACTGACTTGATCCTTCGATTTATCTCATTTGTAAAGCCACCACTTACAGCCTGGGTATATGCTATAACTTTCGTGCCAGGGAATAAGAGTATTAGAATATCGGGTCTTTACTAGTACAAGTCACTGATTTTTTTTTAAAATGCTATTTGTTCGGGGCATCGACCTATAGAGATTTTTTGTCCTACTTGCACCATATGATATGAACCTGCGTGTAACTGGAATTGCGGAGGTGTAGAGTGTTGAATGTGAGGAAACGGACGGTAAGGACAGCACAAACACCCAGCCTCCAGGCCAGGGATATAATTCATTTACAATTTTAAACACCTGACCCCGCCAGGAATCGAACCCGGGGCCGCCGGGTGACAGGCAGACGCGTTACCCCCTTCATCGCGGAGCCGGACAGTCACTGATTTAATTTTCAACAGTTAGCAGAAAAAACGTTCAATAAGAACTAGCTATTTTAGCCAGCGCTGCCCGGCACTTTATTTATTGTTTATTTGTAGGTTACCTGTACATTATGTGCATACTTATACCTTTATTGTGACGTCGACTGGTATTTTGAGATCTATTATTATGTGTTTAATTTGAAGTTTTACTTATTGATTACTTTGTTTCCCGTTAATTAAAATAATCTCGGCCATTTTCTACATTTTCATCACCACCACTTCTCACCATGCCTATGCATCTCTCCTGACACTAGTCCTCCTGTACACATTCTCCGATTCCAGTTCGTTCTGTCACAGTCTTCTTCTCATAGACAAGGACACGTTATGTATTACAGCGTCAACTAGTGTATCAAGTACTCACTTATTGGAAAGAGAAGGAGATGCGTCCCAATTCCACTGCTAGCATTCGTTGACATAGCTTTCAGCAGTTTCTTCATATCCAAGAAAATGCTAGGTTGTCCTCAGCTGTTTGCGATCGAAAGTTTTCTTGTTCCACGGTCCTTCGGGTTTCGACTGCAGCAGATCTTCCAGGATATCGCTAGAAGAATAACAAAGCACTAAGTTTATATTATAACGTGATGTTGAAGTCTTACAGTTACGACTTAATCTACGGTTGTGAGCCTTGATACACAGTTTGAGGCTCCTTTGTAACGGTTCAAATCCCGTTACAAGATGATATCTGTATTTTATTATTTTATCTGTATTATTATTATTATTATTATTATTATTATTATTATTATTATTATTATTATTATTATTATTATTATTATTATTATTATTATTATTATTATTATTATTATTATTATGTCCGTATTATTATGTTATCTGTGATATTGTTACTATTATTGTAATTATCCGTTTTATTCAATTCGATTTTGCAATTGCCTGTTGCTTGCAAGATTGTACTTAGATGTATGCATATATACGTATGTGTAGAATACCACTCAATACCTGTACAGTGAGAATTGTTGTATATATCAGAGATTGGAAGTGACGTTGTTATATTGCTATACCACTGGCGATTCTGCCAAGTCATCGCCACTCCATGGCTACGTCATCGTATTTAGTTAGATATGCGCTCAGAGAGTTAGCCGCCTGCGGGCTATTTCACCACTGTATGTAATATCTGTCGCGTAGGTGGGAGTATGTCATTGTTATTTCTGGAGATTACGTAGTTGTGTCAACCAACGTCTATATAAGGTGGGTCCATATTGTAGCGTCAGTCATTATTTAAACGGAAGCAGTACAGTGAACAAGTCTACTAGATCAAGAGGCCTTAGTTGGTCAGTCAACGAGTGGGAACGAGTGTGAACGAGAGATGGGGAAGACTCAGTGAGCCATTAATTATTGGTCATTGAGAGAGTGAGACCAAAAGGTTGGTCGCTCACTCAGTTGAAGACACGGACGCAAGGGCTTACCATGGAGTCAGAGAGGGCAACCCTGGACCTGCCAAGAGGTCATACCATATTGACTTACAAAGAAGTCAGATGATATGGAGAAGAAGCAGTCACAAGGATGTATCACCAAGTTAGGCGTGACACATCTACAGTAAACACCAGATCAATGGATTACGTCGTAATTACACTCAAAGTGTTGAAGGTACAGTCAAGTGAATCAGTGAGGGAAATATTTCGTATAAATTGTTAAATGTCCGGTCAAGAAGAATTCAAATTCATGCCTAGTTTCTTTCAGTTGCAATGTCATAATTTCATATTCTCATCTGTTTTATCGCTACAAGACTCACTATTTTTTGATATATTATTTAAAGAATATATATTGTTCTATCAAACGAATTCATAGTTTTATTTCAATTACAGTAAAATATCTTAACCTCAAAATTAATGGGGAAGCCGAACGCCAATCTCCTTTTCCCAGAACTTATATGGTATGTTGTCAAAAGTAAGCTTATTACCCCACACCCTAGAGATAGTCAAGAGTCTCATTCTATTATTGCTGCACTGAGTGGCAGCTGGCGCCCTTCAAATAACGTATGTGTAAGTAAGCAGGTAACAAGTAAGTGTGAGTACAGGGTCCGACGAGTGTGTATTTTACTTAATGAATGTTAATTTTTATAATTTCCATTTTAAATGCAAATATTCAGATTTTTCAAGTTAAATCCAGTTTTATAATATATGTTTGTAAATTTAGTCAGCGACTCAGGAACATTTTCTCACCTTTTATACAGTGAAGAGTCGCGGCCAGGGACAAGGTCTAAGAGAGTGATGTTCAAGATATCAGAGGGCGGATGTTAAATTAGAATTATCACGGTAACGCTGTAACGGGGCATGGTTTCGGGAGTGGTCAAGCCGTCTTAATAACAACTTAATCTCTATTTACATTGATTTTTAACTTGAAGAAGTCACTTCCTAAGATGACACGGGAGAGTCCTATTGTACATATATACATCCTGTCACCGATGTGCCATAAATTTGTTTCCTTTCAAAGTTCCCGTAAACCTACTGATATGAATGTATCTTAAATGGAATCCAGCGGTCTCGGGTTTTAACATTATGACTGAGATTTGAACTCAAAGACCTTAAACATTGGATATTCTAATAAGATAACAGTCAGTTTGTAGACTCTTATTATACCACCACATTCTGTCTGAGCACATACTTTGAAGGAGAGATGTTCGTTCATAACCGCTTAATCTCCGTTTACTTTTTTTAGTTTAGACAGCTCACCTCTTAAGATAATTTTAAAATTGACCATTCGTAAATTTTTTAATCCCTAATTACATTGGATTTGACTCAGAAAAGAGTCAGATTTTTATTGGTTTGAACAATACAGTCTGTCGCCAAGGTTTTCGGTGGACGTTTTTGAAGACATGTTTTTGTTAAAACTGCTATCTCTTCGGTAATTGGGTGTGGTACTTCGGTGGTTATGGCCAATAGGAAATATAAGTCGAATACATAACTGTGTTAATTTCAAGTATAGCTTACTCATCGGGACAAATAACATGGCACGGATGTAGACAGGCATTCCCTATGAGTGCAATCTATGGCACTTCAGATAATACCATCAATAGAATCAGTAGGCAGGTTTGGTGAACATTGTGGCCCAAGCATCTGACTTTATGGTTGAATATTTTGCTGGTGTCATCCTGTACTAGTCGCAGTTACTTTGCTATAAAATTGTGTGTATTTACTTTAAGCATGCCATGGATCTCCAGATGCTGATCTACAATGGAATTATTTGTTTTCGTACTGAATATGCACTGTATACAAAACATACATGATATTTCAATTGTCAGTCTGCCCATCTGTAAAATGTACTTACTTACTGTGTGGTATTTTTCAAAACAAATACCAGGATGTAGCTTCCAGCTGCACGTGTCGTAAACTTGATAGTCGACCTGTTTCGTTGAAATTTCTGTAGCAAACATATTTATGTACAGTTATCAGGCATATCCCGAGTTAGGACCGGTCGCGTCGGTTTATGCCTGAAAGCCGTCCTCACAGAGCTAAAGTGAAGCAAAAACCATAACAGTTTTAAATTCGTATTATTTCAGAGATTGCTTTCAAATTCACATATGAGGAACAGTGCGAGGTATTTCTGAGATTGACGAGCTGGGTAGCTCAGACGGTAGAACGCTAGTCTTCTGTGGACAAGTTGGCATGTTCGATCCTGGCTCAGTCCGGTGGTTTTTGAAGGTGCTCAGATACATAAGTGTAGTGTCGGTAGATTTACCGGAATGTAAACTAACTCCTGCGGGACAAAATTTCGGCAACTCATTGTCTCCAAAAACCATAAAATTTTAGTGCTATCTAAAAAACGTATCAACAAAAATTAACGTTGGTTATTCTAATTAGGTACTATCATTTTGTTGATTTCCTACTACACCTTGCTACATTCCGTCTGAACACATACTTTGAAGGAGAGATTTTCATTCATAATCCTCTTCCACTACGCTCCCAAGAAATAGTGTTGAAAGCTTTAAACTAAATTGTGCTGCAAATCAGTATTTTGAAAGGATTTTTGGTCCTTTTTGACGAACTCTCAAACCGTACTAATCCTTAAGCTTCTATCATATGTTTTTATTTATGAATCTAGTCCAGCAGTGGGAAAACACACACACACACACACACACAAACAAACTCTGTCTGATGTTAACATCCAGAAGAACACATCTGTTTTTCTTCTCTTTTTTTTTTACAATTTTGCTTTACGTCTCTCCGACACAGGTAGATCTCATGGCTACTATGGTCTAGGAAAGCTCTAGGAGTGGAAAGGAAGTGGCCGTGACCTTAATTAAGGTCTGGTGTGAAAATGAGAAATCACGGAAAACCATCTTCAGGGCTGCCGATAGTAGGGTTTGAAACCACTATCTCCCGAATACAAGCTCACAGTTGCGCGACCATAACCGCACGGCCGACTCACTCGGTTGCACACATCTTGCTAACTATATTCAGTAAAGCTGGGTTCAAAGAATTTCCTGAAGTTAACAACGTAGACTAATGGGACTAGCTAACAATTTAACAGAGTTTTTGTGTATGTAACGTTAACAAGCGGTGGAGTGGCTCACAAAGTACAAATTGCAAATTAAATATTTAAGCGGTGGTAAACTGTTTTGTTCACTAGTTTTGAGTGGTATACACAAAGACTGTTGGCTTGAGTTACAAGGGGAAAGAGTATGACGGGAAAATAACTTTGGGGATTAAAAATTACAACACCAGCAAAGTTAACAACAAACTGACTGGTCTAGAGTATGAACGTGCAAGTAGGAAAGTAGAATTTTTAACTGAATAAAGAAATATTGAAGCTTTACAAACTCAGAAGTGATGTTCACAAAGATAATGTCCTTGGTCTGTGTGCTGTGTAGTGTCTGCAAATCATGGCGGACCGCGATAGGCAACTTGGGAAACTGTTGTCATCAAATGGACCACCCATGCACTTCAAGGCGGAAGTTCATTGCTAGAATGCTGGCGGTTGCTCAGAATTCGATTTTTTGTGTGCGGAAACGTTTCCAGAGACCTGCGCCCTTGCGCGAAACAAAGGGAATGAACCCCAGTCAGGATCGTCTTGTACGCCTAAAAGCTCTCCGAAACCGCCAGGTTACAACAGGAGCACTGCAGGTGAACCTACAGAAGGCTTCTGGAGAACGAGTTGGTGATCAAATAGTCAGAAAGAGGCCTCTAGAGGCAATCACTTAAGATCATGGCAACCTGCTCAGATACCTGCACTATACAGACGACACAGTGGCGGGAGCCTGCACTTTGTTGGAGGCCATATACATTGGCAACTAAGACACTGGCGTCATGTGCCGTTCTCGAATGAAACCTATTTCGTATTGTATCGTTCAGACGGTCGTCTATGAGTGCGTACAAGACTTTAAAAGTGATTTTCTCCGACAGCTATACTACCTACCGTTGCTTATGGAGATGAATCTGTTATGGTGTGGGCAGGCAAAATTCTCGACACGGAAACTGATCTCCTGATCGTTCGCAATGGATCCTTTACCGCTCCACGGTACTTGACAATATCTTAGTGCCAAGTGTGATTTCTTACGTGACGCAACTTGGAGAGAATGCAAGATATACGCATGATAATGATAGAGCGCAAGATGCCAGCATCGTTGGGAGATTCTCGCAAGTGTAGTGAATGGAGTGGTCATCCAGAAGTCCCGACTTGAATCAGAAGGAACAAGTCTGGGTTCAAATGGAGCAAAGCATTCGAGCGAGAAATCCAGCATCCCAATACATTGCAAGCACTTAAAGACACAATTTTGGAAGAGTGGAGACGTCTGCCTCAACCAAAAGCGCGGGTCTTGTCGGAATCAATGGGAGGCGTGAGAGTACTGCTTATTAAGATGATTACCACGTAGCGATTTTTTGTATGACTAGGGACCAATTTACTGATGATCCGTTGCGCAGTATAGAGAGTCCAAAGAATTATTTTCATTTCAGTTCTTAATTGTTTTCATTGTGTGTCTATTTTCATTTCAATTAAGGTTTATTGTGCTTTGATTTACTAAAATCAGGATATGGGTATTATTGATTGATTGATTGATTGATTGATTGATTGATTGATTGATTGATTGATTGATTGATTGATTGATTGATATTTGTATGTATGTATGTATGTATGTATTTATTTATTTATTTATTTATTTATTTATTTATTTATTTATTTATTTATTTATTTATTTATTTATTTATTTATTTATTTATTTATTTATTTATTTATTTACTTACACGATTGTTCTCCTTAAGGAGAGCGATTGAACTTGAATACATAATGTCATCTTCGGACGTTTTTCCTCTATTACCAAAATCTCTTCATCCTCTCTGATTGCTTCCTCATCCGCTCCTCTGTCCACTTGTTCCCAAGTTGTCGCGATATTCTTGACTCAAACTTTATATTTGTGATTTTATTTCGGCACTCGGTGCGGTCCTCGAGATTCGCTATGTTGATCTGTTGTTGGTCCCTCTAAACATCTTTTAGCCATTCCGTACGACATTTACTCTTTGTTACGATGTTGAGTAGTTTCTTTGCCTTTCGAGAGTTGTCCATTCTGTAAATGTGTCTGTAAATCTTTGCTCGGCGTTTTCTGATTTCACCAGTAATTATGGTTATCTTTCCAAAGAGGTCGTTCTCTTCATCCAGACACCATTTGTCTTGACTGCCCCATAAGTCTTCCGAAGAACTCTTCGTTCCTGATTTTCTATGTCGCTAATTTTAGAATGACCGTCGATCACAATTGTTTCGGCTTGTAGGTTGCTTCTGTAAGAATTACTGTTCTATAGTGCCGCAATTTTGCATCTATTTAAAATGCTTTTCTTGTTGTAGTGAGCCCACGGTAGCTTGTAGGCCTTCTGTAGCTTGATGATTCTTTTTTCATTTGCGATCCGGTTTAGTTCCGAAGAGTGTATATTTTCACCAAGGTATTTAAAAATGACTTATTTGTGCGATTTTACCTTATTGAGTGATTAAAGGGGATTTATTTTCTGGCCGTATTTCCATATACTGCGTTTTCTCATACGAGATTTCTAGTCCGGTTTTATGCGCAATTTCATGTAGTTTTTCCACTGCGTTTATCGCTTCAGTTCTGTTGTGTAACCCTTGATGGGGGTTATATGCATATATACCTATATAATAATAATACTGCCGAGGGAAATCACAAAGTATCGGTGACACCGAGTAATTTCAATCGGTGGGTAGTAATATTACGCAGCGAGTTAAACGCCAAATTGAGAATGTAGGCCGTGGTAAGAAAAAAGATCTCCAATAAGCATTCCAGAATAACCAGATATCGCAGTGGAAACCATGCTAGATAATATTAGAAAATTAAAAGAGAATGTGAGGAGAAATAAGGGACATGACGGGTGAAAATAGATGAGAAACCAAGATAAAATTTGAAAACATATATTAGAATAATAAATCAAACTAACAATTTACATGAAAGGAGAACCGTACAAATATGAAATTTTCCCAACCACATGTACAAAATACAAATTCATTATAGTAAAATAAGATATCCAAGAGTAAGAAAGTAATGAGAGAGAATAGCGCAGGAATGGAAAGGGCCGAAACAAGGAAAGGATAAATATAACTGTAAAAGGAGAAACCCAGAACAACGAGAAAAAGGGGATGTTTACAGTTACGAAATTCGAGTATGCCACCAGGAAATCTTCTGAGCAAAATCTGAATGCTATATGCAAGTCACAACCACTTCCGTTATCACTCGATTGACACAAAGCAACGTAGTTCTACAGGCGAATAATCACAATATACTTCAAGTGAACCAGTTTCACAACATTCAGAAACTCAAATGGCGAAGCACTGAACGGGTAGAAGTGTGTATACAGTAGGAGTCGCACAGTTGCCAATACACCACACGCACATTTAGAAATAAAGTCGTTACTAGGTTCGTCAATGAAAAGTTTAAACACAAAGAGGACAAGTGAAGTTTCGGCCTGGAAATGCCATGCTCCCAGTCTGAATTGCAAGGAAAGTATCTCGCAATGCAACAAAAGGTATTTACAGTAAAGAAATCAGTTTGTCATACCTCATCATGAACCAAATTGCACGAACTGCCCTAAAACGGAGACTTCTAGGCACATGTCCCTAAGGACGGAGTTGACGTTAGATGTTGCTCCCTCCACATAGGCCAAAGTCCATCTCAATCCATTCAGAGGAAGGCCGGGAATTTATAGGGAGGAATAATGAGAAATATGTCTGGAAGATTCCAGAGGTTAGTGGAGCATGCGTGACAAAGCAGGCGATGTCACATGACGTCAGGCGGCGAAAAGGAAGTTAGTTTATCGTAGATCGTAAAGGTGGATAGAGCAGAGTTCGTGCAAGGTACGATGTGTGTAAATTCACATAAGTATGTAAGTTCCAGTTGGAGAGAAAATGCTGTTTATATCATGATGAGGGTAAGTCCATATTAATAGTAGAAAAAGGTTATGTGCGTGGCGAAGTACATAACAGTAGTTGCCGGTGAAGTGAGGAGTCCGTTACATTATCCGCCGGGCACCAGAAAAAAATCCGAAGGATTTTTTGTTGTTGTTGTTGTCGTTGTTGTGGTTGTTGAAGCAGTTGGAGGTAAATGAAGACTGATGGTAGGAGACGAAAAACGGAAGATACAGTTGAGTGGCGACGGCGAGGCGGCCCCAGGAACAGCGATGGAGGGCCCTTCCAAAAGCTGGAGCGGGGGTCGAAATCAGCCGCAACGGTATATCAAAGAGCAAAAATACTGGAAAACAAAACAAAAGGCTGCAGAAAAATTTCCAAACACAATAAACATGCCTAAATTGAGAAATAGAAAATACAAAAAGGTTGAGGAGGAAGGGAGAAAAGAAAAGGGCTAACGCGTTAGCAAAGGGAAAAGGTAAGGAGAGAAGGGTAGTTATAAATTAACATAGATATATATATATATCACAAACGACAATAAAAACTAAGAACAATTACAAAAGAGAAAAAGAAAATGGTTGGGAAGATGTATTTACACTCCCATTACAACCTGTGCCAATTGGGCTGGGAGGGAGTGGAGAAACCTGTGTGGAGGGAGAAAATGGAAAAAAAATCCATAAAGGGAGGGAAAAAGGGGGGATGAGGTAGACAAACAGCAAAGGAAAGGAAAAGAACAAAAAAGTAAATAACCCTGGGAGCAATAGACATTTCCAGACCAGAAGGAGAAGAGAAAAATCAGAAAGAAGAGAGGTAATAACAAGAAAAGGAAAACACAGGGCAAAAGAAAAAAGATCAAGATATGAAAGTTTTTAAGGATTAAATCGCTTGAGCTGATTCAGATGAAGTTTTTTAGTGTCAAACAAATCAGTAGTAGATTGCAAATATACAGTGACAGGAGTAGGGAAATATAAAATACGGTATGGTCCAAGCCATCGAGGAGCAAGTTTAGCAGAGGTGGCATTAATTGCCGAGCTGTGTGGATGATTAGCAACGAGGACTAAATCACCAATTTTAAAGTTGGATGGCTTATGACGAGTATTATAAGCTTTTTTGTGCACCTGTTGAGCTTTTAGCAATTGATCAAAGGCGTCTTTCCAGAGTGATGAAGAGGATGGCTGATCAGAAGATTCAAGGAGGTTGTGCAGATCCCAGGTTAGGGAAAGAGGAGTTTGAAGATCACGACCAAGAAAAAGCTTAGCCGGAGTTTGAGCAGTAGAACTATTGATACTGGAATTAAAGGCTAACGCCAAAGAGGAAAGATGAGAATCCCAGTCTTTCTGGGAAGAACTATGGAATATAGATAAAGCAACTTTGAGATTGCGGTATACTTTTCCACTGTGTTGGACTGAGGGTGGTAGGGAGAAGTCAAAATACGTTTGATACCCAGTTGAAAGCACATATTAAAAAAACCACTTGAAGTAAAAATAGAAGCATTATCAGAAACAATATTAGCAGGCAAACCGGTAATAGGAAAGATTTGGTCAGTGAGTAAATTAATGATGATCTTAGTAGAAATTTTCCGTAAGGGTCGAAGGACTAGAAATTTTGAGAAGGCATCCAACAAGGTAAAAGTATACAAGTTGCCACGAGAAGAACGAACTATGGGTCCAACTAGATCAATGAAAAAGGTTTGGGCAGGGTGAGTGGGTGGAAGGGCAGAATGAAGACCAGCAGACTTTATGTTTAAAGGTTTAGATTTTTGACACAATTCACAAGTTTGAACAAAGTTGCGAATAGACTTGCGCATCTGAGGCCAAAATAAAAGAGAGGCTATACGGTTGTACGTTTTAGTGATGCCTAGATGCCCGCCCACATGGGAGGAATGATAATATTGCAAGATCATGGGTTGAAGAGCCTGTGGAAGCACCACTTTAGGAGAAGCTTTCTTAGTGGGTTTGTAGACCAAGAGATCTTTAAAAATGGTAAACGGACCCTGATAAGAGGGGTCAGAGATGGATTGTTTGAGTTGGATGCAGAACTGATCGGTGAGCTGATGCGACTGACAGGAATGAAATGAAAGAGGAAAGTCTGTTAACGAAAAAACAGCATTAATGGAGGAAGATGAAAGCATCATAGAGACATCCGGAGGTAAATCGTTAGTTGTACTTGACTGAGGAGCGGAAGTGTCAAATAAGCGACTAAGAGCGTCAGCTACAGAATTCTCAGTGCTAGAAATGAACTTAAGGGAAAATTTGAATCTGGACAATCGCATGAGTCATCGGCCAGTTCTACCAATCTTAGGTGCATTATGTAACAACCATGAGAGAGCCTGATTTTTCTGTCTTGACAAGGAATTCTTTATGCTCCAAATATTCAGCAAAGTGTTCAATGGTATTTAATAAGGCCAGGGCTTCATGCTCAAAGATAGAATATTTCCTCTCGGTAGGAGAAAGAAGTAGACTGAAATAGGCGATAGGTAGAGGAACATCATTAACAACCTGAGTTAGAACACCAGCAACAGCAAGTTTGGAAGCATCAGTATGTATTTCAAAAGGTAGGGAGAAATCAGGAAATTGAAGAATGGGAGCATGCATCAAAAGAGACTTAAGCTGAAGAAAAGCCTCCTATTGAGATTGAGTCCAAATGAAAGGAACGTTTTTGCGTTTCAGATAATTGAGAGGCTCAGCAATGTGAGAAAAGTTAGGAATGAACCGGTGGTAGAAAGAAACCATGCCTAAAAAGGTGCGCGTTTGCTTGAGATTTTTGGGGGGTGGAATGTTAGAAATAGCAGAAGTACGTTCGGGATCGACAGCTACTCCCTGAGATGACACAATGTGACCTAAGAATTTTATAGAAGTTTGAGCTGGGGAAATTTTAGAGGGGTTAACTGTGAGACCAATAGAACGTAATCTGGAAAGAACTTTGTGTAGTTGAGACATGTGGGACTCAAAATCTGGGCTAAATATTAAAAGATCATCGATATAAGGATAGAGAAATTTATACTTAAAATCTGAAAATAGAGAATCAACTAATCTCTGCATAATTTGCGAGCCCAAGTTTAATCCGAAAGGAACTTTTGTAAACTGAAAAAGGCCATTTGGGGTGATAAATGCAGTAAGCCTGCTACTACGAGAGTCTAAGGGTAGTAAGCAGAATTAAGATCCAAGAGAGAAAAATATTTAGCTTTAGAAAAAAAGTGAAAGGCGTTTTGCATTTTAGGAATGGGTAAGAATCATAGAGTATTTTGGAGTTCAATTTTCTATAATCAATTACCAGGCGCGAAGAACCATCAGGCTTATCGACTAAAAATGCCGGAGATGCGTAGTTGGAAGAAGACGGGACAATGGTACCATTCAGAAGCATTTTGTGAATAATGTCATCCATTTTGGCCATCCGAGGAGGGCTAAGATGGTAAGGAGGCGAACGAACAGATGTTTCATCAAGTAAATCACTGTGAGCCTGATAATTAACAACAGAGCCTAAAGTATCTGTGATAACATCGGCAAACTCAGATTTCAAGGCCTCAATTGCATCTAGTTGGGGAGCACTGGCATAAATATGCTGATGACTGAATACGTGGTTGATAGGGAAATCGAGGGGGTCTACCAAAGGAATTTGAACGTGTGGATTGAAAAAAAGGAGATAGAGGCCATGGCAGTATTATAAATAAGGCCAGTATGAGCAAAAAATCATACCCCAGTATAACAGGAAGTGAGCAATTATTAACCATTGAAATTCAAATGGCCAAGAAAATTTGGAATTGTTTACATTAAGTTTTAGTTGACCCACGATTTCAAGAGAGTGTTGAGATATGGAAGGACATCTGGGGTAGAAAGGCGCAATTGAAGATGCGGATGAGTTTGTAAAAGTTGCTGAAGAAAGGAGAAACTGATTAGTGAAATTGCAGAACCTGAATCTAATAAGGCCAAGGAGGGAGTGTTATGTAACTGTACAAGAGTATACGACTGTGATTTAGTAGCCGAAGAGAATGTTGACGAAACATAAGGCAGATTTTGCCCAAGAGGTCGTGAGCTGCCTACCGACGACGGGAATTGAAGTTTCCCAAGGTAGAATTGGTACAATTTCGTGCTAAGTGCCCCATAGCCTGACACCGATAACAGCGAAGACGAGAGATATCACTCTGAGAAGGTGGACGAGTGGTAGAAGGCTTGCGAGTTGTTGAAGTGTTAAACTGGGGAGGTGGAGTGGAAGAATAATAAGAAAAATTACTACGGGTATTTAGAATATCTAGTTGAGCAATGTGGTAAAGCTGAGGAATAGTAGTGGGTGGCGTAAAGGGATTGATGATTTGACGGAAAGCTGGAGAGGCATAAAATCGAATAAGAGAAATAATTTCCTGGGGATGTTGAGCAATAGCTAACACATCAGAATAGCCGATAATAGAGTCAAGATAATCATAAGCCGATTCATCTGGACGTTGATGACGTCTGATATACACTGACTGACAGAGCAAATGCAACACCAAGAAGGAGTGGTTCGAAAGGGATGAAAGTTGGGGAAAAACAGAGACGGCACGGACGAATAATTGATGTTTATTTCAAACCGATATGCAGGTTACACAATGCGCACGGCATCGACTCAGTAAGATGTAGGACCACCGCGAGCGGCGATGCACGCAGAAACACGTCGAGGTACAGAGTCAATAAGAGTGCGGATGGTGTCCTGAGGGATGGTTCTCCATTCTCTGTCAACCATTTGCCACAGTTGGTCGTCCGTACGAGGCTGGGGCAGAGTTTGCAAACGGCGTCCAATGAGATCCCACACGTGTTCGATTGGTGAGAGATCCGGAGAGTACGCTGGCCACGGAAGCATCTGTACACCTCGTAGAGCCTGTTGGGAGATGCGAGCAGTGTGTGGGCGGGCATTATCCTGCTGAAACAGAGCATTGGGCAGCCCCTGAAGGTACGGGAGTGCCACCGGCCGCAGCACATGCTGCACGTAGCGGTGGGCATTTAACGTGCCTTGAATACGCACTAGAGGTGACGTGGAATCATACGCAATAGCGCCCCAAACCATGATGCCGCGTTGTCTAGCGGTAGGGCGCTCCACAGTTACTGCCGGATTTGACCTTTCTCCACGCCGACGCCACACTCGTCTGCGGTGACTATCACTGACAGAACAGAAGCGTGACTCATCGGAAAACACGACGTTCCGCCATTCCCTCATCCAAGTCGCTCTAGCCCGGCACCATGCCAGGCGTGCACGTCTATGCTGTGGAGTCAATGGTAGTCTTCTGAGCGGACGCCGGGAGTGCAGGCCTTCAACCAGTCGACGGGAAATTGTTCTGGTCGATATTGGAACAGCCAGGGTGTCTTGCACATGCTGAAGAATGGCGGTTGACGTGGCCTGCGGGGCTGCCACCGCTTGGCGGCGGATGCGCCGATCCTCGCGTGCTGACGTCACTCGGGCTGCGCCTGGACCCCTCGCACGTGCCACATGTCCCTGCGCCAACCATCTTCGCCACACGCGCTGCACCGTGGACACATCCCTATGGGTATCGGCTGCGATTTGACGAAGCGACCAACCTGCCCTTCTCAGTCCGATCACCACACCCCTCGTAAAGTCGTCTGCCTGCTGGAAATGCCTCCGTTGACGGCGGCCTGGCATTCTTAGCTATACACGTGTCCTGTGGCACACGACAACACGTTCTACAATGACTGTCGGCTGAGAAATCACGGTACGAAGTGGGCCATTCGCCAACGCCGTGTCCCATTTATCGTTCGCTACGTGCGCAGCACAGCGGCGCATTTCACATCATGAGCATACCTCAGTGACGTCAGTCTACCCTGCAATTGGCATAAGGTTCTGACCACTCCTTCTTGCTGTTGCATTTGCTCTGTCAGTCAGTGTATTTGTAACTCAGCTGTTGTCGAATTTCATAAGGCAGAAAATAAGTGTGTAAAACCGAGCGAAAATGAACCCTATCATGAGAAGACTTCATATATTGAAGCCAAAAATTACTAAGATGACCAGAGGTTTTTGGGTAAAGCAAGGAAAGCAATTGGGAAAATGGAGCCAAGTCAGTCTGTAGAAATTTGCAAACTAAAAAAAGCCATTGTGTCAAAGTATCAGGATCAGTCGACTGAATGAGGCGTACCTGGTCAAGACACTTAGTCAAAATATGGAAATTAAGTGGTGGATGTGAAGAAGGGGTGTGATGATATGGAGATTCATAAAAATATTGCTGAGAAGGGGATGGTGGTGGAGTTCGCAAATCGGGAGAGTAATGCTGTGCAGATTGAGTTTTATTGGCAGAAGGCGGAGGTACCTGATTAAGTGGAAGTTTAGATTCAGCAGTAAAAAGAGAAAGATCAGGATAGAGAGGGGTGTTAGGTTTAGGCGGGGGTGGTAAAGGTTCAGAGGATGAACTAGAAGAAACAGTAGTAGTAAGAGTACTAGATGTGGAAGTAAGATCAGAATTACAAGTAACAAAAGGATTATAAGACATATTAGTAAAAGGATTTGGATCAGAAAAATTGAAATGGGGATCAAACGAAATGTCAGAAGTGTCCGAAGTATAAGGAGAAAAAGTATCAGAAAAATAAGCCATGTGGAAAGAGATGACAAAGAAAAATAAGCAAAGTCTAGCGAGGAGAAGCACTAAGATTCACAAGAAAGAAAAAAAGAGAACTACGGCAGTAAGAGGGTGAAAATTTAGAGTGGTAGTGAACTGCACAAGTTATATATTAACTGCGACTTTGTACTCTGCTACCATGTGTAACCCTTGATGGGGGTTATATGCATATATACCTATATAATAATAATACTGCCGAGGGAAATCACAAAGTATCGGTGACACCGAGTAATTTCAACCGGTGGGTAGTAATATTACGCAGCGAGCTAAACGCCAAATTGAGAATGTAGGCCGTGGTAAGAAAAAAGATCTCCAATAAGCATTCCAGAATAACCAGATATCGCAGTGGAAACCATGCTAGATAATATTAGAAAATTAAAAGAGAATGTGAGGAGAAATAAGGGACATGACGGGTGAAAATAGATGAGAAACCAAGATAAAATTTGAAAACATATATTAGAATAATAAATCAAACTAACAATTTACATGAAAGGAGAACCGTACAAATATGAAATTTTCCCAACCACATGTACAAAATACAAATTCATTATAGTAAAATAAGATATCCAAGAGTAAGAAAGTAATGAGAGAGAATAGCGCAGGAATGGAAAGGGCCGAAACAAGGAAAGGATAAATATAACTGTAAAAGGAGAAACCCAGAACAACGAGAAAAAGGGGATGTTTACAGTTACGAAATTCGAGTATGCCACCAGGAAATCTTCTGAGCAAAATCTGAATGCTATATGCAAGTCACAACCACTTCCGTTATCACTCGATTGACACAAAGCAACGTAGTTCTACAGGCGAATAATCACAATATACTTCAAGTGAACCAGTTTCACAACATTCAGAAACTCAAATGGCGAAGCACTGAACGGGTAGAAGTGTGTATACAGTAGGAGTCGCACAGTTGCCAATACACCACACGCACATTTAGAAATAAAGTCGTTACTAGGTTCGTCAATGAAAAGTTTAAACACAAAGAGGACAAGTGAAGTTTCGGCCTGGAAATGCCATGCTCCCAGTCTGAATTGCAAGGAAAGTATCTCGCAATGCAACAAAAGGTATTTACAGTAAAGAAATCAGTTCGTCATACCTCATCAAGAACCAAATTGCACGAACTGCCCGAAAATGGAGACTTCTGGGCACATGTCCCTAAGGACGGAGTTGACGTTAGATGTTGCTCCCTGCACACAGGCCAAAGTCCATCTCAATCCATTCAGAGGAAGGCCGGGAATTTATAGTGTGAAATAATGAGAGATATGTCTGGAAGATTCCAGAGGTTAGTGGGGCATGCGTGACAAACCAGGTGATGTCACATGACGTCAGGCGGCGAAAAGGAAGTTAGTTTATCGTAGATCGTAAAGGTGGATAGAGCAGAGTTCGTGCAAGGTACGATGTGTGTAAATTCACATAAGTATGTAAGTTCCAGTTGGAGAGAAAATGCGGTTTATATCATGATGATGGTAAGTCCATATTAATAGTAGAAAAAGGTTATGTGCGTGGCGAAGTACATAACAGTAGTTGCCGGTGAAGTGAGGAGTCCGTTACAGTTGTCAGTAATAATGGCAATGTCGTCCGCGAAGGCGAGACGCTTGACTATAATTTTGTTCTCTTTTTTGATACCTAGTTGGATGCCCTTTATATAAGGTTCCCATTCTCTAATAATCTTTTCTAGGACAGTATTGACTCCATTCTTTATTTCAAAGGGCTCCGATATTTCGCCCATGAATTTCACTTGTTCTTGTGAATTTCACTTTTGACACTGTTCTTGTGTCTGTTTAATTATGTATTATTATTATTATTATTATTATTATTATTATTATTATTATTATTATTATTATTATTATTATTATTATTATTCACATTTCACTCGCCGTGGCCGTTCATAGACCAGGAGACTGGTTGTTGTCAAGTTCTCCCGATCTCTACTGCTGTGATAGGAAGGCACTTGTTATGTGGCAGGTGTTCATAATGACAGCCTTCAGCATTTGTGGGGGTGCACAGGAGATGTCCAGATACTGCAGGTGTTGTTACAGCTTATTGTGCACAGTTCCTGTTGTGGAAATGTCTAATGTCCTCACTGTTGCCATCATCATCAGTCAGTCACATTTAGGGCAGTCGCTCAGGTGGCACGCACTCTTTTCCTAAATAATTGCAAAGAATTTGGAAATTTATTCCACGTCTCCCTTTGGTAAATTATTCCAATCCCTAACTTCCCTTCCTATCAACGAATAATTTCCCGATTTGTCGTCTTGAATTCCATCTGCCTACTTTTAAGAACACTACTCAAACTTTTCTCAAACTTTTTCGTTTTCTAATGTGATTCCTCGCCATGTCTCCACTGACAGCTCGGAACATACCACTTAGTTTAGCAGCTCGTCTCCTTTCTCCCAAGTCTTCCCATCCCAAACTTTGCAAGATTATCGTAACGCTACTATTTTTTCAGAAATCACGCACAGGAAATCGAGCTGGTTTTGTTCGGATTTTTTCCTGTTCTGGAATCAAGTAATGCTGGTGAGGGTCCCATACACTGGAACCATACTCTAGTCCATTCCTCACAGTTTTCTAACTTCTGCTGCGAGATCGATGTACTTTTCAATCTTCTGGACAGGCCTGGTGGATATTGTGATTTGAATGGATCGTCATATACATAAGATCAGCTGTTTGATAATAAGTACAATATTCGTCCTGTTTGATCTTATGGTTTTATCTCTCTGAAAAGCTCGATTCCAGTACAGCTTGAACCTTCCATTTCTGAACACATCAGATGGCCTGCACTCATATTATGGGATTTTCTCATCTATAAGTCCCGAGTTTATTCCCATTTTTAATTATTATTCAACAGATAAACATACAGGAGTTAATTACTTCCAGATTTAAACTTCATCTATTTTTGAAACTGATAGGCTACAAAGGGTATGATGAAATGTGAGATCACAGTTGCCCAGTTGTGCTGCATTGTAACTTATATTTAGCTTGCAAGCAATCAATTTTATTATCTGTATCGGTGTCTAATGTATTTGGTAAATTAAAATTTATTTATTTATTCCACCTTACCGATAATATATATTTATTGCCTTAAACAATTTCTTCAGTTAGTAGTAGACGTTCTGTTTTTATTAAATCATCATCACCTACAAGTGCAATTTCTTAGGTGAAAACATTAAAAATGTACTAAGTCGTAGCTTTTCTAAAGTTGTCTTAAAGCATGCATAAAAGTTAGTACCTATTAGTTATTAAGGTAATGACCTAAAGAAGGGGGTGGAGGGGGGAATGGGTATGTTTGTGGGAGTATTAATCGTGTTACTATCTACCGACTTTAAATGGTTTGTTTATAAAAACTGTACCAGATTGTCATACCGTTCATCAGAACATTCTTTGTAAAAAACGTATGTTCAGTAATTACTACAGATCAAAGCGTTACATACATTTTCTTGCTGCATTGTGTTGTTGAGAATCTCTAGAATAATAATTAAAATTAGTGACTTGTGGTGTTTCTTTATGTAACATAAAATTCAAATTTTTATGCTGTTAACGAGGGACATGCAGCGGTTGAATGGTCATTGTAATGTTGAAAGATTGCAACAGTAATCTCATTAATAAGGAAACACGAATTATTGTTGGCCTGGGAGCAGTCTCACTGCTGTTGATACGGCTTGGCGTTTTGTAAATTCATAAGGCAATACATATGTAGTATAGATAAGATGGAATCTATATGTTAAAAGAGTTTATTAAAAACAGCTTTGGCAAATCCGTCCGTCCGTTGTAGTGGACCGATTTGATTCATTTTTGTTTGATTCTCAGTGGAATCACCTGCCGGAGAATCATGAGACATTGATAAGTATCTAAGCTCAGCTGACCTTGAGTAACCATAAAATAAAATCATTAAATGATCACTCCAGAAATCGCAGGCGAAGGCTTACCCTAGCCCGCAATACATTCTGTACTTAGCAGGTTGCTAAGCGACTAACACTTTCATTAATATTCTGATATATATGATTTTCATCCTAAATAATATCATTGCATGCAGTCATATTTTATTACTCCCTGTCAAGCCAGAGAATACTGTTTATTCCCTACGAAATACTTTTGGATTCTCTAACTTTTCCCAGCTTCCAAATATATCCTACAGATGGCAGGGCGTTCCTACTAACATGTTGCTAAGAAAAAAAATATACCTACGAACAGACCCCATCACGACATACGCCTTATAAATTATCTGGGAACACGTATCGAAGGATAACGTAATGCACTAGAAAGGAGTGAAGGCCATGTATCTAAAAAGTTCTCTGCCTAGCAAAAAATTGCCCTTCGAGATTGACCTATAAGCTCTCAAGACAACTGTTCTATATAAAAGAACTCCGCTTAAAAAACCATTGCCTTCTACAACACAATACCGAGCTTTACATCAAGAACTGCAGGATAAAAGAAAGCGAATATATGGGTAGATGACGTCAGAATGGATGAATACTGACTAGGAACTGCGGCATACCATGACGCGCTTCCTATTAAATGTTCACAAAACCACTGAAAAAGGCAGGCAATACAATATGACTACCACAGGCATACCAGGACGAGTTCTCCGACCTATTTATAACGAATGATGCTGAGCAGCCCGAGTCCTCTAGTAAATATTTCATTTTCATTTAACAAATATTATATTTAGCTGCTAAAGGAGTCTTAAGGTCTCTCCTTGATTTTGTGATGTGATTAATAATTTCAGCTATAAATAAGGTTATGTGGGTGGAATTTTCCATATTAACACTGCGCTCAACTTCGTTCCACTTGGAACATTGAAATATGACGTGCTATTCCCCAGAAGCATTTACAATACGCCCATTGTTATTTCTGGTATATAGGTTGAGTACCTATACGTACGTTGTTTTATTTATCCTACTACTGAATTCATACGCTCTTCAGTTCGTTTTTATCAATATCTGCATTACAATCCATGTTTTGTAACATGTGCTAACCGGAAGAAATTTAATTATATATACCATGTTTGGACGTAGCATTGCTGGGGGTCATGGTAAGGAGCGAGATTCAGTAATCGCGTACTGTCTAACGTATATCGTAGGCGTGTCACTGAAGTGGGAGAAGTCTGTACGTTCCACCACTGTACTGTGTTCAGGATTTGTCTCTATTGCTGCATTCCAGGACAGCTAAGCTCGGGGTTCCGATAAGCCCCTTCAATGAATCTCCATGAGGACGAAGGTGTATACCACCTAATTAAACAAGACATTGGAGACAACCGCATGCAGTGTGTCGGTGATGTTTCCACAGCTCAGCAGAGCATTATCGTGCCTCACTCTCGTATTATACAGAAGCATTCCAGGACCATAGAGGACCACTTACTTATCATAGAATACACTAAAGGAAGTGATAATCTACATCTGTTGCCTATAATCATTCCCAACCATATCGTAGAGCTGAACCTCGATCACAGCCCCCGCTAGGTTGGTTTCTACTCACTTCTCATGCTTGAGCAGCTTGTTTTCAGGAAAGATCAGAAATAAACCGCCTGAAGTAATAATGAAATGGCGTATGGCTTTTCGTACCGGGAGTGTCCGAGGACAAGTTCGGCTCGCCAGGTGCAGGTCTTTTCATTTGACACCAGTAGGCGACCTGCGCGTCGTGATGCCCGAAATGATGATGAAGATGACACATACACCCAGCCCCCGTGCCGGCGAAATTAACCAATGGTGGATAAATTTCCCGACCCTGCCGGGACCCCTGTGACCAAAAGCCAGCACGCTGACCATTTAGCCATGGGACAAATGGCGTATCCTTGTATTCAGAAACGAGAGCAGATTCTACATGAGAGACACCTTCCTCAGTGTATAAAGCAATGACACACAGAGCCTAATACATCAGCTCCCTTGGGGCGTTCATCCTTTTGTCAAATACAGGGTCTCTCATATAAATTAACACCGAACGCAAGGTGTTTGTACTCTGAGCTACGGCAGCTGCCTCAGCCGAAGTTATGTTGCCGGCGGCCGCCCTGCTTTAAGCATGTATACAATCTTATACGAAATCTTACCTTATAAAAAGATGCTGGAAGTGTCGTCCTTCCTGGGTTATACAGGCATTTTACCTGGTAACACATTCTGTCTGACGCGAGTGAGTTCTGCCACTGTAGTGTTTCTGATTCCAATCGTAATGTTTTCTTTCAATTCCTCCAATGTGTTAGGATATATTCGATACACTTTTTCTTTCGGTTCGCCTCACAAGTAAACATCACACACTGTTAGATCTGGAGAACGAGGGAGAAATACACCAGCGCTAATCCCTTTGTTTGCAAACACTTCCGAGATTGTAAGAAGGGAATCTTATTCTGTAATCGTAGGAGCTGAATCTTGTTGAAACCACCCACGCGATTTCTCTTCTTCCTTTAACTGATGGCAGAAAAGCGTCAAAATGTCATCTTGGTACCTCTCAGCATTTACTGTCGTCTCAAACAAAGGCACTAAGAGCACACCAAACATCAATCTTCCTATCATAATGAGGGACTTCATAAACAACATTAAAATTTTCTTTACACCAATAGCGAGAGTTACGACCATTAAGTTGAAACTAGAATTTGTACATACGGAAATACGGCGTTACAATGATAACTGTCTTACCATGTTAACAGCTGGGATTTCAGACTGGCAACTCATGCTTGCAAGGTCAAACACGTTTACGCTGTTTGAAAGGTCAAGAACTACGCGCTGCTTCGACGGTCTAGTTTATTTGAGAGAGCTTGTATACTGCATCTTCTCTATGCTTCAATCTGTCTCTAACTCTCAATCAGTCCTTCAATTTCGGACCATTTCCTTACGTTTACAAACAGACTTAAGTAATGGTTTTGTTGTTTGAGTCTTCAGTCCATACAATGGTTATTTGCAGCACTCCATCCCACCCCATGCTGTGCCAACATGTTTATTTCTATGTTACTAATTCATTGTACATCTGCTCTAATCTGTTTGTCATATAAGTTTACATACCTTGGTTTACTGCTGCCCTTTCTATCGCCTCCACTCCCTTCAGAAACCAACTGAACAAGTCCTGAACAAGTGTCATAAGATATGTCCTATTATTCTATTTCTTCCTCTGCTCAAATTTCGCCAAATCGTTCTCTGCTCAACAATTCTTAAAATCCATTCTTAAATATGGTGACATACATAACCCCATCTCATCCAGGCCCATTTCGATGACATGAATCCTCTCAGCAGTCACTGAAATTTAATTTGCAGATGTTCAGTTTGGACAAATTTCTCCGATTCACTTACCACACCTTCACTCATCATGTTGACAGCTAAGTTACCGACGTTAAAGTACACAACATTTCATATCCCAATTATTTTATTATTATTGATTCGTTACGTCTGACAGTTAATAAGGAGCGCGTTTAAATTCATTTATAGCACAATAGATCTTCTTCTTTACTTCCTAGTATCTCTTCATTCGTTCACAGGATTTCTTTTTGCATTCCTCTTCATTCTCTATACTGTATCTTGTGTTTCTCAGTACAGTTATGTTTGCATACTAGTCTCTGAAGTTTGTTCTGTCTTGAATGCTTTCTTAGGCAATACCCATGTTTTGTACCCTAGGCATTTTGCTGTGCGGTAAGAGTCACGTAGCTGTAAGCTTGAATTCAGGAGTTAGTGGGTTCGAATCCCACCGTCAGGAGTCCTGAAGATGATTTTCCGTGGTTTTCCATTTTAACACCAGTAAAATGCTCGGACTGTAACTTCTAGCGCTTTCCTACCCCATTGCCGCCATAGGACCTATCGTGTCGGTGTAACGTAAAGCAAATTTTAAAACAAAAGTTTGTTTGATCAATTACATTATTTTTCTGTCTACCTGGAATTCCCCTTTATGTTCATCTATTCTTGTATTATTATTAATTTATTATTATTATTATTATTATTATTATTATTTATTATTATTATTTACCATGATTTTCGTGCCGACAAGACACCCTTTCGTTGCATTGCCTACAAGATAGCCTGTAGCTGCAACAGAAATGGCACATTTTATAAATCTTTATGCAAAACAGAACACGCGTGCAGGCGAGCGGGAATTACACCGACTCACCAAAGCGAGGCATCACAAAACGTAAGTTATCCAGCCCTTCTATGGCATCAACGATAAGACCGGAAACTTATTGGTTGATTGGAAGAGGGCAAGAGAGCGCCGGCGGAGCTACTTCGAGAAGATCGCAACTGAGGAATATCCCCATCCACCAATCCCAGTCAGTGCTGCTGTGGAAATACCTGTCGGTGATATTGATATCGAAGAGAATGCGGAGAAAGCTGCTGGCCTAGATGATCTTCCAGCAGAATTCTGGTACTCTCAACAGTGGGATGCAGCGGAATGGTTAGCACGACTCTTCAAGCAGATCATTAAAGAGGGTGGAACACTGAGCCATTGTTAACGGAGCTTCACCGTATCCATATTCAAAAAGACGGGGGGCCCAACTGTATGTGCTGATTACCGACCGATCCCACTTTTCTGTCACGCGATGAAGGTATTCCAACGGGTTCTTGATAAGAGGATACGTGAGATCTTTCAGCTTCCCAGAAACCAAGCTGGAATTTTCTAGAATTGTGGCACGACCGATGCAATCCATGCTGCACGGCTATTGGTTGTAAATCATCGTGAGGAACATTCCTGGATCTTGAGAAGACCTTTAATCGCATACCGCATGTTCTCATACGGCTAGAACTGCGAGAGCATGGAATACCAGAATACCTTGTCAACTGGGCTCAGCCACTTTATGTAGACCCACGGAGCTATGTTCAGGCTGCCTCAGGAACACCCAGTGACATTTTCATCACCGTTGGCGTTCACCAAGGTTCAGCGCTGTTACCGCTCTTGTTCATTCTAGTGATGGACACTGTAACAACAGACCTGCACCGTTCTTTGCCAAGGACGCTTCTCTACGCAGGCGATTTCATGCTGACCTCTGAGACCCAGGTTGCTCTGCAATGCCAAACCCAAGAATGGAGCGATCGGCTGGCTCAATACCGCCTGCGCCTGTATAAAAATAAGACTGAATATATGAAGTCAGATCCACAAGCAATCGGAACCATTAAGATAGACGGCGATGTCCTGCTGCGAGTGACAAGATTCAAAAATCAGGTCAAGGCAAGGATATCAGCAGCCTGCATGAAATGGAGAACAACAACCGTGTCACTTGCGACCGGTGGAGGAAAGGTAATTTCAAATAAAAATCTATCGTGCTGTCATCCGACCTGTTGCACTGTATGGTTGCGAATGTTGGCCGACTACGGCTGAGACATAGCGTCGACTGGGTGCCAGAGAGACTGAGATTATGAGGTGGACAGCTGGTGTCACTAAACTGGATCGCATCTCCAATGAATCTATCAGGGAGAGATTTGGCGTTGCACCGATTCAAGCAAAAATGTGCGAGAGTCGTCTACGATGGTTTGGACATGTACTAAGGGCAGACGCCGACACCATCGGGAAGATGGGTTACATATTAGAAGTCGCCGCTAGGAGAACAAAAGAACGACCGGAACAGCGAAGGGCCGAGACCCTTCAGAAAGATGTGAAGGGCGTCAACCTCCATCCTAGCATGGCCCAGGACAGAACTAAATGGGGACAACGAATCCATGTAGCGGACCCCGCCAGCAGGAGGGACAAACGCTGAAGATTATTATTATTATTATTATTATTATTATTATTATTATTATTATTATTATTATTATTATTATTATTATTATTATTATTATTATTATGTAATTCAACCTGACCGTTGTGGGCCTTGTCTTCATTGTTAGGGACTTATTTTCACGTAGAATCTGAACCACAGAGATGAGAATTTTCATTTCAAAAATTCTACATTCATCGGACGTGATTGGAACTGCGACCACCTACGTGAGAAGCCAATGACGATGTCAGTCGTGATTCACATCATCGACCGGTTTCGTCTCGTCTGAATGACCTTATATTTCACATCTCTGTATAAAGTACTCCTATTCCCCTTTCTGAATACTTTTCCACCATTCCACAGGTCCACGTTCCTTAATTAGGGAATCTGATTGACTTTTTAATCCACTCGGTCGGTACAGTTTATTCACACATTTCCGCCACAATAATTAATGCAGCGTACAGAAACGTATAGGTAAGTCGTTAAATATGAAAAGCTGCTCTTAGCTCCAGCAGTAATCTCAGACCTCCTGTTGAGGTCGAGTGGAGGCAGCATTAGGAAATGGCCGCTAATAGACATGTGATGTGTGCTGGACGCAAGATCGATGCTGAGCGCCGGGCCAGTCATGAGGAATGAGACTCGGTATTCGCTGCAACTCCAGTGATTCAGAGAATATAAAAGAATATTTTACCCTCTGTCCAGATCTGTGTACTCCAGTACATGCATAGTACCCGTAAAAAATTCTGTGTACACAGAGCTGGACAGCATAATTTCCCAACAAGTTGTGTCTGTAAGTTAATAAATAAATAAATAAATAAATAAATAAATAAATAAATAAATAAATAAATAAATAAATAAATAAATAAAGTTGAAACCGGTTATGACCACTCCGAAGGGACCGCCAGTTAACGGTCGTTATAGGCAATAGTCGCACAAACCGGTTGTAACGACTCCGAAGGGACCGCCAATTAACGGTCGTTATAGGCGATAGTCGCACAAACCAGTTATAACGATTCCGAAGGAACCGCCAATTAACATTCGTTATAGGCGATATTCGAACTAACCGGTTATAACGATTCCGAAGGGACCGCCAATTAACGGTCGTTATAGGCGATAGTCGCACAAACCAGTTATAACGATTCCAAATGAACCGCCAATTAATGGTCGTTATAGGCGATAGCCGCACAAACCGGTTATAACGACTCAGAAGGGACCGCCAATTAATGGTCGTTATAAGCTGTAGTCGCAGAAACCGGTTATAACGACTCCGAAGGGACCGCCAGTTAACGGTCGTTATAGGCGATAGTCGCACAAACCAGTTATAACGATTCCGAAGGAACCGCCAATTAACATTCGTTATAGGCGATATTCGAACTAACCGGTTATAACGATTCCGAAGGGACCGCCAATTAACGGTCGTTATAGGCGATAGTCGCACAAACCAGTTATAACGATTCCGAAGGAACCGCCAATTAACATTCGTTATAGGCGATATTCGAACTAACCGGTTATAACGATTCCGAAGGGACCGCCAATTAACGGTCGTTATAGGCGATAGTCGCACAAACCAGTTATAACGATTCCGAAGGAACCGCCAATTAACATTCGTTATAGGCCATATTCGAACTAACCGGTTATAACGATTCCGAAGGGACCGCCAATTAACGGTCGTTATAGGCGATAGTCGCACAAACCAGTTATAACGATTCCAAATGAACCGCCAATTAATGGTCGTTATAGGCGATAGCCGCACAAACCGGTTATAACGACTCAGAAGGGACCGCCAATTAATGGTCGTTATAAGCTGTAGTCGCAGAAACCGGTTATAACGACTCCGAAGGGACCGCCAATTAACGGTCGTTATACCCGATAGTCATACAAACCGGTTTTGTTGTTGCTAAAATTAGCATATCTGCAGGTTTTAGGCTGCACACTTACACGGTTAATGTACATAATAAAGTTAAATTTTCAAAAAAGCTTAAGTGAAACAAGTACTGCATTTGCAATGCAATATTTGTGGAATAGGTGTGGGAAGAAATTTTAAATTTTTCCTCTGATGTTTATACAGTATGTGCAGCAATAATATGCCGGCAAAACATGAAATAATAAGTGAGTAAATAAGTAGCAACAATGTAAATTGATTAACAATGTCGCACACGGTCTTGGCTAATGAATGAGATGTTCTATGTCTCCATCCAAATTGTACAAAGCGTTGAGTGTGATACACGCAATTCCTTGGTGACACTGACGTAGAGGATGGTTGCCTAGTTGTACTTCCTCTTAAAACAATAATCACCACCACCGACACTGACGTTCTACTCAAAAGAAGAGTTTGAAAAAAAGCTTTACATTGTTGTCAGCAATCCCGAAACGCATAATAAACAAAAACAACATTGGACGTTATAGTCGATACATTTCTCCGAAAATGCGATAAAGTTACGCCTTTTTTATACGATATGTCGTATTAAGCGATGTCGTAACAAGCGAGGATTTAGACGGGACGGTTATAATTTGCCGTTATATCCAATACGTCGTTAAAAGCGATAAACGTTTTTGACTGTAAATAAATAAATATTGTGTGAAAAAGCAGTTATAATCATTAACATCAAAGATGCCCCACCAAAACTTCGGACGAAATACGGGGACATCAGGCGAGTAGAAATATTAAAGTACCTGGTTGAGATGATAATGCAAAATGGACTGAATACGGAAGCACGAATACGCAAAGGTGTAATGCCTACCAAACGCCACGCACGATCAAGAACAAAAATGCCTTCCCAAGACACTAAAGTACGTCACTATAAAACGGTTCTGAAGCCAGTAGTTATGTATGTAGCCGAAATCCTATCTCTAAATGCCATCAAAGGACTCCTGGGTGATCTGGAGAAAAAAGGCGGAAAATCATTAGAGGAATCAGGATCCAGGTGCAAGAATGGCATGTACCAAAGAAAAAAAGAGATCCAAGGAGGAAGTCTATAGAAAAATAGAGAAAATTACATACACATTCCGCGGAAAACTGCCACTATTTTGTGGTCGCCTTAAACGAATGTTTCACGAAAATGATCTTCCACTTTTTTATTCAAACCCAAAATTCACAACCTTAGACTCTCTGTCAGCAGTCTTTACCTTCCCGAGGGCCTACATGGCCTTGTTCGGAGATAACTTTGCTTTTCTTTTTAAATATACAAAGCAAAGTGAAGCAATGCCATCTCCGTACAGGCCATGAATGTCCTTGGAGGGGTGGAAGGTAAAGCCTTCCACTATCCTTAACCCCGGCACTTGACGGGGTAGAGTCCCTAGCTCTACGCCCGCCCAGCTTTGCCCCCAGGAATTAACCTGGTACTCATTTTCGATGTAGGCTGAGTGAATCTCAGGGCCATAAGCACCGCTAGAAGTGTAATTCTCGTTTCTTAAATGTTTCGACTTCCTGGCGGGTAATCGAACCCACGGCCTTCCGGGTGAACCGAGCACGCCGTTACCACCTCGGCCAGGCAGCCCCTTGAAATACATAAAATATATCCTCATCATCAGATAATTCCTGTAACAGCGTTTGTATGTCTTCATCCTTCACAAACTTCGCCCTACAATAAAAATACATAGTTACTTTTGTTTCCTCTATAGCCTACATTTTTAAATAATGAAACTCCAAGAACGTTTAAGGTACAATTTTACTTACAATTCCCGGCGCGTGGTGAAGAAAGTTCACCAAATGACGGCACGTGCGTGTCAAGGTCGAATAGCGTGAGACGTATAATTTCCTGGACAGATACCTCTGCACTGAGAGTACCGATAAGACTTCGCCGGAAGGTACTTTTTTTTTGCTAGGGGCTTTACGTCTCACCGACACAGATAGGTCTTATGGCGACGATGGAATAGGAAAGGCCTAGGAGTGGGAAGGAAGCGGCCGTGGCCTTAATTAAGGTACAGCCCCAGCATTTGCCTGGTGTGAAAATGGGAAACCACGGAAAACCATCTTCAGGACTGCCGATAGTGGGATTCGAACCTACTATCTCCCGGATGCAAGCTCACAGCCGCGCGCCTCTACGCGTACGGCCAACTCGCCCGGTGCCGGAAGGTACTAGCAGCACGACTGCTGTAGCTCTTAGGAACTAAAAACTAGAGATGAAATACGCAGATTGGTGAATGAAATTCACCAGCGCGCCCTGTTTAGGGTTAATTAAAGCCACGGCCCAATCCTAGGTCCTTCATATCCCATTGTCGCCATAAGACATATCTTTTTTTTGTTTTTTTTACAATTGGCATTACGTCGCACCGATACAGATAGGTCTTATGGCGACGATGGATCAGAAAGGGGTAGGAGGGGGAAGGAAGCGACCGTGGCCTTAATTAAGGTTTCCTGGTGTGAAAATGGGAAACAACGGAAAACTATCTGCAGGGCTGCCGACAGTGTGGTTCGAACCCACTATCTCCTGGTTGCAAGCTCACAGCTGCGCGCCCCTAACAGCACGGCCAACTAGCCCGGTATGTGAGAGGTAAAGCAACTTAAAAAAAACCACTGAATGGGATTATCCCGACGAGATAAATTCTTCGAACGGTGAACGTGTGTCGTAAGTTACGAGGTCTGTGCCAATCTCTCATTCAGCAGTTAAGAAAGTTGTGATCCACTCCCGTTACAAAGAGCTCCTGTAACAACGAACAGTAATGAGATTAATAACTCCAGCTCTTCCAAGAAGCAGGTTCCTGGAGGATATCGTCCTGCCAGTGTTAATAAGTCTGAGATGAAACGGAGGTGGGAGAAGGATCGTTAAACTTAGTGGGGGTGAGTTCCTGCGTACAAAGACGTCATGGAGCAAGTTAAGAGGTTATCGGAAAACATGTAGTTGCCCCCATCTTCTTAGCTGGCTTACAAAGGCACAACGACAAGCAGATAAGTTGGGTTACTTGATAAAAGTTATGAACGTTGGTTTATCGTACTGAAGATTTTAATTATTATTAATTAGCTTCCAACCGTAAGGTCAACATTTCAACATTCCAACATCCAAGCATGCTGTATATGACATGGGTGGTACAAAGCCAGAATCCCATAAATGTCAAAAACTAGACATTTCAGGAGGCGATCTTAAAATTTGCCGAGCTCGCTGGAATTCGTATTGTACTTCAGTGGCCTCTAATGTGAAGTGACAAATGTGTGAACATACGAGGGCCAAACAGAAATGAAGTTTCCGAACTTAAAATGAAAACAACATAGTTAATTGAAAATGTTTTTATTGGCACCTGATATAAAATGTTGGATCTATTTTTCGGCATAATCACCACCAGATAAGAGACACTTGTCATATTGTCTGATCAACTTTTGTATGCCGGTGTCGTAGAAATCTGCCACCTGGTAATGGAACCAGCGTGTGACATTCGTCTTCAGCTCTTCGTCCGTGTGAACATGCTAACAGGAGGACTGGAAAGATAAAAAATAACTGGGAGCAAGATCAGGACAGTACAATGGATGATCAAACACCTCTCAGCCGAACTCCTGTATAACAGTTGCTGAGTGCAGAGCCGTATGTGGCCGAGCATTGCCATGGATCAGCACAACACCTGCACTGAGCGTTCCACACCTCTTGATTTGAACGGCCCGGCAGTTTCCATAGAAACTTTATCAAAGACCGTACCTCGCTTGTGGCAGGAGGAAGAATACGAGCTGCTATTTCGAGTCACTACTGCTGCGCTACTGACACCGGCCGGTATACGATTGTTACGCATGCTGATATTTCCCGTTAAATACGTTTACTCTACAACGAAATAAATAGGGAAACTTAATTTCTGGATGCCCTGCGTATTAAAAAGAAGGAATAAGATTTATTCTTATTTATTCAGCGAGCTCAGGGAACAAATCTCTCGGTTGCCTCAATAGCTATGTAATGAACATATTGGAAGCCTTATTTTGAAAACATAATATTTTACGGGCACCAGAATCATACCAGACTTTGTCACCGTCCTGTTCGTCGAAAAATCTACCATATTGCATAAAAACCAAATATTATATCTCTTTTGACATTTCAAGTTCTGCCTTTAGTACCACGAATATGTCTGGCATCGTGTGGAGAATTCGGGTGATGTAAAATTCTCAGCCTGTTTCCAATCATTCCACCCGGCCAGCAAAGAAATGAATGAAGCCCCCATCTAGCGACAAGGAGAGCTGACGTACATCAAACTGGCCGTTCGTCGGGGTCACAATCCCAAATAATGTCATAGAGACCTTCGGTACCGAACCGCTGCGAGATGGGCAGCAGCACTTCAGCAAGGTCGTGAGAGAAGCAGCGACAGGCAACAGGTAGGAGGACCGGTTAGTGTCCGGACTGATGTGTCTCGTACAGTGCATGGACGCAGACAGAAGATGGACACTACTTGGGTTACAAGTCGAAACAAGCATTGAAGAACGAACCATCCACAGATCTTCATCTACGTAAAATTGCATCACAGGGGTGCCACATGCACTCAACGCTGTTCTTGCCTCGTCACATCCATTCTGCTCGGAGCGAAACTCACTACTGCAGTCCAATCGCCCTGTGCGCCATCTCGCGGTATGTCCATGAGTGACATGCTTTCCAGGAGATATGACCATTTCACGGTAGTACCGTGCAAATGTGATTAAAAATGTATTTGCTGTGACTTTTGCACCAGCCTTCGTATTTAGAGCTTACTCGAAAGCACGCTTTGTTACTACAGCGTCATAATTACGTTCTTGCCATATTGTTCAAAGTGTCCCTCTCAGGCGGCAGCGCGCCGGCCTCTCAAATCACGATCACTCCACGTGAGAACTGTGCCGGACAAACCGGAGGTGGAACAGGTTTTTCTCCGGCTACTCCGGCTTTCCCTATCGTCTTTCATTCTGGATATACTCTCCAAAATCATTTCATTTCATCTGTCAGTCATCAATCATTGTCCCAGAGGAGTGCGACAGGCTTCGGCAGCCGGTACAATAATAATTTCGTGTGGTTATTTCTAGCCGAGTGCAGCCCTTGTAAGGCAGACCCTCCATGTGTAGGTAACTGTGTGTTATTATGATGGAGGATGGTGTTGTGTGTGGTGTGTGTGTTGCAGGGATAGCACAGCGCCTAGCCCCCGAGCCATTGGAATTGGACAGTGAAGGTTAAAGTCCCCGACGCGGCCGGAAATCAAGTCCGGGACCCTCTGGACCAAAGGCTTGCCATGGAGGCTGGACGAATGCCGAGTAGTAGACTGGTACGTGGTATAGCAGTACTATAACTGGAGTTAACATATCAGCAATGACTGGTGTGTTTTCTGCAGACGATTGCTCATACATTATTTTAATCTATGGAGACTCTGCTCAGAATGCAGCCAAAACTCGCAAACGATATGCGCAGGAGTTTCCACATAACCGATTGCCTTCACGTATTTTGCCGAACAGAGTTACAATTAAGAGCTAATAGATTTTTCAAGGCACATACAATCAAATTAGATATAGTGACATGTCTATAAGTGTATATATGACCTATTATACTTTATTTTCTGCCTTTTTTGCGTATTTAAAAAAGCACTCTTCTCAGGGAACGTGCGTGGTGAAGTGATTGCTATTTGTTTCACATCCGGAATATAGCACTTTGTAGCGCTCCTTTATAAACCAGACAATAGGCATCCCATTCATCACCAGTACATGCTGGCCTCTTATAAGTAGAAAGTACGGGGGATGGAGGGCCGCTTGTTAACCCTCGATAACTTATTCCAGTACTTAATTCCTCTTCTTTTAAATGAATAATTGCACTAATTAACGGTGTTGCAATGACGAAGTTTCGCTTTTACTGATATTTTTCTGTAAATATCGTTAGTTAATTGATAAGCTAGTTCCGTTCTCTTGATCTTGTTTTGTTTGCTTCGTTATCAGGATCGTTAGAATGAATTTATTTCTCCAAGGTAGGCTACTTAAATTTGTTTACTTTCTTCTTTTTTACATACTTCGTCTTAAAATATTTTAGAACACGTTCAATAATCCTCTAAAATTCCATCTCATCGAAAGAACCTTTTAGCCACCCTATTTCTGCTGTCCCTTTCAAAAGATAGACTCTTTCCATTTCAATATCTATATCTACAGTATATAAATAAATTTGTAGGGAAGTGTGTGAGTTGGCCGTGCGGTTAAAGGCGCGCAGCTGTGAGCTTGCATTCGGGAGATAGTGGGTTCGAACCCCATTGTCGGCAGCCCTGAACATAGTTTTCTGTGGTTTCCCATTTTCACACCAGGCAAATACTGGGGCTATACCTAGGCTATACCTAGGCTATACCTAGGCCTTTCCTATCCCATCGTCGCCATAAGACGTATATGTGTCAGCGTGACGTAAAGAAAATTGTAAAAAAAATTGTAGGCGGTCCGCTGTCTGTAATTTCGTTTGTTTTGACAATTTTTGAGCTATTTATCCGTTTTAGGTCAACTCAGGACTGTATCAGTGTTTTTATTTTTCGTGTCTGTGTGTCTGTTTGTTCCACCATCACGGCGAAACGGCAGAATATATCTCGCCCAAACTTCGTATTTAGAGTACACCCGTTCATGAAAAGATTTAGATATGCATGTGATTTTAAAACTATTGAAAATAATTGGGGGCTGTAAGAAAACCTGAACAGTTTTCTTCTATTTTCTCTCATACTATTGATTCTCTATCAAATCTGTGGACTATATGTGAAACGCCGCTTAATTTTAAACAACTTTTGTTATGTACATAATCTCGCTTACTCTTCAAATGAAGGAGAAAATTACTATTTTCTGCGGGTTTCATGGTCTGCTTTGAGTGGTCGTCAGATCGACAACGAACTTACCGGTTACCATGGCAACGTCTCTGCTTGCCAGCAGGGAAGTCACCTGATGCCATTTTCGTCATCATTCCTGTAAGCTCGTGGTTGTTCCTGGGGTAGAAAGTTAGAGAGACGTCAAGCTGCCATTCTGCGGGATATTTGCGGAATAATGTTGGAGATTAAAATCGTCCTCGAATAGGGGTTGTTAATTTTTGAACAGTGACGCGGAGTCCGCGGAGTGTAGCCCATTATTTCATATCTTAATGTGTTTTCTGGTATTTCATGTAATTTTTAGTGTATTTATCTTCTACTTCTGCTTTCCGCTTTAATTTTTTGCCTCTGCCTTGCCTATTTAGGTTTAAGTATAACACCATAAGTCATTTTTCTTATCTGTTTACCTAGGAATCCCTGTGCCAAATTTCTCCTCTGTTACCGCATTCTCATACCCGAAACTCATATAATCACAATTCAGCGAGGGGCATTTCATTCTCCAACACATCCACTTGGTATTTACATATTTGTCCTATCCGGCTGTCCTCGGTTATAATCCTATTAATATCAACTTTCTTAACTGTATTACTTTTTTCCTTAATTACTCCGTACGTATGCGAGTGCTAATTCCGAAACCTGTACACTCTTTTCTTGGAGGAAATATTTCGATCTATGCAAATGTATAACATTTTACTCTGGAAAATATCGAAATATGGATGTAATTTTCATTACAGTGCAGACCTTCGTTTCAGAGCAACTGCTTGCTAAACGGTAAGTCATACCACAGAACTGCAAAGGTTAAACAGTTCAATTCAGTGTCAGAGATTTTGTATCCAATTCTGATTTGCTCAATACCTTTTCCTTAAAGTTTGATTTTACATTCTCCGATCTCTTTCTCTAAAACACAGTGAAAAAGTATTGGAGAAACACCATCACTTGTCCAACTCCAGTTTTGATTTCAAAGGGTTTTGAAATTTCCCAAGAAACTTTATTTTGGACTTTGTTTTGCTAATGTCCGCTGTCTTATTGCTATGATTATATTATTTTTACCATATACTTCCAACGCATTGAAGGGTCATGTGCGAGTATGCGAAGGTTATTAGCAGACCTTTTTTAAATCAGTGGTTTCTGATGATCAATTTAAAATTTCATATTGGTTCTGCACAACACATTCCTTCTCTAAAACATGCTTAGTATTGTTATGATCATCATCATCAACATCATAACGAACTATTTATAGTATTTTTATGCCATTAACATCGCTGTCTTTATTTCAGGAAGTCAGAGTAGGTTGATGATGGATCATAAAGTTCGTTTTTGACGGCATTTTTAGAATAGATATGATGTGCTATAAACATTAATATCCGAAGTGCTGTGTTGATGACAGGAGGTTTTAGCAGTAATAAACACATTATGCATACATTAGTTTTACGTCGATCAGCACTCTCAATATATGGACGGATAATAACCGTAAAAGGAGGCGATCCAGGACACCATTGCGCCTCACGTCCAATAACGTTCTTTATTCATAATTCCTTACTCTTTAAGCCTGTAGTTTCCATATTTATTACTGAAGTTAGGGCTCAAATAGTATCGTGAGCAAGGAGTTTTCAAGAATATCCTTGTGATCGAAGATTGAGTAATGTCTTTCTTAACGCGCACCAGTTACAGTGTTAAATTTTGTGACGAGTTCTATGAGACTGGTAGATGTCTTCGTGTTCTCTTCCAGTCATTTTGAATGCTTTCAGTCGTATTCTAATCTACATGCAGAGAAATACCCGAGTGGAATCTCTTCTAAAGTAAAGGCCACATTCCTTCCAAACCAAAGTCTAATCAGTGCAAATACAGTCACGAGATGAGATCCGATGCACACCAACAGTGGTGGTGGTGATTACTGTTTTGAGAGGCAGTACAACTTGGCAACCAACCGGGCGAGTTGGCCGTGCAGTTAGGGTCACGCAGCTGTGAGCTCGCCTTCGGGAGATAGTGATTTCAAACCCCACTGTCGTCAGTCCTGAAGAGGGTTTTCCGTGGTTTCCCATTTCCACTGCAAGAAAATGTACCTTAATTAAGGCAACGGTCGCTTCCATCCCACTCCTAGTCCTTCCCTACCCCATCATCGCCGTAAGACCTGTCTGTGTCGGTACGACGTAACGCAAATTGTTAAATAAAACTGGACAACCATTCTCTGCACAGCAATCGTAGTTTTGATTATGGGCACACTCCTTTTTATTCAATGTTAGTCGTGGTGGTAGACAACATTCGTAATTTTGAAACTATGTTTAATCAGTGTGACTTGAGACTAATGGCAAACTCGTACAATTTCCCCCCTCTTTTATTGGTGGGGTACTGATGATGAATGGTTTAATAAGAAGTACAAATAGGGAACCTTCTCTATATAACGCTAATCAGAGGAAAAATGTAAGGGGTCTGACACTTCGAAAAATGAAGGTAGAAGCCCAAGAAAGCCAAGGGCCGTGAAGGGCGTGGAAATGAAAAACTCCCTAGGGCTCGCAAACCTGATACCGTCGGGGTCGGAGAAGAGCCAGTGTTGACCAAGGAAGGTCGTATAGTATGGACGAAATAGAGGAGCCTGACATAAGTAAGTGAAAGCAATCCAAGGGCCCCATGGCCCACAGCCCTACCCGCCCCGGACCGCCTTTATCGCTATGGGCAGTAATGTCACGTATTTCTCAATTCTGGGTTACCCTTTGTATTACCTCTCGCACAGCCACGAGACCTTGCTGGCCACTGGCAGTCAGTCAATGGATAAGTTGTAGAGTGCCGGTCATTGGATTCCAGGATCGTGGGTTCTAAGCTGGTGGATCTAGTAGAATTTTCATTGGGTGGAATAATCCATTCGGCACTCCTCGCAGTATGGTGTCGGCGCGTAAAATATACCTGAGAATGTATTTCGTATGTTTACCCGAAAAAATTAATGTAAACTCGTTCATGGATCGGCCAACGGACAAATATTTCTCTGCCATCAGACAAAATGAGATGGAAATTCTAAACTTACACGCACGCAGCGTAAAAAGGCGTCAAATCTGAACTCCTCCGCGAGGTAGGTTAGGGCACTGGATTATTCCTATTAATTAATCAACGTATTTATTTATTTATTTATTTATTTATTTATTTATTTATTTATTTATTTATTTATCTATTTATTTATTTATTTATTTATTTTATTTTCCGTCCCTATGGCTAAATGACTAGCGTGCTGGCCGTTGGTACATGAGGACCCCGATTCGATTTCCGGCCGGGTCGGAGATTTTAACTATGGAAAACTCTCTTTATTGCTGTCGGCTTGCTTCTGTAGTCACCCATCCACTCTTGTATTGAAAGCAATGTATAAGCCAAACCCCGGAATGCAAAAGTCCCTAACCGAAGGCCTGCAGATTACAAGGTGTCGTGTAGTCGGCGCACGTCAGATAACTCCTCATTTGTAATAGCGTAGGCTGACAAGACCTCGAACCAGCCCTCAGATCCAGGTAACACTTGGCCGGGAATCGAACGCGGGGCCTCCGGTAAGAGGCAGGCATGCTACTCCTACACCGCGGACAAGGTATAAGAGTATTATCAACCATACAACAAATAGTTGAAAACATACAAAATTGGTGCGTAAAATACAAATATTACAGAACTAAGGATGACCCTTCGCTGCTGACTACTTGTTTGTCTACTCCCATAGTCCCATTTCCCTGATTCGGAGTCGAGGGTATGCTTAGATTAAATATGGCATATATTTACAGCCGTATGCTCTTCCTGACTTCATTGCATTGACGTTCATTCTGTTATTGGACAACTGCTTTGATTATAAGTCATATGTGTTTTTTTTCTGCGATGTTTTCCAAACGATCTTAATGTTTTCCTGTAACTTCTACGAAGAATAGAGTTTTCTCTACCGTCTGAGAGAAGCCTTTCGAGGGATTCTCTGAAACTGATATATTTTAACTGTAATTGGAACTTCTTCTTACTTCCTTGTTGAGTGCCAGAAAGTAAATTCCGAGAATATAAACTGCAAATAAAGGAAGCCGTACAGTTCGGAATCGGAGAAAACTTTTCCTTTAATATATCTGTAAACGTATTATCTGTCTATTGATTATCAGAGTTGAATTCGTAGAAAAGAACATCTTCCATTCATCCAGAATCGCATTCGCTGTAATACAAATTTATTAGCAGGAAATTGGGAAAGGAGCTACAGACAATTTAGTAGAATTCGATATTGATGGGTATTCGGTACTGAGAAGAACTAATGGTGTGATTACGATACTTCTACTTCTACTTCTTCTTCGTAAGCTAAAACAAGGAGATATTCGACAACGGTACAGTAAGAAAACTCTAGAGGTGAGTGCCCCAGATTTTGTTAACTTACAACGCCGGTGGATACTTGTTGTTTAAATGAGAATAAATTAGTTTACATTCTAGAGATTTCCTTAACTAACAGAACATTATAGATACAGTCAGACATGTATTACACTTTTTTAATGGCAGCTTATGGAGGCAGGAGTTTAGTACCTCAATAAATGGAAATATACAAGGATCATTTTTTTTAATTGAATGGGGCTATTTTGGGCGCAACCTTGACGAAATAATTACATTGTTAAGTACCATCTCCACCGTGGCCCCTTTCAGTACTTCTTTGAAGGGACTAGTGAATCAGCCGATCGGGGAGCTCCCAGCCGGCCTGGAGGGTACGGCTGGTATTTCCGTGTATTGTTCTCGTCGACTAACTTACCTGTGAGTTTGTTGGAGATTCAACGGGAATGTTCCGCCTCTAGCGACCTCGCGAATGCTCTGGTGCAAATCACCCAAGCTATAAAAAGGGATGCTAGTCGCGGTCAGTCAGTTTTGGGCTCCGTAGTAGAGCCACAGTTAGTGTTCTCGGGATCAGTATTGGACTGCGCGGTGGAGTCATTGTGAGTCTCAGAGTGTTGAGGTCTGGTGGCTGGGCTGAGAATGACAGAGGTGTTGGCTGTCGCTAGTGTCCCCCCCCCCCCGCCGAGGTCTGAACGAGGTGCTGTCGTGTCGGAGTGTGAAGCGAGTAGCTGGACTGCAGACGACGTGCGGAACGGAAGACTTTGTGCTGCCTTATAGTACTGAGTGTTTGTGTATTTCTGTGGACTGAGGATCGCCGTGAGTGAGCGAGGAAAGCCACTGTCGTGGATTTGAGGGTAAATGGACCTGTGTTGATATTCGCTGTTGTGAGTATCGTCCTGCTATTGAATACTGTTGAGCTGCTGCTGTTTAGTTGTTCACTGCATGTGACTGTGTGACTCTGGAGTCGAACCAACGAATAATCATCGTGTCTTGCGTAGCCCGTAACCCTGTGTTCAGATCCAGCGGTCTACGCACAGCTGCTATATACGGTTACTGGACTTGGGGGTGTGCACATAAGGATTAGCCGTCCTCAGGTAATTCCCACCGGCCGGGTCTCAGTGTGTGTACAGAAGAGCTGGAAACAGGCAGCTATTCATAGTTCATTAGAATTTTGTATGTATGTATGTATGTATGTATGTAGGTAGGTATGTGTGTGTGTGTGTGTGTGTGTACATTTATTGAGTCATCCTGAAATTAATTAGAGTAATGAAACAGACCCTGTTTACTTCGTAATAGTATTTACCGCGTGATAGGTATTTTTGACATAAATTATCTAGTCAGTGTGGGTTTGAAACTTTGTTGTTGTTGAACAACGTTTCAGATGTTGAATACCATGAGTTCAAAATCATTTTCCACTAGTGGAGCAGTGAATGTGCTCGGCTGCGGCTTCACTTGCGCGGAACTCACCTTATTAAGCCTCAAATTTGACACGATCCCGATAAGCCTTTCGAGTTTCAACATTGGTATGTTGCAACATTTTGTGAAAGGAAAATTGGCGGTAGGCTGTCACTATTGTAACGACCGCAGGTTCTTGTGGTTTTTCGTAGACTTGCTCTCTTTGACGCCTGTTTGATGATTCATAGTCAAATGTTTCTTTTCCATCATTACATGTTATGCTATACAACTGACCACGATGTATTCACAACGACAGGTAACCTCCAACTGAGCGCGGGAGTCAACACAGTGCCAACTTATAACAGAGTATGCGTGTGACGTCACATATTTAGCACAAATATTGCCTTATTTTGAAGCCCTATTTCATGAAAACTACATTTCAGATTTTCCATCGGTCCAAGATAAATACTCTCGGGGAGATACTCATAAGGATGTAAAGGAGAGGGCATGTAAATCTCTGGTAAGACCCCAACTACAGTATGGTTCCAGTGTATGGAACCCTCACCAGGATTACTTGATTCAAGAACTGGGTAGCGTAGCAAAAATGTCGCAACGTTTGGGCTGTGAAGACTTGAGAGAAAGGAGACGAGCTGCTCGACTAAGTGGTATATTCCGAGCTCTCAGCGGAGAGATGGCGTGGAATGACATTAGGAGACGAATAAGTTTGAGTGACGTCTTTAAAAGTAGTAAAGATCACAATATGAAGTCAAAGTTGGAATTCAATTGGAAAAAATTGGGCAATTTTCGTTTATAACAAGGGGCGTTAGGGATCGGAATAACCAAGGGAGATGTTCAATAAATTTCAAATTTCTTTGCAGTCATTTAAGAAAAGACTAGGCAAACAACAGATAGGGATTCCGCCACCTGGGCGACTGTCCTAAATGCAGATCAGTAGTGACTGATTGTTATATCCAAACATTAAAAGCTTCTTAAAAATTACATACATGCGTTGTCAAGGAACGTATGTCACGGCCATCAATCAACGGCTGGTAATTTCAGATGACCACCAGCTGTAGGACATAGCCAGCACGGTTGCTAGGTAACATTGCCTGGCCAACGTACATCACAGCTTGCGCGGTTGCTAGGTTACACATCCATCACGCATTTTGTGTTGCTATCTTCTGTAACGCAAATTTTCAGATGATCCCCAGCCATACGTTAAAAAATCCCTATCAATGTTTGTTTGTCCAACCCTTGTCCCGTTTCCCTACGGGGTCGGGTATGAGGTGAGATGAATTTGTCGTGGCGGTTTTTTATGACCGGATGCCCTTCCTGACGTCAACCTCATCAGAGGAGTTAATGAGAGATGAAATGAATGACGTGATATATGATAGTAGGGAGAGGGTGAAACCCGGTGCCGGCACATAGCCTACTCCTGTCGAATAGCACCAAGGGGTCTGCTCAAGGCTTAACGTCTCCATCCGACGGACGAATCACCATCAACAGCGTCATATGCCCTCACTCCATATGAGCACTGCGGAGAGGTTTGGAATTTAATCCAGGCTTTTGGCACGCAATCTAGTGATTAGAAATTGTATACAACCACCTCCCCTACCCTGCCGGCCAACATTCTGATGGTGAAAATTTTTTCGACCAACGGGACTCGAACCGGCTAACCTCGGTGTTAGACCGTTTTTAGACTTCAGCGCCTTAACGATCATGGCCACCAGGCGGGCTTCAAAAAATCCCTATCAATACCACCACAATTTTCTTAACGATTCACTGTTTTTATTTTGATTTTGGCGTATACGTGTAGAACCCCCTGAGACGAATCATACGACACCTCAAAGGATGCCTATTGCGCCGAAGTCAACATCTGCACTAATTTAATTTTTCGGTGGCCGCCCGAGCCCGCAACCACCGGGTGGTGATCACCACCAGATACGTCGCCTCCGACATGCTGTTAATTCTAATAACAGAAAGAGGCAAGAGGGAGAAATGGAAAGAAGCTGTACTCAATGAAAATCTGCCGGTTCCATCCTCGGCGAGTTACCAGGCAGATAATGTGATGGATGACGTAAAATAGCAGTGAAGTCAGTAAGGGTCTGGGTAAAAACTACATAGGCTGAAATTGAAAGATGTCTATATGTACAATTCTTAGCCGCGTCGCAAGGTAACTTTAGTAGCTCAAGATGCCTGCACAATTACACCATCCGACGACGTCATCCCAATGTCTGAATTTGGTTGCTCGATGTATCCCTCCTACCTCTTTCAACTGGGAAATTGAATATTGTTGCGGCACCTGTATCATGTTTGTGTAGCGTTCACCGTCCAAAGTACAGTTTCGAAAATATTGTATAATGTTAGCCAAAGCTAAGAATGTGCAGTATGAGCTCACATATTGAATGATCCTCGTCTTAAATTCAACTTTAAATTCAGCCCGTTCAAGCAGTGGTTCGTCTCTGGTTTTGAACACTCTTTTCCCGCCAGGAAACTTTTCCCAGTTGAGTTCTGTTGGCCAAAAGACCTGTTGAGATCAAAAAAGATTCTCCTAAACGCGGAAAAAACATAGAGTCGTGGATATGTTTTTAAGCTCAGAAGACAAGAGAGCGAGTTCAGATTATCTATTTTGTTCCTCGTTTAGTAGCCTCTTACACATGCAGGGGTACAGAGAAATGAGCGTGTCCACGAGATAATCAAATGCTCATGAAATATGAGAAAATGACAGACATTCCAGACTTTGTGAATATAATAATGATTTATTATTATTATTATTATTATTATTATTATTATTATTATTATTATTATTATTATTATTATTATTATTATTATCCAGTCCTTTGGTGTAGAGGTACCGTGCCTGTCTCTTATTCCAAGACCCTGGGTTCGTTTTTCGTCCAATTCAAGTATTCTAATTCTAGGCTGGCGAATAGAACGGGGTTTATCTCATACGATATTTTCTCAAGCTCTTAGATACAGCTGTCTGCTATGCTCATCCCCGTTTCGAGCTGCCTTACGTGGTAGCAGACAGCTTAGCGATATACCTGCGTCTGAAACATGAGCGTTTTGTCGATATACACCCACAGGTGTGCATATGCTTGTTCGCAATATGCAGCGCTTTTGTATTGCTCTCATGGTCGAAATGCAGATTATCTGACATATCCATAGTCAGTAATCATAGAAGCAGCAATCCAGAAGGAAGTGAGGCGAGGCAGAAGTTTGTCCCACCTCCTTTTCACTGTATATATTGAACAGTTTTAAAGGAAATCACATAGGAATTTGGAAAGGGAATCACAATCCAAGGAGAGGAAATCAAAACGCTAAGATTTACCCATAATATTGTTATTTTATCAGAGACCGCAGAAGAGTTACAGAAATTGCTGGACTGTATAGACAGAGTCTTGAGGAAAACAAAAGTAATAGAGTGCAGTCGAAGAAAGTCAGGTGATGTAGGAAATATTAGGTAAGGAAATGAAGTCTTAATGGAAGTAGATGAATATTGTTACTTGGTTAGTAGAATAAATAACGCCTCTTTCGTGACACCTAGGCTATCCATGACAGCTGTTGGTGGAGCTGTGGAGGATCAAACCTGCCTTCGGGATGAATACCAAACAACAAGCAGAAGTAAGGACATAGAATGCAGACTAGCACAAGCAAGGAAGGGCTTTTCTTAAGAAAATAAATTTTCTCACTTCCAACATTGAATTAGGGATCGGAAATATGTTTTTGCAGACGTTTGTATGGAAGTGAAGCATGGCCGATAACTAGCCCAGAAAGAAAGAGAGAAATGAATCCTTTGAAATGTGGTGTAATAGACAAATGTTGGCGATGAGATGGGTAGATCGACTGACGAATGAAGAGATATTGAATCAAATTGGTGAGAGGAGATCGATTAGGCTAAATTTGACGAGAAGAAGGAACAATCCTAATACACATCTTAAGACGCCCAGAGCTCGTTCAGTTGATTTTTTAGGGAAGTGTAGGTGGTAAGAATGGTAGGGATAGACCAAGGTATGAATATGATAAGCAGATTAGATCAGAGGTAGGATGTAGTAGTTACATATAAAAGGTTAGCACATGATAGGGTGGCGTGGAGAGCTGCTTCAAACCAGTCTAGGGACTGATGACTCAAACAAAAAACAACAACAACAAGTATAGTCCTGTTTGCTAAGGATTCAGCGGAGGATAGGCTACGTAAGTTGCACTATTTGCGTATCATAGGGACCAATGTTTTACGCTTGGACTATAAATTGTTGGTTGTATTACATTATGAAGCAAGGGCGGATCTCTAGCCTAGTATAAAGCCTTTTTTTCTTCCGTTGGTCCTTTTTCAATATTAACCAGTACATGCATCATAGGATTTCTCCTTGTGAGCGCAAAACATGTTATGTAGGCTTTCTTTTTTCAACAGATGTATAGAACAGCACAAGGCAGAATTAATTAGATCAGTGTTTAATGAATGAAGTGATGATTAGTCGTCTCATCAAGAGGTCAAGGGATCAACGGAAACTCGGATACCCCGAGACACTGTGCCGAGTAGATTGACGGTAGGTGTAGCGAACACTGGTTATTAATGCATGAACACTAATGGGCTGCCTTGCTCTCAAGCCCGGTAAACTAACATGGTCGTAACAGGAGAATCACGCTAATGAAATAAAGGAGCATCAGACTGGAAGATTATCCATTGTTATTGTTTAACCTTTCTGCTGAGTTATCAAAAGAGTATTATTTAACATTGATTTACGCTTTGTCCACTTGAAACACTACAGTAGGGTTCGGAAGTTAAGCGTAATAAAAGAAACCAAACCCCACGGTGCAATGGCCTACCAAGCGACCGCTGCTCAGCCCGAAGCCTGCAGATTATGAGGTGTCGTGTGGTCAGCACGCCGAATCCTCTTGGCTGTTATTCGGGGCTCTCTAGAAAGGGGTTTCCATCTCACTGTCAGATAACTCTTCAATTATAATCACGTAGGCTGAGTGATTAGGTTCGCTAACAGTACCTACCCAAGAATTGCCTTCATTACCTGGTTGCTATAAAACATTTAGTCCTTTATAACAGTCCGGCTCCATGGCTAAATGGTTAGCGTGCTGGCCTTTGTTCACAGGGGTCCCAGGTTCGATTCCCGGACGGGTCGAGAATTTTAACCATAATTTGTTAATTCCCCTGGCACGAGGACTGGGTGTATGTGTCGTCTTCATCATCATTTCATCCTCATAATGACACGCAGGGCGCCTACGGGTGTCAAATAAAATGACCTGCACCTGGCGAGCCGAAGTCTTCGGACAAATCCCGGCACTAAAAGCCATACGCTATTTAATTTCATTTTCCTTTATAATAAATATTTGGAACTTCAGTTGATTAAAAAAAATTGAACTAATTCTAGAGTAAACATAACATTTCAGTACCTTCAGATACCCGAGTCTTTCTCCACATCCTGAGCTGTGCTAGAGTCATCCGGCTGGAGTGAATGGTATATAGTATGGTGATTCTGCGGTATGTACGGCAGAAGAGACATCAAGTCCTTGTATTTAGCTTTATTAATTCTTCTTCCTACAGGACTTTCCAGTTCTGAAGGAATTAATATTCTGTTCAGTGCTTCCAGTGGTGCCTGTGTCTTTTTCTCTGCAAGGCCTCCCATTGTATATACTACTTGCACTTCCTCCCACGGAAAAAAGTTCAGAATAGCTGGTTTTGTACTGTAATATATCGGGTTTATTACAGTCTATCCTGACAATGGCAATCTTCCGGAGTGGCATTTTTACACCTGACCTATTTCTCTTGTTTCTAACGAAGCACGATGTGGCGCTATGGAAGATTTTGAAATCTTCACTTTTCATTTCTATCACATGAAAAGGATTCTTCACACTTGAACGTTCCACGAGACGAAACCAATCTTCTGCTGTGAATACATAGTCCGTTTTCCTGATCATCTTTTCGATGACACGAAATAATGTTCTATGCAGTCAAACTTTCCTGTCATCACAAGAGCATAATAAATCATATATAGGATGTTATTTTTGTTCTGTGCAGAACAGGAGTCAGAAAAGAATCTTAACTTCCGTTTTCCCAAAGTATTTTCAGGTTCACTCAACACTTTAAATAGACGCGATGCAATCTCTGAAGCACCTCGCGAAGCAACGTTTTCAGCCCACGTACACATGAAGGCAATTTTCTGGTTGCATATACGACTACCGAAATTATACACCCAGAGTTGCCTTAGATAAGATACCACTCCTTTTGGTATTTTTGGGATTTCTGAAGCTTTCTAAAGATCATACGTTATCAAGAAGTAGTCCAGCTCCATGGCTATATGGTTAGCGTGCTGGCCTTTGGCCACAGGGTCCCGGGTTCGATTCTCGGTGGGGTCGGGAATTTTAACCATCATTAGTTAAATTCGCAGGCACGAGGGCTGGGTGTATGTGTCGTTTTCATCATTTCATCTTCATCACGACGCGCAAGTCACCCACGGGAGTCAAATCAAAAGACCTGCATCTGGTGAGCCGAACATGTCCTCGGACACTCCCGGCACTAAAAGCCATACGCCATTTCATTTCATCTAGCAGTAGTCACAGTTTCCTTCGAGGCATTCCGATCGAAATGCAGAGAGAAGATTGTATGCTGCAGTTGCCCTTACTTGATGTAGCCGTATCCCTAGAGGTATGATATCTTCTTCTTTAGCTTGCTTTTCGTCACACACTTTGCACGTATCTGTGTGAGGCATTTTGAAGCCGATATTAAATTTCGTATTAAATATAGTCCTGTATGTGCCACAACTAACACTCTTCATGTCAGTATCATCTCTTTCTTCTCTGTATACCGTACATCTCTGCAACTGATTTCACAGCTCGAATGAATTTTTTTTAACCTTCTTACTTAGTGACTTACATACAAGGGAATTTTTCTTAATATGGTACATTACTGATTTCTCATCTTCATCACTTAACTTATGCTTCTACTTACCGTGCTTACCTCTGAGATCCACATGAGGTGATACTATCGAGCTGGTACATAATGATGATCCTTCGCGTTCAGATTCGCCTCCTTCCGGCACATTAACGTGTACTCTAATCCGAAGTTTCTACACACTTTAGCCCTTTTGCACTTATCATCATTTCTAACTCGTTTTTTAGGTTTTTCACAGCTACTCACTATTACTTCTCCTTCACCGTCCGCAATTTTGTAGACAAATAACACGTGTTTGAGAATAAGCGCAGTGATTGGCCAGCTCGCATAGCCGACAGATAGCGCACACATTGAATGCTTCTAGCTGCTTGGCATAGCTCACTCTCTCGCAGCATAAACGTGAGATGAGTAATTCACAGAAAATATGTTCTTTAAAAAAGGAAATAAGCAGCCTGCGGAAGTCGTTGATATTTTGCACACTGAAAGATGAATGTAAGCCCTACACAAAGGTACCAATAACTCAATTTTGACAAAATCTCGGCATAGCCCACTCTCTCACTCACTGCCTCAAATGGAAAGAAGAGAGTCGCTCGATCACCGGAAATTAGCAATACTAATTTTATTGTTTTTTCGTCCCACAAAACAGTTCTTTATAATTTTCGGAGACGTCAAGGTGCTGGAATTTTGTCCCGCTGTACTTCTTCTACGTCCCGGTAAATTACAGGAAAGAAGCACGTTCTAATACCACTGTACTGAGCAGGGATGGAACCTGGCAAGTTGTGCTTAGAAGGCCAACGCTCTACCGTCTGAGCTATTGAGTCCGGTGTAAATAGTATCAAGAAGTGTAACTAGTATTGTTATTTGAGTCGTCAGTCCGTAGACTGGTTTGATGCAGCCCTCCATGCCACCCTATCCTGTGCTAATCTTCTCATGTCTACTTAACTACTATATCCTGATTATGATGATGATGATGATGCTTGTTGTGTAAAGGGGCCTAACATCTAAGATCATCGGCCCACTACTATATCCTACATCTTCTCTAATCCGCTTGTCATATCCGAGCTACCCCTACCGTTCTTATCGCCTACACTGTCTTCAAAAACCAACTGAACAAGTCTTGGGTGACTTAAGATATGTCCTATCACTCTGCCCTTTTAAGAACTTGGCCAAACCGTTCTCCTCTCGCCAATACGATTCAGTACGATAGAGGGACCATATTTCGTCTCCTTAGCAGATTTGTACTTGTAGAAATTCAGGAATATTATGGACAAGGCTGGAAATTTATATATATTACTGAATATGTTGTCCATTTACGAGCAGTTAAAAAGAAACTGGTATAACGTAAGGTGGTCAATATTTGATATAAACACTGCAAAAACTAAACTACCAAAAATGTGTTCGTAATTTCGTCCCCCACTAAATTTGTGAAAAGTACTATTAATTTTAAAATATTGTTCCTTTTTAACCTTACCGAACTCTATTCCTATAATGAATTACTTGAAGGTCATTCTTGAAAAACTCTTCTTGGTATTCTCTTTAACATAGTGTTTCAGCGTTACTCGTGGGATTTTAAACGCTTTACTTACACGTTTATAACGCATTATCGTGTCTCTCACTGCCTTAATAGCCTTTTTCTTATACTTGTATCCCACTGCTTGCGTTTTCCAATCTGAATAAAAACTTTATAAGTAACAAATAAAAAGAAGCGGGATGAGATTACGGACATTCCCTACAGTTCAGTATTTCATACACATTTCAGTGCTCACTCTAGGAATAACAGGCTCTTATTATGAATACTGCACTAACTCAACTCAGCATGAAAAATGAATCTTCCTTGTACACGGGAACTAAACGTAGTGCACACAACATAAAGGTTAGGTATCAACCGTGCAAAATGGAAGTCCCTAGGGAAACGAAATTAGTTGCGGGGACGGAATTTGGCCCCCTTACCTGGTATATTCATTTGTGATTCCATCTACCTATCTCATCTTCAACATTTTTCTGTAGCAACAGATTTGATAAAGTTGATACTAGCCACCTCATTTTCCTCTTCTTTTAATGTGAGGAAACCAACCGGACGCCTTTCCCAGTATTTCTGATACACCCTGTGTACTGTAAGAATAATTTGGGCCATAATAGTTTAAATACGTTCTGGGTATAAGCTGGTGTTGTCCAAAGATAAAATGAGATCGTTCCTTGGAAGAGTTATTAGGTGCGCTGTTGGCATAGTGCAGCACGGAATGCAGGGCTGATTTATTATAGATAGAAGATCATACCGTAGCATGCTCCGTGTAGAGACACGCTAAGTGGTGCTATCACTACCCTCCAGTCACCCTGCAAGTACTGCTCCAAGATCAGCTCGTAAATCAAACAGACGATTGTTACCAGCCATTTCCCTGGTGCCATTATTTCAGGAATAGTTTCGTAATTAAGACGCTCCAAGTTCAGTGCCCGGCATTGCAATAATATTAGAATCTTGGTACTCTCTGAAACATGGTTGTCTAGCGTAGTGATGTGGTTTATAAGAATGCGTCAATTTATGCCACAGATAGGAGTGAACACTCCGGCCACAATAAAGTTATTTTCTTGCGGTATGCTCATGCAACGGATATCGAACACAAGGAGTGCCACTATCCGACTTGTTGCTTTGGTCATAGACTGGTCTGATGCAGCCCTCCATTCCACCCTACCTCTGATAACCTTTTCATTTCTACTTCTGCATTTTATATATACTCTAATCAACTCGTCATCACACACCTCGGTCTGATCCTACCGTTCTTACCACCTACACTTCCTTCAAAAACCAACTGATAAACCAAATCGATCTCCTTTCACCAATTCGATTCAATATCTCTTCATCCGTGATTCAGTCTACCCATCTCACCTTCGGTATTCTCCAGTACTACCACCTTTCTAAAGATTCTATACTTGTTCTTTCTGAACTACTCATAGTCCACGTTTCACTTCCATATAGTGCCTCTCTCCAAAAGAAATTCTTCAAAATATACTCCGAATTCCTATATCAGTCTTAGAAGTGAGAAAATTAATTTCTCTTAGAAAAACCTCCTGTATTGTGGACCGTAAAGTGATTAACTAATAATCTTTCTTTCTTAATCTGTTTATCAACCAGGGTTAATTTTTCCTCGGACTCAGGGAGGGATCCCACCTCTACCGCCTAAAGAGCAGTGTCCTGGAGCGTGAGACTTTGGGTCCGGATACAAGTGGGGAGGAGGCCCAGTACCCAGCCCAGGCGGACTCAACTCCTATACTGAACAGGGGACTTATGGGGTTTGGGAAGATTGGAAGGGATAGACAAGGAAGAGGGAAGGAAGCGGCCGTGGCTGTAAATTAGGCACAAAACAGGCATTTGCCTCGAGAAGAAGTGGGAAACCGCTGAAAACAACTTCATGAATGGATGAGGAGGTAACCGAAACCCCTTTACTCACTTGACCTCCCGAGGCTGAGTGGACCCCGTTCCAGTCCTCTTACCACTTTTCAAATTTCGTGGCAAAGCCGGATATTTAATCCGGGTCTCCAAAGATGGCAGCTAATCACACTAACTACGACTCCACAAAGGCGGACAATAATAATAATAATAATAATAATAATAATAATAATAATAATAATAATAATAATAATAATAATAATAATAATAATAATAATAATAATAATAATGTTGCTGGGCTGAGTGGCTCTGACAGTTGAGACGCTGGCCTTCTGACCCCAACTTAGCAGGTTCGGTCCTGGTTCAGTTCGGTGGTAGTTGAAGGTACTCACATACGTCGGCCTCGTGTCAGTAGATTTACTGGCACGTATGAAACACCTGTCGGACTAAATCCGGCACCTCGGTGTCTCCGAAAACCGTAAAAGTAATTAGTCGGACGTAAAGCTAATAACATTATTTAATAATAATGTTCGGGGTAATTTTCAAATATTATTGCCTAAGGGCGTGAAGTTACAGAAAGGGTCGAGTGACACTGCTCTATAGGACGTGGTTCAACAAAATATGAATGTTACACTGCAAGATGCCACACTAAAGCTATGTGCCTACATTTTCGCTCGTATTACAACTTGTACCGCATCTGGGACGCACCCACTGGATACTAGAGTCTCCCTTCATTTGGTCAGTTTTCCGAAATAACCTCCCCTTTATCTCTGATATTGTAATCACCAAACCCCGGATTTGTATACAGTAACAGGTTAGAATACAAACTTATTTGGTTATTAGGAGTGTAATCTAGGCTAGGCCGCTCTTCCGTAAAGTGAGAATAAACTAAATCGTAACCCCTGATGTTTATGCAAAGCACATAACATAACCGCTGCGCAGATTAGACTATACTTGTTACTCGCTTCAGGAAATTCGCATTCTAATCTATCAAAGCAAAGTCATCTCCGTACAGGCCACGAGGGCCCTGGGATTGGTGGAAGGTAAAGGGTTCCACTATTCGTAACCTCGGCACTTGATGGAGTGGAGTGGTTAGCTCTACGCCCGGCCGCCTTTGCCCCCAGGAATTAACCTGGTGCTCATTTTTTGTGTAGGCTGAGTGAACCTCAGGGCCATATACACCTCTTAAATTTTACGAATTCCTGACGGGGATCCTAATCTATCACTGCATACAAATCCTGGCTCGACGTAATCACATCATAATATGAATGTTAAAATTACTCAAGTCAAGTTGCATGTAACACCGACAACTCGTCCTTAGTGCATGATTTATTTTTTAACAAAATACCAAACCCCGTGGCGCAATCGCCCCGAACGGCCTTAGTCTGCCACACGACTGCTGCTCAGCCCGAAGGTCTGCAGATTACGTGGTGTCATGTGGTCAACGTAACGATTCCTCCCAGCCATTTTTCTTGGCTTTCTGGACCGTTCCGCCTCACCTTCAAATGTCTCCTCAGTTGTAATCACGCAGGCTGAGTGGACCTCGAACCAGCCCTTGAGGTAAAAATTGCTGACCTGGCAGGGAATCGACCTCGGGGCCTCCGGTTAAGAGGCAGGCACGCTACCCCTACATAGCGGAGTCGGCTCTTTCTTTAATAGTAAGTATAAAATTTCAGGATAATAAGATAATACACATGAAGAATGAAACACACTACAAGAAAATTGTAAAACTTTCAGATACTATGCGAAAAAGAAGGATAAAGTTTTACGGTTATCTTCTTCGAATGAACTCTAATAGATTAAGCAAACAAATCATTGACTTCTTCCGTAACGGCAAAACAAAACCCAACTGGTTTAAACAAACTGAAAAAGACATAATAGAATTAAAAATTACATAAAATTCACTTTTCGATTGAACAGCTAAAGTTATAACTAAAGAAGGCAATATAAGGCTCCAAGACAAAACTATATTTTGAAAACCTATTATCTTTAAAGATGAGAGCAAACAAAGATCAGAAAGAATGATGAAATACTGGACACTCAAAGAGAACGATACACAGACAAATTATTGATTCAACGTATCCCAAAGAGGGGTGAAACGAAATATGAATAAGAAAAGGCTATATATTAGGCTTACACTTGAAGCAGAACGTGCGCACGTATCGTCGGGCACTCTGTATTAATTGAAAGGCTAGAAAGTCTGTTATTCACCAGAGGTCATTAAGTTCTTATCAGGATTGTTTTAATCCTGAGTTCTCGCTCCTAATCGTCTGATTATCGCTCATTACAAATGATAATGCACCTGGTAATGGGCAATAACATATTCACAGTTGAGTTGATTCATCACCTATTCTGTTTGTAATGTACCTTCCCTCGGTTCAGTTGGGAGCGAACTTCTCTCCCTGATTACCGTGCTTAGAGGTCAGAGGTCACAGAGGTGATACCTGCAACCCTCACGAGGATTAAAGAGTTTCTCGTGCGAACAAATACTTGTTAACAGTAAATTGAGAGGTGTTCAGAGCCTGCAATAGATCATTATTTCAATCCCCAAGAGAGATCTACTTCAAACTTTAATGTGTTCTGCCCACTCGACTTGACTCGCTGTTCTATTTCCTTGTAGGTGGAAACCAACGCTCGTACGGTTCTGCACAGCTATGACGACCAAACCTATACTACCCACCCATTTATCTAAACAGCCAAATAAACACTTGTGAGTCAATATTACGGCAACTTGGCATCTCTGAAAATTGTAGTAGTAGTTATTGGGACGTAAAGCTATTATTATTATTATTGTTATTATTGTTATTATTATTATTATTATTATTATTATTATTATTATTATTATTATTAATACCATAATCGTCGTCATCATTTACGATGAGGCCTACTAGGCGGCGGTGGTGGTGGCTGTGGTGATTATTGTTTTAAGAGGAAGTAGAACTAGGAAACTACCCTCTATCAGAGAAAAGAAATTGAAGGAGTTCGACCCTTTAGAAAATGGATGTGTCGGCCAAAGGAAGACAAGGGCCACGAGGAGCGTGAAAATGAAAGAGTCCCTAGGTCTCGAATGCTCTAATGCCGACGGGGCAGAAAAGAACAAGAGTTGACCAAGGGAGGTCAGATAGGATAGATGAAAGTGAGGAGCGTGCCACACAAATCAGCTGAGGGTCCAGTGGTCGCCAAGCCACGCTCCCAATTTGAGAGGCCTTGCGTCCCTTTTAGTCGCCTCTTACGACAGTCAGGGGATACTATGGGTGTTATTCTACTGCTCCCATCCACAGAGGGGGGAGAGGCGTGCTAGCGACCAGATGTCAGTTTCAATTAATACTTCAATTGGTTTCCTCTTCCGTTCTTTCCATTATTCATTCATTATTCCATTATGCTAAATTCTCTCCTCAGACCACTTTGGACCGGGTTTCCTTCTCATTCTCCCTTGTAATCCTTCCATTCTTAAAGCTTTCTTTTTAAAAATCTCTTCGTCTACAGTTTCATCTTCTCCTGTTTTATTTCTTTCTAAATCTTCCTTGACTTCTTGTATTCAAAGGTACCTGGATATTTGTTTTGTCAATCTGTTATCATCCATTCTATAGTACGTCCTAACATAGCAGTCTACTTTTCCTTATTGTTTCTATTAATTCTGGTGTAGCTCCTGATTGTTATTATTATGATTATTATTACTATTACCGTATTTACACGAATAATACCCGCATTATTTTTTAAAATATTGAGGCAAGCAATTGGGGTGCGGGTTTTATTTGAGTCAATGTTGGAATTTTTTCAAAATAAGCTTTCCTAAAGTTAGGGTGCGGGGATTATTCGCGTAAATACGGTTTATTATTATTATTATTATTATTATTATTATTATTATTATTATTATTATTATTATTAGCATCGTTGTTAGATTAACACCTGAGTAGACAGAGGATACGGTTTACGGGTGCCGCAGATTCTCAGTTCACAGACCATGAAAGTATATTCTGTAAAGAAGAAACACTACGAATCCCGTTTTAAGTACTTCGAAGAAAAGTATCACATACACGCCAATTGCTGGGAGGTGATTCGGTTGCTCTTCGGTGCGCAAACATCTGTCAGAAGCTTTACAGTTAAGTTTTCCCCTGAATTTTGGTATTCCCCTTTTGTTCTTAAAATATATTTGTTTAGATATTTTACGTAATTTCCTGTCAATATGCGATCAGAGTTTCTACCATACTGAACGCTGAAAGGCATAATAGTCTATAATGAAGATGTCTCTATGTATATCGTAAATCAGAATTTATACGATTTATGCACAGTACAAGGAGAAATAAATGTATTTTCCGTTGGGAACAGCAGAACAACAGGGGAATTTTAGAATTAAAAATAATAAGCTTGTGCCCGTTCGCATCTCGTAGACCGATTGCAAAATGGCGGCGTAGGAAGTTATGGCCCATGCGATCTATTAGATACAATGAACATCTCGGTAATGTGATGTTATAGAAAGCGTTGTACGTCACGGAATGGACCATTTTGGAAGGCACTACGGGACAGTAGAGGGTCAACTGTATTGTTTGAAAAAATGTAGCAGCGAGGTGATTGTTAAAAAACTTCACTCTTAAAAATTTGCATCGGTAAAGGAAGGACGCAACTGCAAGTCGAACTTCGTATCGGAAGATAATAGAAGGATTAAGAAGATGATATCAAAGATTTACAATCGTCGTTCAGAAACTGACGAAATAATTCACCCCCGGACGATATAAGAGGAGCCGAGGAATAAAAAAATAATACGGAGATCTACATCTTAACAGGGTCCCGTAAGCAACCATCCCACGTTTTGGGAAAGGAGGACCAATTGTAAAAGAGGATCGACAATTTCAATCGGGAAGAAGATTATTCCTGCTCAATTTAAGAAGAACGAGAGTGAATTTGGAGTTCTACAGAGAAAGGCAGATACATAAATTCGCATATACGGAGAACTTAATTCCGACCAAAGCAAAAACTTCATCCCAAAGAACAAAGAAGAGTATATCAACTGAGAAATAAAATTATAAAAATGGAATTTATTATGACTGAATTCTTCGTCGAAATGTATATCTTTTCTGCCTACAGAACTGAAGTCATGACTGTTTGCTAAATCTACAAGATGGACCGAACTGGGGAAAAGTACATCCTAACTAGATGACCAACCTACGGCGGAGGAAGGCAACGGCCAACCAGACGACCAGCCGATGACGTGGAAGGCGATGTCCAACCTGATGTCTAGACCATGACGAGAGAGAATCTCAACCCACCAGTAGCCGATTCCAAACGCGTGGACGGAGGATGACCAGACCCGGATCTCAACCGCGGGTCTAACCACATCCAAGCACTGGAGCGACTACTGGACCACACACATATAACATCTAACGAGCTAAGTCCTTACATTTTTATCTAGTTACGTAGTTTCTTTTTGATCTGCATCCGCACTCTAACTTCGGCATGTGTCGATTAATTGGAGATATTAACTACTTAATTAAGAGTGTGAGTGAATTATTCATGTGAAGTCTGAGATATTTAAGGCTTTAATATAAGGTGGCAGTGCAGAATAAGATCTATATTACATTATATACGCGCTACCGTACTTGGTCAGAAATAGTATAAAGTGGCATGAGTAAATGAAAGAAGTGTTTTTCTAATATCTGACAGCAATGAGTTAACACACGTTGTTGGAACTTAAATAAATCCCGTTTTAATTGTACAATGGTTACGTCACATTTGACCCGCGCGGCAGATATTATTGTATTTGAGTTACGTACTCTTTGGTCTGTTGAATGAGTGCATTGAACTCTGCCTTATGTTAAAATATACGAGGTTATTGAAATGCGTTTTATAAAAAGGCAATTCTGAGATGCTTAGTGTAGCGGTACAAAAGTAATCGGCGATATGTTTATGGTAAAGAGTATGCAAATGAAGTGATAGTACTACATTGAAATGAAGTTGTAATGTGATTATTCGACGGAGTCTAGTAAGGAATATTGAAACGCGGGTATTTATTTATGTGCTTCGGTGTGGATATGAATTGCTATTTGCTGAGGAAACGCTATGTTACGTTAATATGAGGAGAGATGCCGTGTTGAAATAAAAAGAGTACGTGAAAGAGAGTACATTGCGCGGATGACCTATTTGAGGTAAGATTGATATGTACCATAGTAGAATTGAGATTCGTGGCAGTATTTATCTGACAGTTGTAGAGGTTGTGTATTAAATACGAGAGTTCATTGACATGTTATTTAAATGCGCTCATGACCTAGTGTAATTATGATATTCTTTGATGTGGTGACATACTTCGAAACATGAATGCGTGTTATTTTCATTCTAACTGACCATATGAGTTTAGTAGCCCGTAAGATTACGAGATATTGTATATTGTGAGAAAAGGAAGGCATATTGAGCCTGGGGTAGATGTGTGTGTGGACCGGAAACTACGTAAATAGATAGTTAGGTGATTTATTTCTTTTAAAACAGAGATTATTTTGAGGTGATGTTCTTAGAAAATATAACGAGTAGGGAAATGGTAGGTTAGGAGCCGTGTCTCACAGGCACTAGGAAGGTATTACCTTAGCCCGTAAGCTGTTATTCAAGCGTATTAAAGAAGGACTATAAAATCAGAGTTCAGATTTATGAATGCCAACTTAGGAGAGCAATTTTGTGAGTTCATACTCATGCTAGGGTTTATTTCAGAGGCATATACCCAAAGATATGCTCGGTTTTATATTTGCAATCTGATTTTAATCTATTTAATTATTATTACGCTTCATTATGGTGAACTATATGTTTGATTCAGAAGTAATTGACTTGAGTGTGTTGAGAATAGATAAAACAATTAACATGACAGTATTTACGTCAAGCTAAAGAAGTATTTTAAGCAAGACTGTGATTGCTCAGTGATCAAGTGTACATATTAAGGGTAATTTTGATCTCATTTCAGAATAATAATATCAAAATAATTATAAATATGGAACATAAAATAGAAATATTGAATATGAGTGAACAAAAACATACATGTGAGTATGTGAGTGTGTAAATAGTCTGAAATTCAAATTACATTTCTTTTATTTTGAGCCAGCGCTGACTGTAAACTATTATGCGTATATGATATCAAGATATTACTACCCAAATTCACATTAATTTTTCGGAGGCTGATATTTTATTTCAATAAATACTATTATCTTATTTTTCTAGAATGTGTCTGTGTAATGAATTATTTCTCTGAACGCTTAGCTCATAAGTTAGTTGTTAAGTTAAATAGGCTTAAGCAATTGAATGGATTGACGAATGCTAAGAATTTTTTCGAGGTTCTCGGTAGTCGGTACTCTCATACGAATTAATACTTCGGTGATACGTCTGCGATGGACTGATACTCTTCAGAGCTCACGTTAAGCGCGACCAAATGTAAGATCGCAGATTTTACGAGAGACATGAAATACCCTGAGAAGAAATTGAGCCGCTGGGAAAATAATATGCTGACCGTGCTACCACGGGGCACAAGCTCATTTAATCCCGTAAATTCTTTATGAAAATGTGAATGGAATTACAATTGTTATTGTCATTTTGATGCAGTTACGTTACGGTACTCCTTGTTCTATGGCAGCATTATCTTGTAGATTTTCTCCGTCTCTCGAAAAGATCAAAAAGGGTAATTTACAGTAATTCCTTTAAATAAACTCAGTTTTTTAGAAGTGGAAAAAGGTTGACAATATACAACAACAAGTAAATCAGCTTACGTGAACAAGAAACTTAACAAAAATGATAGAATGTATGTAAGGAAATATCGAAAAATGCAAATTATGTAGGAAACTAACAATAATGCTCACAGAGGTTTGAATAATCCCTCAAAGAAAGGGAAATGCACATAGTGTGGACCTTCAGGCCCCCCTTTTCTACAGTTTGGTGCATTCACGTGCCGCAAAGGAAATTCGAAGGTTAAACACTCAGTTACCATAAACGTAGAAGCATACAGCAAGCAACAGGGAGCACTGTCAGGGATATCGACCCGAATACACAAGACCGAAATTCACACTGCATAAGTGACCAGAGGGAAAACTATCTCCAAACTAGTGTCATGCAAAACACGCTCTCTGCTCGGTTCATATTTTCATATTTTTTCGAGAATGACCATGACCGAGACTTGCTCTCAAAAGCGAGGCGAGCTACGTTCAATTCGAACTTGCCCCCTGATACTCGCTTCTTCACGCGCTATCTCAGTCTCGGGTAGAGGTCGTTCCTCTCCGTTCGTTCTTGTTTCTACTAATGATGGGAGAAAGTGCTAACACATCAACAATATCCACTTCGCCAAAGTTAGCACCGATATTAATCATTTCTGCCCTAATTCTTGAAAGCCTTCTCCGGCAACAATGTTGAATGGTCGGAAACGTATGACAAACATGAAAACACACGCGCTAGTTATATTCTGCTTTGTATTACCGGGCGAGAAGCGCCAGAATTACGTTTGCGAGCGTGTTTTATTTAAATGCGTTATACAGAATGTATATGTCAACAGTGCATTGCACATTTCACAGGAAACGTACCCTGCCTTCTGACTCTGCAGTGATCACAACCAGAAACTCCCAAACATCAGAACTAAGCCCATCTCTCTTGATTAGTTTAAATTCACTTATTTGAATTTTAGCCTTAACGCCGTCCGTCAATACACGTGATATGGTAAACTTCAGCTCCGAAGTGATGATGAACTCAACGATTCCATAATCCTTTTATATCCCAAATTCCCGATCTTAGCTCTTTGTACACAAGGCTTACTCAATTCTGGATGAACCACATTGCTCGTAACATCAGTAAAGTAAGCAAGGGCAGCCAACTTCACTTCGTACATTCCCTGTCGAACGAATTGGAGCAGACTCGGAAAGCTTAGATTATACGCTCTACTCGTGCGCGATAATGGTTGCATATGCAGAAAGGCACATTTTGCATCGTCTTGGTTATCCGTCTCAAGTTCGAACAATGCACGCTTCTACTCCAAACCTTGAGGACATAGATTTATGAAAGTCCTAAAATAACAAAAACGTGAGGGAATCGAAATCGCATGAAATACCAAAAATGGCAGATGAAACACAACATCCTCCTGGGGATTGTTGTCCAATTTAAACAAGGGTTAAGCCCAAACTTCGCTGCGACAAGGATACACGACTGTTTAGAAACAGAACGAGTCAACAAGGATTACATTTCGAAAAACTCAGCAGCAGTAAAAGAAAGGTGTGTAGAATACCGATGGTAACACACTCGAATATCCTTGTGACATTTAAGAGAATGTTATTTAAGTGAGATGCCTGAATTGGGCGTGGAAGCATTTACACTTTTCCCATCACTTACTTGAAAATTATCACTTAAAAATCACTTTCCTAACATAAAGCCGAAGTTAATGACCTTGAATTGCATAGTAAGAATTAAATTATCACTAACGTATCTACCTCAGCCAAGAGGAGAGTTCCGGATAATCCCTTTCCTAACACATTTTAAAGATGCCGTAGCTTCTTTAATAAACCTGCCATGGCGCAGTCCCACCGTCATGTGCGCAGACTCAGAGTCCGAGTTGTGGCTGTACCAAGTTCCTTACTGAGGATAATCATGTTTCTTTGACCGTTGGTTCGCAGGCGGCTGATTGGACACAGTTAGTGCAACCTTAACAATCCAGGAAGGGGTACCAGCCGCAAAAATTAAGTTTATCAATCAATCAATCAATCAATCAATCAATCAATCAATCAATCAATCAATCAATCAATCAATCAATCAATCAATCAATCAATCAATCAATCAATCAATCAATCAATCAATCAATCAATCAATCAATCAATCAATCAATCAATCAATCAATCAATCAATCAATCAATCAATCAATCAATCAATCAATCAATCAATCAATCAATCAATCAATCAATCAATCAATCAATCAATCAATCAATCAATCAATCAATCAATCAATCAATCAATCAATCAATCAATCAATCAATCAATCAATCAATCAATCAATCAATCAATCAATCAATCAATCAATCAATCAATCAATCAATATATCTATCTATCTATCTATCTATCAAATAATCAACTAATCAATCAGTCAATCAATGAATCAATCCATTACCATTTATCTGCATTTAGGGCTACCAGGTAGCAGTTTAGTTGTTTACCTAGCTTTTTCTTAAATGATTTCAACTAAGTTGGAATTTACCAAACATCTCCCTTGATAAATTATTCCAATCCCTAATTCCTCTTCCCATAAGCGTGAATTTGACCCATTTTGTCCTCTTCAGTTACTTTATGTTCATTTTTCGTTCTGTCTACTTTAAACACTTCATTCAAGCTTGTTCGCCTATCAGTGGTATTCCACGCCATCTCTCTACTGACAGCTCGGAGCATACCGCTTAGTCGAGCTGTTCATCTCTCTACTTCCAAGTCTTTCCGTCCCAAAGTTCTAAACTTTTCCTTAACACTACTCTTTATCGGAAATCATCCTGTATAAGTCGTGTTGCTTTCCTTTGAATCTATTTGAATGAACATTATTTATCACAGCTAAATCAAGTTCCAAGAGGTAGGGCTAGATGACGCGCAGTATGGGTGCAAGACGGGTAGACTGTCTTCAGGGGAGGCCGAATTTCATGTCTAGGGTTTGGATGTTCAGAGAATGTTTTATATGTTTCTATCTTCCACTTTGGCTATTCGTTGAAATTAAGCACGAACTGGTCGTTTCTGAACATGTTCATCCTGATTTTATACGGTACACAGGAAGAGGCCGCACGCAAGAAACGAAGGAATAAAGGTCTGGAGATATGCCCGCTACCACATCCATCAGTAATCACCATGCTTTTGATCTACTCTTCATGCTCGATGTGACAGCTAGCCATTGCAGTACGGCCTTCCACTCTACGTCGCATGGAATCACACATTCGTTGGAACATCCCCTGGCTGTTGCCGGGTTGCATCGCAGACATTGAACACGCGTTCTTGTAGTGTACCCACATCAATTATGGAGACTGCAACACCATGTTATTTACATGTTCTCAAAGCCAAAAATCCAAGGCATTCCCATTCCCATCATCGCCATAGTCCGGTCTGTGTCGGAAGGACGTAAAACAAATTGCACACAATATGACCTTCCGGGGGATTCCCCGAAGTAATCAATAAGATGTGTATTAGTGCCATCCCTCTGTTTACTGCCTCGGACCAGCAAGAGGAGATATTATGGCCTTCATAAAGAACTAATTGGATGGCGATAGAAGTGCTGCCTTTAATGTCGTAACGTTGGTACTAAAATCTGCTCCACTTACGGGGTATTATCCACTAAATCATACTTGCTTTTAATTTTTAGATTCATTTGTTAGATCACATCCAGAGTTAGTAAACTGCCTCCGCCGGGGCAGAAAGGCGACGTAGTAGGCTTTTATGTACGTAAAACGTCACCTCCCTGTTTATAATCAATAAACCGAGCTCGATAGCTGCAGTCGCTTAAGTGCGGCCAGTATCCAGTAATCGGGAGATCGTGGGTTCGAGCCCCACTGTCGGCAGCCCTGAAGATGGTTTTCCGTGGTTTCCCATTTTCACACCAGGCAAATGCCGGGGCTGTACCTTAATTAAGGCCACGGCCGCTTCCTTCCACTTCCTAGGCCTTTCCCATCCCATCGTCGCCATAAGACATCTGTGTCGGTGCGACGTAAAGTAAATAGCAAAAAAAAAATATAATCAATAATGATATTTTATTTAGTCATTTACATTATCAGAACCTCTAGTAATTTTCAATATGTTATTGAAGAGTGATGAATGATGTGGTTTATCACGCCACATATTTGTCGATTGACTTTACAAGAGACATGCTCAAGCTTGCAACATCAATCAATCAATCAATCAATCAATCAATCAATCAATCAATCAATCAATCAATCAATCAATCAATCAATCAATCAATCAATCAATCAATCAATCAATCAATCAATCAAACAATCAATCAATCAATCAATCAATCAATCAATCAGCACGGATTTACATTTAAGTCTGTCGTCCAGGTGGTAGATTCCCGATCATTTACTTTCCTAATTTTCTGTTAAAGGGTTCATGTTTGTGGGTTACTGTAGTCACGTCCTAGTTCGTGAACCATGGGCAACGGCTGAGTGGCCTAGTAAGTGGTCCTGAGAGTCGGGATACCAGTTACTATGGAATGGGAGTGGGCATCTCGGACATATTCTGAGTCGTGGCCCACCTTATGCTCAGGCGGCTAGGACTATACAATTCACCGGTGGTCCATAACCTGTTAGAGGAGAACTCTTCACTTGGACTATGTGCAAGTAGGGTAGCATCCTGCTTCATGAATTTACCGAGCTCTGAACATTTTAAGCAAGCCTCGGACCTATGGGAGTAATGGAGTCCCACTCCCATTTGACAGACAAGGGTCTCCTTGGAAACAACTTGGCGAACGAAATAGAATTCGATGGGGAGCGATCAATATTAATGGGGCTTATGGAAGAAAGAAAGTAGAACTGGCTGAGTCAGCAAAGAGGATGCATCTGGAAGTGCTAGTAGTAAGTGATATTCGGGTAAGGGAAGATAATGAGGAAGAGATAGGAGATTATAAAGTGTACTTGACGGGTGTTAGAAATGGAAGGACAGAGTCTGGGCTAGGGCTCTTTATCAGGATTACCATTGCACGCAACATAGTTTCTGTTAGGCACGTAAATGATCGAATGATGTAGGTAGATTTGTCAGTTGGGAGAATTAGGACAAGAATTGTGTCCGTGTATTCGCCATGTGAGGGTGCAGATGAGGATGAAGTTGACAAGTTTTATGAAGCATTGAGTGACATCGTGGTCAGGGTCAACAGCAAGGATAGAATAGTGATAATGGGCGATTTCAATGCGAGAGTTGGGAATAGAACTGAAGGATACGGAAGGGTGATTGATAAATGTGGGGAAGATATGGAAGCTAATGGGAATGGGAAGCGTTTGCTGGACTTCTGTGCTAGTATGGGTTTAGCTATTACGAATACATTCTTCAAGCATAAGGCTATTCACCGCTACACATGGGAGGCTAGGGGTACCTGATCCATAATAGACTATATCCTAACCGACTTCGAATTCAGGAAATCTGTGAGGAATGTACGAATTCTTCGCGGATTTTTCGATTATACAGACCACTATCTGATCTTTACTGAACTAAGTATCTCTAGGCCTAGGGTAGAGAATGTGAAATCTGTCTTCAAACGAATAAGGGTAGAAAAGCTCCAGGACAAGGAAATTAGACCGAAGTACATGGTTATGATTAGTGAGAAGTTTCGAGCAGTAGACAGTAAGCAGGTTCAGGATATAGAAAGTGAATGGCTGGCATGCAGGGATGCTGTAGTAGAAACAGCAAGGAAATGCCTAGAAAAAACTGTGTGTAAAGATGGGAAAAGGAGAATATCTTGGTGGAATGATGAAGTGAGAGCAGCCTGTAAACGTAAAAAGAAGGCTTATCAGAAATGGCTCCAAACAAGGGCCGAGGCAGACAGGGATTTGTACGTATATGAAAGAAACAGAACGAATCAAATAGTTGTTGAATCCAAAATGAAGTCATGGGAAGATTTTGGTAATAACCTGGAAAGGCTAGGTCAAGCAGCAGGGAAATCTTTCTGGACAGTAATAAATAATCATAGAAAGGGAGGGAAAAATGAAATGAACAGTGTTATGAGTAATTCAGGTGAACTCATAATAGATCCAAGGGAATCACTGGAGAGGTGGAGGAATATTTTGAACATCTTCTCAATGTATAAGGAAATCATCGTGGTGGTGTTGCAAACAGCCAAGCTGATAGGGAGGAGGAAAATGATGTTGGTGAAATTACGCTTGAGGAAGTGGAGAGGATGGTAAAAAAACTCCATTGTCATAAGGCAGCAGAAATAGATGAAATTAGACCTGAAATGGTGAAGTATAGTGGGCAGGCAGGGATGAAATGGCTTCATAGAGTAGTCAAATTAGCGTAGAGTGTTGGTAAGGTACCTTCAGATTGGACAAAAGCAGTAATTGCACCTATATGTAAGCAAGGGAACAGGAAGGATTGCAACAGCTATCGAGGTATTGAACCCATAATTCTACGGTAAGTCCAAGGGTTCAGTATCTCATAGTATACCAGGCAAAGTATTCACTGGCATCTTGGAAGGGGGGATGCGATCAGTCGTTGAGAGGAAGTTGGATGAAAACAAGTGTGGTTTCAGACCATAAGGAGGCTGTCAGGATCAGATTTTCAGTATGCGCCAGGTAATGGAAAAATGCTACGTGAGTAATAGGCAGTTGTGTTTATGTTTCGTAGATCTAGAGAAAGCATATGACAGGGTACGGAGGGAAAAGATTTTCGCCACATTGGGGGACTATGGAATTAAAGGTAGATTATAAAAATCAATCAAAGGCATTTATGTTGACAAATGGGCTTCAATGAGAATTGATGGTACAATGAGTTCTTGGTTCAGGGTACTTACAGGGGTTAGACAAGGCTGTAATCTTTCACGTTTGCTGTTCGTAGTTTACATGGATCATCTGCTGAAAGATATAAAATGGCAGGGAGGGATTCAATTAGGTGGAAATGTAGTAAGCATTTTGGCCTATGCTGACGACTTGGTCTTAATGGCAGACTGTGCCGAAAGCCTGCAGTCTAATATCTTGGAACTTGAAAATAGGTGCAATGAGTATGGTATGAAAATTAGCCTCCCGAAGACTAAATTGATGTCAGTAGGTAAGAAATTTAACAGAATTGAATGTCAGATTGGTGATACAAAGCTAGAACAGGTAGATAATTTCAAGTATTTAGGTTGTATGTTCTCCAAGGAAGGTAATATAGTAAGTGAGATTGAATCAAGGTGTAGTAAAGCTAACGCAGTGAGCTCGCAGTTGCGATCAACAGTATTCTGTAAGAAGGAAGTCAGCTCCCAGACGAAACTATCTTTACATTGGTCTGTTTTCAGACCAACTTTGCTTTATGGGAGCGAAAGCTGGGTGGACTCAGGATATCTTATTCATAAGTTAGAAATAACATACATGAAAGTAGCAAGAATGATTGTTGGTACAAACATGTGGGAACAATGGCAGGAGGGTACTCGGAATGAGGAGATAAAGGCTAATTTAGGAATGAACTCGATGGATGAAGCTGTACGCATAAACCGGCGTCGGTGGTGGGGTCATGTGAGGCAAATGGAGCAGGATAGGTTACCTGGGAGAATAATGGACTCTGTTATGGAGGGTAAGAGAAGTAGAGGGAGACCAAGACGACGATGGTTATACTCGGTTTATAACGATTTAAAGATAAGAGGTATAGAACTAAATGAGGCCACAACACTAGTTGCAAATCGAGGATTGTGGCGACGTTTAGTAAATTCACAGAGGCTTGCAGACTGAACGCTTGAAAGGCATAACAGTCTATAATGATAATGTATGTATGTATGTATGTATGTATATGTGTATGATTTCAAAGAAGTTGGAAATTTATCGTACATCTCTCTGGATAAATTATTCGCTAAACTTCCGTACTCGGCTCGTGAAGTATAGACTTTTTTTTTTTTTTTTTGCTACTCGCTTTACGTCGCACCGAGACAGATAGGTCTTATGGCGACGATGGAATAGGAAAGGCGTAGGAGTAAGAAGGAAGCGGCCGTGGCCTTACTTAAGGTACAGCCCCAGCATTTGCCTGGTGTAAAAATTGGAAATCACGGAAAACCACCTTCAGGGCTGCCGACAGTGGGATCCGAATCCAGATGTATAGACTATCGATGTAACGCGGTGGTGGCTCTAGCGGCGGCTCCGAAGAGCTCACAGGCTTGCCAATGTCGGTATTACACAAAACTACTGAATGACACGAAAGATTATTAAACATACGTTACAGAGCTACAAAGAATTGTCCGACTTGTGACAAGAATATTAGGCTGGTGGCAAGCAAAACTTAGGATAGCGAAGTTGCCAACAGGCCCCTACCGACCCCTGGAGTCCTGCTAAAATTTGACTAAAAGTAAGGTTACAGTTTCCGGTTGATTACGTCCGACCACCACAAGGGAGGATCGCCGTATCGTGTACCAAGCACATCGTATCCCCTTCAAATCTGCATCTGCCATCTGACTCCCTGCGACATTCTGTGTCATCCCACTCCCACACCATTGGTCGGACACTAGCAGCAGCACGACTGGATAATTACCATCCTATGCGTAGGCTGCCGTAAGCACTACAACACAAACGGCTGCGTCTGGAGCGGTGCCGTGACCGGGAAGCAAGGACTGCAGATGAATGGCGTCGCACTGTGTTCGGCGATGAATCTTGGGTCGTTACTTCCCCGGATGACCATCGGCCGCTAGTATGAAAGATTAGGTTGCCGCCAATGTTTCGGAGAGGCACAGCGGTGTGACACCTGGCGTCATGGTGGGGGTATGAAGTCAGGTCACAGCTGGTAGTGACTGAGGGAACTGTGACGGCACAACGGCATTTCACGAACTTCTTGCGTCGTCACGTGTTACCTCTCATGCGACGGTATTGTGGTGCCATTATTCAACATGATAATGATCGTCCACGTACGGCCCATGTTGTCTGCGTGATGTTGTGATGTTAAGGTTCTCCTGTGGCCAGCAAGATCCCCAGATCTGTTCCTGATAGAACTTCTGTGGGTCAAGCCCGGATGTCAATTCCATCCCAGTGCCAATATACAGCATAAGAAGAACCACTTACAACAGTAGTGGTCCAGCATGCCTCAGGAGAGGATACAACGTCTTTATGACAATATTCCCTACCGAATCGACTAGAACTGCCAAGTTCTTTGTATATTTGACTCGATGTTCTAATCACTGATATAACATCACATACCCTTATGTTTACTCCTCCCCTTCTGGGTGCTTCAATATTTGTGTCAGGCAGTCTGTACAAGAAAACATACTTTGGAATTTGGAAAGATTTCTCCTCTCTGCTACTTCAGATATCGTAAAACATTACTCTTTTATGATTCCAACATCCGAACCTAAAATCTCCAGTTCCTCTTCCAATAAATGGATATTTGTCTCAGTTTTTCCTCTTGAATTCCAACTTTACCTTCGTATTACGATCCTTTATCCTTTTAAGAGCTTCACTACCTACCTCTCTATTAAACGAGAGGTAATTTGAGTACTTAAAAGAAGAGCCAAATTTTAAGAAAGTCCCTCGAATACCTGCAGGGATATTGAATATTTTATGAAATGTACAGTCACTCAAAAAAGTATTTCACCGCAGGTACACTTTTCTCATGAACAAACTAACGTATAGATAAAATGTGGTTGTGGATATCCACAGGGTCAGTAGGACTGGAGGGAGGAGCATTAAACGTGCCATTGCACGGTGTTGACATATTCCTGCATTTCTTTCTCCTTCCCTTCGCTTCCGGCTCACTTGTCCGTTCGGTAAGACCGCTGCGTTTTAGTGTACGTATCTCAGAAGTGAAATGTTTGGCAGCTCCAAGCAACAGAAGCCGGCCAGTTGGCTTGTCTCTATGGCAACCACAGTGGGTCCGCCCTCGTTTCCATGGCAACCATTCCCCTACTCCCTTCTCCCCTCCCAGGCAGACAGTCAGAACTTTCAGAATGCATCATTCAATATTACGACTATAAAAGTGAGGTGAATTATACTTCGATGGTCATTACAATGAACTCTGATAAAATATTAAGTGCGAGGAACATACACTACCGTGCACTCATTTTTTTAGCGACTATATGTTTGCTAGTGTATGAAACCCTGCAATGGGTCTCTCTGGTATGATTTGTCTCTAAAACAGATGTCATTTCTGCCCACTGTCGTATCTATATCTATAAGGAAAAAACACCAACCAAATGGCTGTGTTGTCTGGGTCTCGTAGCTATCATCTTGCATTCGAGAAATAGTGGGTTCGAACCACCCTGACGGCAGCTCTTAAGATGGTTTTCCATGGTTTCCCAATTTAATACCAGGAAATTGTTGAGGATGTGCGTTAATTAAGGCCACAGTCACTTCCTTCCCACTGTTAGTCCTTTCCTATGCCATCGTCGCTATAAGATCTATCTGTTTCGGAGCGACGTAAAGCAAATTGAAAAAGTATTTACAGCAGCATAACACACGATGCTAAGAAAGAAACAACTTTCCCTTTACGAAAATCGAATAATCATAAATATGACTCCTGCTCATGGCCATCCATTAACGGCTGCTAATATCAGAGGGCAACCAGCCTATAAGACACAGCCTGCGCGGTTGTTAGGTAACATTGACTGACCATCCTTCCTTATCTTACATCATAGCCTGCACAGTTGTTAGGTAACATTGACTGACCATCCTTCCTTATCTTACATCATAGCCTGCACAGTTGTTAGGTAACATTGTCTGACCATCCTTCCTTACCTTACATTATAGCCTGCACAGTTGTTAGGTAACATTGTCTGACCATCCTTCCTTACCTTACATTATAGCCTGCACAGTTGTTAGGTAACATTGTCTGACCATCCTTCAATACCTTACATCACAGCCTGCGCGGTTGTTAGGTAACATTGTCTGACCATCCTTTCTTACCTTACATCACAGCCTGCACGGTTGCTAGGTAACATTGTCTGACCATCCTTCCTTATCTTACATCACTGCTTGCACGGTTGCTATGGTTAAACCTTCGTCACATATTTTGTCGCGTCGCTTTACACAAATTTTCGGATGACCGCCGGTCATAAGACATATTTATGTCTAAAACTTATTTTAAAGGCCTTCCTGGTTAACTGTATCTTTAGGAGGAATAAATTTCACTAGTCAGTAGCGGTGTCGTTCTGCTGCCATTGCGCTCCAGGGCAGAGAGAATTCTCCGTCTGCTCGTTTACAGCGGGATCACTTCACACTTCGCTTGTATCCACGTTCTTAAGATGCAATGAAATCAGACCTCGCGTTGAGTGCTAACAGACGTTGCGGTGGCTTAACTTAAGTGATACTGGCGTAGATATTTCGCCACAAACAGCGGGTTTCTCTTACAACCAACTGTGTGTCTCTGTCGTTCTGACTTTCCTTCTATTTATACAATCTGTGTCAAGGAGGACATTTTTGCCTTTACTGTGTAGAGGTCGTATGCAATATAACTCACCCTGTCAGAAGCTGACAGTTATGACATCTGTGCTGCTTTGAACAGAAACACGAATTACTTTTCACTATCACGCACCCAAAATATCACTCTTCATTAACGAAAGTCAACCAAATGAATATGATTGGATTTGAAAATGAGCTTTGTAATGTGCCAGTGGCTCCCTCTGTGGAGCAGTAGGGAAGTGACGGGCCCCGGATTCAAAGATCTCGCGTTCAAACCTTGCACAGGAATCGCGGGGTATTATAACGGCGAAAGTAAGTGGTACTATGCTCCTCTCCTTGCATTTTCCCCTCTCAATCCAAGTCCGCTTTACTCGTAGCTCTACACGGTTGCGTCACTGTTGCAGTGCGGCACGTACTGAACTTCATTGCCTCCATATTTATGGTAAGTCAAAAATTCTTATTTTCACGCACGGAGCCCCCTTTACACCCTACGTGTTGCAATCGCACCAATATAACATTTTTCATTCTTCTTAAAGAACACGATTGGTTTCATTCAACCTGGCAGGATAATCCTTGACATACCAGAATTCAGATGGTACAATAAACTGCTGTAAATACGTATTGACAGTAGCTTATTGTACATCTTACAGGGTCTAAGGGTATAAATAAGAGATCTGGACAAGTGTATTTTCGCTACAAGAAGGACACGATTGACGCTACACCAAGAGAGTGCACCACAATAACTGCAGATTTATTCAGTTAAAAATTAGACTTTATATGAATACGGCAAGATTGGAAACATGACCCAAGACATTATGATCCAACGTTTGATTTGCATTATTGTACATAACTCTCAACAAAGTAGAATATGCCCTCAAGAACCGTAAACGCAGAAAAGCACCTGGACCGGATGGTATACCTGTAGAAATATTAAAATTTCTTCAAGGAGACAAATCACTAGGTATTCTGATTGAGCTATTCAATCTGGTATACACCAATGGATAAATCCCTTCTGACTGGTTGACATAAACTTTCATGCATTAAGTATCTCGGCAGCGTATTTGGTCACAGTTGGAATAATTATGCTGAAATGAGGTTCCGGATTAAACAGGCAAAGACTGCATTCAATCTACGTCTCCGTTTACTTCGGTGTTATGCATTTTCTGCCTTATTGTACAGTGCCGAGGATTGGACCTTAACGGAGAACATCACCACGAAAGTTTGATCTTTTGAGATGTGGTGCTATCGACGCCTGCTCAGAATATCATGGGTTGACAGAATACTTAAAAATGAATTACTCCAACTCCTAAACAACGAGCAAGAGGTCATACACAACTTCAAAAGGAAGAAACTTGAGTAATTTGGCCGTATCTTTCGAAGTGATAAATAGAGACTCCTTCAGCTTATCTTAAAAGGTAAAACTGAAGGAAGGAGAAGGAAGGGAAGAAGGAGAATATCTTGGCTACAGAATCTACGAGGATGGTATGGGCTCAATACCCAGAATACTTTCCGAGTTGCTGAGAACAAGATACAGATCGCCCTGATGACAGCCGATATCCAATATGGATATGGCACGAGAAGAAGAAGAAGTACATCTCTACAGTTTTAACTTTAAGGGGGCACCTCTCCTTTTCCTATAAGTCCCTTACATAAATATGTGATGTTAACCTGTATAGCTGAAGAAGGGTATCTATATATTCTCAAAACATGTAGAATCTCTTCTTGAGTGTATAGAGAATTAAATCTTTTACACAACTGATTGGTACAATACTGACTAGGCAGATTCACTAACATAACTTGTTAGTGTGATTAAGTCAATACGGACGCATTACTGGCCAATATGGTCAAGATTATAAACAAATACACAGGAAAAGCGAATCTTTTGATAAACCATGTGTAGGGACCAAACTTTCATGACAGTGAAACCAATGGTAAAAAAAGATAAAAATCACCTTGAAGCAGGAGGAATGAGGATATGGTATAAAAGGTCAATAACTGGCTGGTTTGAAAGAAGTAGAAATCAAAGAATCTGTTCATGAAAATGTAAATGAGGATGAAATTTCGAAATGTAAATTCATTGCACTTACCAGCTGTAAGCATAAGTATTTGCCGGGTTTTGTGGTAAAGAAAACGCATACTTTTCAAGGGAAATTGTTGTTTTGTTTATCCAAAATTTTGGCCATCGGCTTGTACAAACTTCGCCCATCTTTCAGATAAGTTATGGATACCATGCCAGAAAAACTGCTTATCTTTTGTAGCAAACCATTTGTGGAGCCATTTTCCAACTTCCTCGGAATTGCTGAAGTGCTGCTCTGCGAGCGCGTGCCCCATTGAAGCGAAGAGGTGATAGATGGCGCCAGGTTGGGGCAGTACGGCGGGTGCGGAAGAATGTCCCATCCAAGCGATTTCAAGGAGCCTTTCACTGATTTTGCTGTGTGAGACGGCGCATTATCGTGTAAAAAATCACTTTGACATGTCTTCTGGCTCATTCCCGTCGTCCTTCAATCAATGCGTGATTTAAATTAATGATTTGCTGTCGATAGATTTGTGCATTATCGGTTTCGGCGGGCTTCATCCTCGTAATACACTACACCGCTCTGGTCCCACCAGACACAAAGCATGGACTTCTGGCCGATTAGAACATGTCTCACATGTTCTGATCGATGGAGCATGTTCACCATACGTTTCAACCAGCAAACAATGACTTCGCGCAGACTTTTCCTTTTGATTAACTAAGAAAATCAATGCATGCCGTAAATGTTCTTTTTCACACACAAACGTCGACATGATCACTGAACGGTACAACGCAGACTCTAGTGTTTGACGAACTCAACTTGTGTGTGTTGGTAGGTTAATATCAGACGAACAAGCTGACATATGTGTCATATTTATACGGTGCGTACTGTTCGCTGGCGCCATCTCTTAGTGAAATCGGAAAAGACTCATGCATACACCTGGCATATTGAATTAAATATTTTACACAATTGATTTGGTACATTATTGACTAGACGGGTGCACCAACAAAACTCGTTAATGTGATTAAGTCAATACGGACATATCACTGGCCAATATGGTCAAGATTTTAAACAAGTACTCAGGAAAAGCAAAGCTTGTTATTAGGAAAACAAGAGGAAAATACACCTTGAAGCAGAAGAAATATAGATATGGTAAAATAAAAGGGGCAGAACTAGTTGGTTTGAAGATGTAGAAATCAAGAAATATTAAAAGATGTAAATGAAAATGAAAGTAAGAAATTGAAATTAATCGCTCTAAAGTTAATATTAGACAGAAGACGAAGCAAGCAAAAGTACTCGCAGATAAAGAAGAGTGATGCTGTTGACGAGGATTAGCATTAAGAAGACGAATTAAGTGACCCAAGTACCGTAGCTTGTTATACCTTAGTCCCGTTCTTGACACGGGCTCGCGGATGAGATGAGGTACATTTATATTACATGTTTTTGCGCTAAACACACTTGAGTAGCTTATGAAGATGAAATTAATGATGGTGAATGAAACTGAGTGAGGAGGTGGAAGGAATCGGCTGTGGTCTATGAATAGGAACTGTCCCGGCGTTTAACTGGAAGGAAATCCTCAGGACAGCCGACGGTGGGCCTCGAACACAAGCATCTTGCGAATGCAGAGCTTGACTCCATAGCCGTAACGCGTTAACACACGCCACTCCGCTAGGCTGTTATCGCAGTTTTAATAATAATTAAAAATCACTGGACCTTGTTTTTACTTATATTTTTGGAAATTGAATGGGTGTATGAACAATAATAATGTCCGGCCCGGCGGTGTAAGGGGGCAACGCGTCCGCCTGAAATCCGGCGGCCCCGGCTTCGATTCCCGGCCGGGTCAGGGGTTTCTAATTGTAAATTATTAATACCCGTGGCCTGTGGCCTGGGGACTGGGTGTTTGTGTCCTCCTTAACGTTCCTTTTCTCACATTCAACACTCTACAGTTCCACAATTCCACTTACGCAGGTTCCTCTTATATGATCTGCAGAGGTCGACGCCACGAACAAATTTCATTAAATAAATAATAATAGCAGTAGTATTAGTAGTAGTAATAATAGTATTAGCCCGTCTCTGTGGTGTAGTGGATAGTGTGATTAGCTGCCATCCCTGGAGATTCCAGATTCTGCCACCAAATTAGAAATGTCGTACGAGGACGGAAACGCAGTCGACTCAGTTCCGGGACGACAGCTGAGTGGAGGGAGGTTCGAAGTGGTATTCCGTGGTTTCCCTCTTCTCCTCCAGACGAATGGTGCGAAGGTATGTAACTTAAGGCCACGGCTGCTTCCTTCCCTCTTCCTTCCTATCCTTTCCAATCTTTCCATCCCCCCAACAAGGCCTCTGTTCAGCATAGCAGATGAGGCTGCCTAGGCGACGTACTGGTCCTCCTCCCCAGTTGTATCCCCGACCCAAAGTCTCACGCTCCAGGACACTGCTCTTGAGGCGGTAGAGGTAGGATCCCTCGCATAGTCCGGGGTAAAAACCAACCCTGGATGGTAAACGGATTAAGTAAGTACGTAAGTAAATAATAATAATAATAATAATAATAATAATAATAATAATAATAATAATAATAATAATAATAATAATAATGTGTAGTTTCCGGAGATGACTCACTGAGGGCTGGGGCGGTAGAGTAAAACCCATTGTATCCTCTGCCTGTCGTAAAAGGCGACTAAAAGGGGCCCCAGGGACGTTTCCACTTACTTGTGCTAGGCTCCTCGGTTTCATCCATCCTATCTGACCTCCCTTTGTCAGCTCTTTTTCTTTTCTGAGTCCGACGGTATTAGAGCATTCGAGGCCGGGGGAGACTTTCATTTTCATGACCTTCGTGGCCCATGTCTTTCTTTGGCCCATGCCCTCGTTTTTCAAAGTGTCGGCCCCCTTGAGTTCTTCTCTGTGATTAGTGTTAATAGAGGATGGTTGCCTAAGTGTACTTCCCGTTAAAACAGTAATCACCACCACCATCCCGAGACTCCTGCTGTAGGTCTTTTGAGCTGACGTCCTCTTGGCGACTTGTGCGTCTGTGAGTACGGGACTCTAGCTAAGGTTAATATTTTAACATTGCATATGGCACAAACACCGAGCCCCCGAAGCAGAGGAATTAACTGATGACAGTTACTAGAGTCTCCAATGCCGCCGCGAATCAAGTCTGGAACACGTTAGACCAAGAGCCAGCATACCAACCATTCAGCCATGGACGCGGACATTATTACACATGATTAATGGCAGTGACCGAAAAGTTTGCTGGTTAAATATATCGCCTTATTATGTTTTAAATATTCCATAAGTTCCTCATTTTCATCGATTTGTGTGTTGGGAAAAAATGAGTGATGCGCTGTTTGTTTTATATTAAACTATGAATAATGCATAGTTCAGTATTGAAAGGATTGCTTTGTATTTTCCTGCTTAGTGTAGCGAGTTTATCAGGCTTACATGACAAACCAAATAAATTGGTGCATCGGCTTGTACAGGACAACATTTTCAGTTATACTTACTGGTGCTAAATTCTAAATGATTTATAAAACATAATTTACTGAAAAGGCCGGCCCTGCGGTGTAGGGGTAGCGTGCCTACCTCTTACCCGGAGGCCCCGAGTTCGATTCCCGGCCAGATCAGCGATGTTTTACCTGTATCTGAGGCCTGGTTCAAGGTCCACTCAGCCTACAAGATTTCAATAATCGAGGAGCTATCTGACGTTGAGATGATGGCCCCGGTCTAGGAAGCTAAGAATAATGGCTGAAAGGATTTCGTCATGCTGACCACGTTATACCTTATAATCTGCAGGTCTTCGAGCTGAGCGACAGTCGCTTGGTAGCCCATGGCCCTTTGGAGCTCTTGCGCCGTGGCGGTGGTTTGGTTTTGCTCCTTTATGAAGGACTACCTAGCCGACACGGTAAAGGTGTGCTTGGTTCATCCGAAAGGACCAGGGATCAGTTCCCTGTCAGGAAGTGGATAAAATTAAGTAATGAGATTTCCAATTCTGGAGGTGCACATGGTCCTGAGGTTCACTCAGCCTGCACTAAAAATAAGTACCAGGTTAATTTCTGGGAGCAAAGCCTTCATCTTCCACTCCTCCATGGGTCTTCATGGCCTGTACGAAGATCACTCCGTTATTTCTTTTCTTTGTCCGTTTAATGCCCTGGTTAGGCAGTATTTATTCCTCTCCAAATAAGGCAGTAATTTTATAAACTCCTCCTTCCACACGAATACTTTCAAAGGAATTGTTTCTGAAGATTCTTCTCGTCACAAGAATGACATGTCGGAGATGACGATGCGGTTGACCCTTCTAAAGTTCTGTACATCTCCCGAGCGAGATACGAGTTAGCCTGGAATATTCCAGCTTGATATACGCACATAGAGAGAGACAGACTGGCTGACGGATGGCCTAGTTCCAAACAGTCCATTAGGTTCGTCCTGCAGTGCGGTCTGAGTAAATTATTTACGTGTTTACACTGTGTACTGGTGTATGCGCGAGCTCTATACAGCCATCATAACTCGACTACAAGATGAAGTGGCCAGGTCCACCCTGAGGAGAGGCAACCCTTCTTACTCTACATCACGACGAATTGCAGATAAAAATCTCCCTTTAAAAATTACTATTTAAAAATAGATGTTTCCGAGTGAGCTGTCCATACTGTTTCAGTCACATAACTGTCAGCTTGCCTTCGGCAGACAGTTTGTTCGAACCTCACTTTGGCAGCCTTAAAGAGGGTTTTTGTTGGTTTCCAATGGAGAGAGAGAGAGACTGGCAGACGGATGGCCTAGTTGCATACAGTGCATTAGTTTCGTCCTGCAGTGCGGTCACATCTTCATTTACAGACAACCACCATGGAAACACTCACTCATGAATACATTCCTACGCACAGGGTTGCATCAGGAAGGAAATCCGGCAATAAGACTGGGTTAAATTTATACAGACTACCAACCCCAGGAAACTACGAGAGGCGGTAGAGGAGGAAAAAAGAAGGAGAAAAAAAAAAAGGTTTTTGGTAAACAAAACTACAAAACCTTTAGGCTTGGTAATGATTTTTGTTCAATAGGGGAATCCCGGTGATACAATTATCCCCTTTTAATAGCTTTTAATAATAATAATAATAATAATAATAATAATAATAATAATAATAATAATAATAATAATAATAATAATAGTGTTCTTGATTTTACACCCCACCAAGTATCGGTACTTTTACGATTTTCAGAGAAGACGATGTACCGGAATATTGTCCCGCAGGAGTTATATTATGTTTCAGTAAATCTAACAATACAACCGACACGCATAGATTTTATAGCGACGATGGGATAAGAAAAGACTAGGTGTGGGAAAGAAGCGGCCGTGGCCTTAATTAAGGTACAGTCCAAGCAGTTGCCTGGTGTAAAAACGGGAAACCACGGAAAACCACCTTCAGAGCTGCCTACAGTGGGTTTCGAACTCACTGTCTCCCGAATGCAAGCTCCCAGCTGCGCACCCCGAACCGAACGGCGAACTCGTTCCGTTCAGTAAATCTACCAACACGATTTGACATATCTGAGTACCTTCAAATAACTAACGGACTGAGCCACGATCGAACCTGCCAAGTTCGGTTCAGAAGGTCAGCGCTCTGCCATCCGAGCTACTTAGCTTTGCAGAGAGCTTATCCGTACATAAAATGGGGGACTTGAACCGCTCTCATATTTTCGGTTTGGACATTTGCTCGTTGAAATTGAAATGGCATTGTCGACGTGTAGCCGTTGCATGGCCGATGCGGGAAAGGCGTGCTCTTTTCACCCGGAAGGTCATAGGTTCGATTCCCCGTCACGAAGTCGAAAATGTTATCAAACGAGATTTCAATTTTCGGAAGTGCACATGACCCTGACGTTCATTCAGCCAACACCAAAAATGAGTACCAGGTGAATTTCTTCGGCAAAGGCAGCCACGCGTGGAGCTAACCACTCTACCCCACCGGGCAGACAAAGATAACGGTGTATTCTGCCCGAAAGCAGGTCCGAACCTCCGCAGAGGTGTGCGTGACCCGGAGTCTACGTATGGTAGGGTGGCCAGTTCCTTTCCGCTCCTCCATTCCCTTACCCCCCACCAACAGCGCGTGGCAACCCATCCAAATCTTGACCACGCCCAATGTCGCTTAACTTCGGAGATCTCACTGGATCCGGTGTTTCAAGACGGCTAAGGCCGTTGGCGGACAGACACTAACTCCGTAATTCAGGAAAAGTCGAGGAAGTGTCCACTACTCCCCCTACCTGAATTCCGCAACGTGCCCTTTAGGTAGAAGAACATGTGCGTCCGGCGGCAGAGAAGAGCATAGTAGTGGTGAATCTACTGCCCAGCATGTAAGTTACTGAAAAGTGTTGCTAGACAGTGATGGAGAACAGTGTAAAAGTAATGTATACTGGAAGAGTTCAAACACTCCTACTTTACATTCAGACATTGTAGGAAACTGAAATCTTCTGGTGATCAGGGTTGGAGATGCTCGCAGAAGGAGAAGTGATGTCAAACCTTCAACCCTGGGGAGGGATCATGTTTTGTATTGGCGCGTAAGATTTTTGTGTGTTTTTTGTTTTTTGTCTTTTTTCTCTCTGCTTTGTTTTGTTGAAAGATAGAATAGACTTTGTTGGTTTATGTAGCCTAGTGGGTGCCCTAACATGTGGACAGGACATCCGCCCTTGTTAGGAGCATCGTAGTACATTTAGTAAGTGTGTTTTTGTGTTTTTTCTTTTTTTTCTGTTTTGTTTTGTTGAAAAATAGAATATATTTTGTTTGTTTATGTAGCGTAGTGGGTGCCCTAACATGTGGACAGGACATCCGCACTTGTTAGGAGCATCGTAGTAGATTTAGTGAGATAGTTAGGTAGTTTTAGGAGAGTTATAATAGATATTATATGTTTGTATTGTGCCCTACTGGACTCTGAGGTTCCGGCCAGGCGAAAGCCGGTCTCGAACCCAGAGCACAGTAGTGAAAGAACTCTCACAAACGTGACCTGGTGCACATAGTCTTACCTGAACACATATCCATCCTCAGCCGGTAACAAGCGCTCTTCTCAGGGATAACATGGGATAAATGGGCAACATAAAGATAAACACTAGGATATGTGACTAATCAGGTAAGAATCGGCTAAATTAAAATATTTAAAAAATATCTAACAGAAACATCGCTGCATTCAAAGTTTAACAAACAGGGATTTATTACAAAAATTAAATTATTTACAAATGAAAGAGCTTTCAAAATGATTGGGTAAAATAACGTTGAGCCGATGACAACCAGTTCACTGCCTTCACGAAAACAGCTGTGCTGTAACAAGCATGTTACAATAGTATAAGTAACGAATTCTATAAAAACGAATATCTACTGAAATACACATCAAACCGTAATTCCCATAAAATTTACAATGCCTCGTACCATCGAACCCGGGTGCAAACAAATATCACCACAAAATGTACAATGTCCAGAGTCGGTCACGAACCCTAGTCCCATGAAGTGTAAGGCGTATAATATTCATAAACAAATAATATAAAAGAACACAACCGGCATATCCAAGGGTATCAATATCAAACGGGTCAGTGTATAATTAATGTAGAGCAAATAGAACAACAAAAAATCTCCTCCTGCTTTCAAACATCACGGTCGTATCTCCCCTTAACAAACTCGACAAGCTGCAGACAGGAAAATGACCAAGTTTCAAGACTGTGACGTCAGGCACCACGACCCTCACCCTGCCACCACTTCACCAGCGACAGTCCACTTAATTGATGAGCTCAGCTGACTGCCAGCAAAAACATCTCGCCTCTCAAAATAAAACCTCACGTAACCTGGCTGCTAAAAAGTACTCTTTTAAATACACCTGGGCGATCCGCCCTCATCTCAGTGTCACCCGCCATATCACAAATCTAACTTCCGCCTCTCATGGGCTCAACCTTGGTGCTACAAAAACTCAAATCACTAAGCGACAGTCATATGGCCCTCATAAGACATCTCCAATACATCAAATACACTCTCTAACTGTGCGGGGCTTTCTCATCTGAAATACATACAGTCAGCTATCTGCATAATGCACATATCTCTCAAATATTCGGACTCGCTCGCCCTGTTAGTGAATTATGGGTTCCATCCTGGTCTCAACTATACGTATCTACGTCTGCAGAAACAAACGCCTAAATGCGCTACAATAAAAAGTGCCTGCCTGTTAGTCTAACCTACCATGACCAAAGGAGTTCGGGCTGACCCATCAAGATAACACGTACGCTAATATAATACAATCGAACTGAAGTATAAACACACTAACAAGGAATCTACAAAATATCATCTACCCTAAGGTACGGGGTTCGAGCTTGAGGCCTAGCTCTTAATTACAAGGAAAATTTTCCTACCATAACTAATCTGTTGACTGACGGCCCCCCTTTTCCTATCTAAATTTAAATGACATGCTTGAAACAGAATTGGAAAGCTCTGACCTTAAGTTATTGATGACATGACGGAGCGGCCCTCCCTGTGGACCACTGAATTTACCACATCATGACAGACTGCGGCGCTTGCATCCGATACTGTTGACCACTTGGAGACATTCTTTCTTGCGTGACTCCTTCGTACAGCTCCTTAGATAGTTGAAAGATGTCCCCTTCGACGTCGCGCTGATCAGGTGCTCCCAACGTTCCTGGATCGATGCCCGTTGTCGTGTTGGCTTCAGCTCCTGGTTGTGGCTTCCTCGCAATGATGATGTCAAAAACTCGTTCTGACTTGATGCTGGGGTAACTGAAAACAAATTCATTCATTACAGACTGTCCAAACTCGATGCCTGTTTCCACTACTATCGTGTCTCACACGTTACATTGACCAAGTCTTGTTCAGAATTTTAAACCTGGTACACAATAGTTTCTTCACTACACTAAGTCACTCTTATTTCATCCCTTCATTCGGACAACGTGTAGTTCTTGAATGACCCTGACCCTATATTTATCCTAGCCTTACGTCAGTTGCAACTTGACCTCACAGAAATATGAAGCTACTAGTTCATCAGTCTCTTACAAGCAGTACCTCATCTTCCCATAGCATATCCTCACAAGTAAAATCAAGAATTCAGCTGAATATTCAAGTTGATTACTTACTTCCTCGCAGGTACAGTAGTACTAGTAGTCTGTGCAGCTCGAAGACAAAGCGTTGTTCTCAGTACCAACATGCAGTATGACGACTTGTTCAAGCAGCCTTCTGGTCAAAGAATGAGACTGATATGCCAGGCGGCCTTATTTTTATAATCCAGTTTAGCGTCATCACGCCGCTTGATCGCGTGCAGTATCCGCGCGCCCGCGACTCGCCGTTCTCCCGCGCAACTCCCGCCAAGTACTCCATTTAATGAATGCATTTATGATTGCAGCCCTAATGCATATCATAATTAAGCAGAAATTATGCAGGTTGCAATTCTTGTCTCAAATCCAATGCAACTCTTCCGTAACCAAAGATATTAATTTAATTCACTCTTCCCTCCTAATATAAGTTTTGCCGGGATCTGGGAAGCGTCCCCAATCTTCATCAAGAGGCTTGGCTTGGGACATAACTCCCTTTAATGAGGTTCTGGAGATTTCTCATAATGACGCTCTAGCTCACTTCACACAAGAACGCGTCTTCTGGACTCACTTATGAAATATGCTATAAGACAATGACTTCGTGGGTGGTCTCATGTAATCCCAATCTTAATACTAAAATCGATGCTATTGGCTCATGAACAGTATGGTTCAGTATGTTTGCCTTTGTTGTCTTTATTGCCTGCAAACCGAAGGTGTAAACTAGGGTGGGCAATAAAGAAATGTTTAATACCTAATACCTATTGGCGCGTAAGAAATTGCACTCATGGTCCATCTTCAGATGAGTACAAACACAGACTCTTACATTCGGCTAAATAGTATCTGGTTAAGTACCCCGAACTGACAAGAAAACTAAAGAAAGACGTCCAGAGAAAAATTGTGCAATATAAATATTATGAAATGGACAGATTTCACTTTTTGAAATGTGTTTCATGCAAAGTTTAAATGTTATCATTAACTTAAAAATATCTTCTGACTGAAAGTACTAGCTGCCTCTGTGGATCACTGGTAGAGTCAGCCTCCACCCGGCAGAGGGCGCAAAAATGTTCATCCGGACGATGTCGGTATGTAACAGATCTCTAATAACTCATTTGGCGTTTTCCCGACAAAATTCATTAAAACTCAGCAACAGATGTCCAAGAAAATGTCGGTTTACTCTGTCTGCCATCTACTAGGCCTAGAGTAAAGCAGAACGTTGAAATTGACGAGCAGACAGCCAGATGGCGTCAAATTAAAATTGCTCTGGCCATACGATTATTATTATTATTATTATTATTATTATTGTTACCGTGGTTTGGTAGATTTGCAGAGGTGAAAGAAGGTGCGGGGTTGAACAGGCCTCAAAATACGAAATTAAAGTTAAGATAAAATTTAACAAGGTTATATTTTATTTTCAAGATTAAGAAATAACAAATAGAACAGGTACTCAGTAGCCGAAACACAAATCGATAATGTACAATTACAGAGTTACAGAATTTGGGCTCCGAGAGCCAGACACACAATTCTTGAGCTATAAGCCCAACCTTACGACATACAGAATTCAACAAAGGGGCAGAAGACCCCTATCATGCCCAGGAGCACTTGCTCCCAATTACACAGTAAAGCCTCCTCGAGGCGCGCAGAAAACAAAATTTTAGAAAGAGCAACCCGCTCTTAAGTTCAAGCCTATCAAAGGCCACACCAAACTCCACTTTCAAGTTGTCCTCCTAGGACATGAAAACAGGGGTAAAAATACTCAACCTACTGAGGCCTATTAAGTAAAGAAACAGGACAATTGCATGGCCTCTAAAATACCAACTTGAGAGGAGGCGTTCTTGCACTCCTAATACACTTTATATAAAACCTACTTGGCACTAGGCCGTTACTGCAAGGGCTAATCCCATACTAGAGAGGTGACTTATAGAAGGAGACAATTTACATTACATTAAGGAAGAAACGGTTGAGAAAATAAGTTCACCTCAACGCAATATGAGTGGGAGCTCGAGAGGGTTAAGCACTCTCTATCCCAATATGTAGTTTAAAAGATAGAATTGATACTAAGTGACTTTACATTTTAGGGGAAAAGTTACATGGTAGTAAGGCTTCGGACCTGCCCCGAGAGTTAAACTGCTGAGCTAGCAAGAAAAGAAGTTATTAAACGGCCATTACCTGGTGGTTGAACTGCTGCCCTAAGAAAGAGGCGCTTCCCGCCCCCTGCTACGTACTTTACACACTGATAGATGTTACTGAAGTGGCGCGGAGACCCGAAAATCAGCAGTTTATATACCCTCGTGGAAAGTTCGAGGCGTTTCAGGAATGAGAACACCCTCCCACAAGAATTTTATTGGCTAACAACGAAAACCCCTACACAAGATGAAGAAACACATTATTGGTGGAAAATTAATTACATAAATTCCTTATTGGTCAAATTCAAAACTGGCGGAAAGAAAGGGTTAATATTGCCAACTTAAATAATAACTGAAAGAAATTTAACAAAGAACAAACTTATGAATTCAAAATTTCTCCAAAAAACACAGTTCTTTCACTTCGCACTAGGGTGCATAATGGTAGTTCTTCAGTAGTGCCATCTGGAAGAGAATGTCCACACTTCTTACTACAGGCAAAATAAAAATACATCGAAAATGACCCAGTTCAGAAACTTCAAAATTTACAAGTAGTGACATCTTCTGAGAAACTTGCAAATTAACACAGTAGATAAAGTTCAGACTTCCTCCAGTAGAGGAGTTTCAACTGGCGCAAAGTTTGAATTAGCGGCGTGGGGGTGTACCACCCGGTACAATTATTATTATTATTATTATTATTATTATTATTATTATTATTATTATTATTATTATTATTATTATTATTGAAGGTACTTGGAAGTTTCGTACAAATCTCAATTATTATAATTAGCTTAAAAATATATACCAAGTAAAAGTTCTTGCTATTGAACCTCGTTTTTGTATGGCTTACTGATGTGTTGCGGGAAGTGGTCAAGGGAATGTCACTGGTCTGCTACCATTTCCGGTGTTCGTGTATTGGCGGTAAGGGCAATTTTGGGCAAGTTGTGGAGTTCGGGTATTGAGCAGGTAATAATAATAATAATAATAATAATAATAATAATAATAATAATAATAATAATAATAATAATAATAGTGTTCTTGATTTTACACCCCACCAAGTATCGGTACTTTTACGATTTTCAGAGAAGCCGATGTACCGGAATATTGTCCCGCAGGAGTTATATTATGTTTCAGTAAATCTAACAATACAACCGACACGCATAGATTTTATAGCGACGATGGGATAAGAAAAGACTAGGTGTGGGAAAGAAGCGGCCGTGGCCTTAATTAAGGTACAGTCCAAGCAGTTGCCTGGTTTTAAAACGGGAAACCACGGAAAACCACCTTCAGAGCTGCCTACAGTGGGTTTCGAACTCACTGTCTCCCGAATGCAAGCTCCCAGCTGCGCACCCCGAACCGAACGGCGAACTCGTTCCGTTCAGTAAATCTACCAACACGATTTGACATATCTGAGTACCTTCAAATAACTAACGGACTGAGCCACGATCGAACCTGCCAAGTTCGGTTCAGAAGGTCAGCGCTCTGCCATCCGAGCTACTTAGCTTTGCAGAGAGCTTATCCGTACATAAAATGGGGGACTTGAACCGCTCTCATATTTTCGGTTTGGACATTTGCTCGTTGAAATTGAAATGGCATTGTCGACGTGTAGCCGTTGCATGGCCGATGCGGGAAAGGCGTGCTCTTTTTACCCGGAAGGTCGTAGGTTCGATTCCCCGTCACGAAGTCGAAAATATTCTTAAACGAGATTTCAATTTTCGGAAGTGCACATGACCCTGACGTTCATTCAGCCAACACCAAAAATGAGTACCAGGTGAATTTCTGCGGCAAAGGCAGCCACGCGTGGAGCTAACCACTCTACCCCACCGGGCAGACAAAGATAACGGTGTATTCTGCCCGAAAGCAGGTCCGAACCTCCGCAGAGGTGTGCGTGACCCGGAGTCTACGTATGGTAGGGTGGCCAGTTCCTTTCCGCTCCTCCATTCCCTTACCCCCCACCAACAGCGCGTGGCAACCCATCCAAATCTTGACCACGCCCAATGTCGCTTAACTTCGGAGATCTCACGGGATCCGGTGTTTCAAGACGGCTACGGCCGTTGGCGGACAGACACTAACTCCGTAATTCAGAAAAGGTCGAGGAAGTGTCCACTACTCCCCCTACCTGAACTCCGCAACGTGCCCTTTAGGTAGAAGAACATGTGCGTCCGGCGGCAGAGAAGAGCTTAGTAGTGGTAAATCTGCTGCCGCTTACTGAAAAGTGCTGCTAGACAGTGATGGAGAACAGTGTAAATGTAAAAGGGTTCAAACACTCCTACTTTACATTCAGACATTGTAGGATACTGAAATCTACTGGTGATCAGGGTTGGAGATGCTCGCAGAAGGAGAAGTAATGCCAAACCTTCAACCCTGGGGAGAGATCAGGTTTTGTATTGGCGCGTAAGAAATCGCACTCATGGTCCATCTTCAGATGAGTACAAACACAGACTCTTACATTCGGCTAAATAGTATCTGGTTAAGTACCCCGAACTGACAAGAAAACTAAAGAAAGACGTCCAGAAAAAAATTGTGCAATATAAAAATTATGAAATGTACAGATTTCACTTTCTGAAATGTGTTTCATGCAAAGTTTAAATGTTATCATTAACTTAAAAATATCTTCTGACTGAAAGTACTAGCTGCCTCTGTGGATCACTGGTAGAGTCAGCCTCCACCCGGCAGAGGGCGCAAAAAAGTTCATCCGGAAGATGTCGGTATGTAACAGATCTCTGATAACTCATTTGGTGTTTTCCCGACAAAATTCATTAAAACTCAGCAACAGATGCCCAAGAAAGTGTCGGTTTACTCTGTCTGCCATCTACTAGGCCTAGAGTAAATCAGAACGTTGAAATTGACGAGCAGACAGCCAGATGGCGTCAAATTAAAATTGCTGGGGCCATACGATTGTTATTATTATTATTATTATTATTATTATTATTATTATTATTATTATTATTATTATTATTATTGAAGGTACTTGGAAGTTTCGTACAAATCTCAATTATTATAGTTAGCTTGAAAATATATTCCAAATAAAAGTTCTTGCTATTGAACCTCGTTCTGGTATGGCTTACTGATGTGTTGCGGGAAGTGATCAAGGGAATATCACTGGTCTGCAGCCATTTCCGGAGTTCTTTGGCGGTAAGGGCAGTTTTGGGCAAGTTGTGGAGTTCTTGTATTGAGCAAGTAATAATAATAATAATAATAATAATAATTTCGTGTGGCTATTCCTAGTCGGATGCAGCCCTTGTAAGGCATACCCACTGAGAAGGTTGGGTGGCATCTGCCATGTTATTGTGGTGGAGAATAGTGTTATGTGCGGTGTGTGAGGTGCAGGGATGTTGGAGACAGTACAAACACACAACCTCCGAGCCATTGAAATTAACCAGTGATAGTTAAAATCCCCGACCCGGCCGGGAATGGAACCCGGGACCCTCTGAACCGAAGAGCAGTACACTGATCATTCAGCCAACGAGTCGGGCATTGAGCAGGTAAAAGTTGCGGATAGTGGAAGCCTCTACCTCCCACCTCTCCAAGGGACTTCCTAGCTTGTACGAAGATGACTTTGCTTTTGCTCTGCGGGTATCGACGCGTTCCATTGAATTGAAACACACTGTACTTGAAATGAAGTTTGTATGTCTCAGACTTAAAAGGGTGATGTACTATAGCGATATCTGAAACTACGAATGGTGATGACGAATACTGTATCCTGAAACCAACGAGGTAAGCTAATTAATGGTCGTAGTCTGGATCAAGCAAGATCAATACTGGCTTCAGTACCCGAAGACAACATTCCTCGATGCATGAGGAATCACAGGTTATCTCCGTAGGTAATTAGTAGACGTGTCTGACATCATCTGTGTTATAGAGATTTACTTACTGAGTTATCTACGCAATTCGGGTCGTTAAGCTACCCAGCGAGGTGGCCGTCTGGTTAGGGGCGCGCAGTTGTGAGCTTTCATTCGGGAGATGGTGGGTTCGATCCCCACCCTCGGTAGCCCTGAAAATGGTTTTCCTTGGTTTTCCATTTTCATACCTGACTTATCTCTGTCGGTGCGATGTAAACCCAATTGTAAATAATAATTAAAATAATAATCTATCTAAAAATGTCCACAACAAGAAATGCATCTCATGGAATGCCAAAATAAGGCATTACAACACTGTGTAGTAAAAACAGAATACCTGTATGCCAGCGAATGTCTCTCGTTGAATTACAAGTTGGAGAAGTTGGAGATCGTAGAAAGAAGGATACTAAGGAATATCCTGGCCCAGTCCAGAATGAAACTGGCTACAAACTTCGGAACAACAATGAAATCTACAAAAATGTGGAGAAAATTTCTCAGAGACCGTGAAATAGAAAAGGTTATAATTTCTCGGACATTTGTACAAAATGGACGAAACCAGACCAACCTAGAAGTTATTCGACTACCTGTGGAACAAAAGACAACGACGGCATGGATTAAGGAAGTTCGTAAAGATCTAGAGAAGTCCAACATCCAGGAAGTTCACCGAGCTCGATAGCTGTAGTCGCTTAAGTGCGGCCAGTATCCAGTAATCGGGAGATCGTGGGTTCGAGCCCTGAAGATAGTTTTCCGTGGTTTCCCATTTTCACACCAGGCAAATGCTGGGGCTGTACCTTAATTAAGGCCACGGCCGCTTCCTTCCCATTCCTAGGCCTTTCCTATCCCATCGTGCCCCTAAGACATATCTGTGTCGGTGCGACGTAAAACAAAAAAAAAACAAAAAAAACAGGAAGTTCAGATGTTAGATAGGAAACCATTTCAGACCATGATTTAAAATTTGGAAGGGTTTCATGTCGAAAGAACTGCAAAGACGGGAAGAACGTGGACTGATGAACAGAAGAAACAGCATAGCCCCATATGAAGAAGTACTGGAGGAAGAGGAAACTTCAAACAAAGAAATAATGAAATTGTAGCGTGATCGTAAGTGGTCAATTCGCAAATAATAATAATAATAATAATAATAATAATAATAACCAAAAATGTTATTCGACTACCCGTGGAAGAAGAAGAAGACAACGACGTAGATTTGGAGATTTCAGAAAAGGCACATGACTCTGTCTACAGGGATACCTTAATAAAAGTGCTAAGAGAATTTGGAAATGATGACAAAACAACTAATATAATACAACAGATATTAACAAACACCCGATCACAAGTAAAATTCCTTGGAGAGCTATCTGAACCGTTTGAAATCAAGACAGGTGTGAGGCAAGGAGATGGCCTCTCCTCAGTCCTTTCCAACTGCAACTTGGAGAAGGTGATAAGGGAATAGCGAAGAGAAATGAGTCAGCAAAATATCCCGATTGGAATCAAGATAGGACACAATGAGGCTGGACTTACATTTAAATGTTTTGCATTTGCGGATGACTTAGTGTTATTTGCTGAAAATCTAGAGACTGCCACTACACAGATAGGGTTTTTGCAAGAAACTGCAGAAAAGGCAGGACTGCAAATTCCCTTTGTGAAAACTAATTACAAGGGCATAGATTCTAAAGAACCAACACTGACAATGAAGACCAAGTATGGTGACACAAAGAGGTTCCACAAATTCAAATACCTTCCGCAGCTTCTGACCCCTAACAACAACGAGAAGCCAGCTGTCGAAGAAAGAGCAAATAAGATTGAGATTGCATTCGGACAAATCCCGCTCCTATCAACCCAAACTCAGACACTGAAAGCCTCTATGTAGCAGCGACAATTGCCAGAAAGGGGAATACCGAAATAGAAAAGAAAGAGGGTAATTTCCGAGAAAAATCCTAAGACCGAAGAAATCAACAGGAAATGAGTTTACTTTCCGTTTGAGATCAAATCAAGAGCTGTATGAAAAATGCGAGAACATTTCAACCTCGATAATAAAAGGGCGACCTAATTTTTATGGACACCTGAGAAGAATGGGGCCGAAACCCCTAGCAAATAAGATCCTCATCTTCCAAGAAAGAAGAAATACCCAAGTACCATGGATGATCAGGATCTTTAAAAATGTGGCATTGAGGTGGGAGGTACTACAAACAGAACAGTATTCAGAAGGAAAATTGTGGAGGTGACGGATCTGTTCGTAGAGAAACCCAGGAGAACATGAAGGGGTTGTCGGATGAGGTACGAGCAAAAGCGAGCCGGAGAATGAAAGAGTATTGGCGTAAAAAGAAAGAACATCAACAGTCAAGGAAGTTGTGTAATCGTAACCCTTAGCAGGTTGAAACTATACTAAATAAATAATACTACTAGCTGTAATCTTTCATTCGGGAGGTAGTGGGTTCATGTCCATCTTCGGCAGCTCTGACGATGTTTTGCGTTGTTTTCCATCTGCATATCACGTAAATGTCAGTGTCACTGAAAATCCAAGTGTGTGAGAGCAACATTATTATCATTATTAGTATTATTATTTGTGTGGAGTACGTATAGCATCCCTGTCTCTTACTTGGGGAACGTAAGTCCAGGAATAAATGCTGCGACGGGGTGCACTCGCCCTCAAGGAACATTCTGAGGCGCTGTTGATATGAGAGGCAGTGGACCCAGTCAGGGAAGTAGACGAGTACGGCTGGGTTGACCACGTGGAACTCTATGATCTGCTGACCTTCTGGTTGCTCAACAGTAACCTGGTCAACCCAAGATCTTCACTGGGCTGTATGCAATGTACAGTAGGTGTGTTGTAAATACTGTCCGATAACCCATTGTTGTTATTAGAACCAGGATTAGCATAGATGGCGGCTGAATAGCCGGGGCGATAAAGGCGTGACTTATTCATATATGAGCTGCCATGGTACCGGAATGAGCAAGTACAAGTTAAAAACAACCTAAGAAATAAAACATCAAAATGAAAACAGGCAAGAGACTTACCTTTAGAAGGGCAGGGATTACTTACTAATCGTGGGCCTATACACATCCCTGTACTGTACGATAATTTCAAGTGTTGACCAAAGGAAAACACACTTTAAGGGAAAAAGAATTATTGTAATTCTAAACTAAAAATTGCAAAATTTAATAGCCGAACTCATATGAGTTATGAAGAAAATCTCTAGAATATAAATTAACTGCAAAGGAATTTTAAAGCGGTCGAACGACGCAAATAAAATGAAAGAAACGCTAAAACCATTACAACTACAGCAGCTTAAACTATCATGATTTACACATCGATAACTTAATGGTTTTCCTTATTCAGATAGAATTACACACTCAAATGATAAGATTTCTTATTTTAAGTTTTAGTTACACTTCTTTAGTATCGATATGCTCGGAAGTCCCTCCCTGGGCTAAATGTTTTTCTTCAAAGCCCATTCCAATTCGCTCGCGAAGCGACCTGATTGGCTGATAAAATGACAACAGCGCGAGATATCGAATTCCTTTTTCGAATTATTTATCAGTGTGACCAACCCTCTAACGCTTATATACCCGCTCCACGTTGTCCACCCTATATATATGACATGTTTTTGGTATAAATGATATGTTTCTACCTTATTGCTTATTTTATACATACTATTACTGTTATTATTGTTATATTTTTCTTCATCTTTTAAAATTATTTGTTATTATTAAGTATGTTTTATGTTAAGACTGGTTAAGTGTGAGAAAGGGAGCACATCCCTAACTTTGTCAGGATAAATAAAACATATTATCATAGCTTACCTTGGACGTCTATTATAGAATATGAACATTGAATAAGACAGGTGTTAGTGTTCTCAAGTAGAAACACTCCCACGGGTACAGCTGACAGGAGCACGAAGAAAAATGGTTGACAGACTCGCGAGTGTTATTGCCAGACCTGCGCAAGACTTCCCATCAACTGAACACTGTGACGTTAGGGATACAGATGAAAGCTAGACGAACAAAGTAATTTATAAGTCCATCGAGACTTTATTTTGACTTTTACGTACACGTTCGATCATTTATTAAGAAAGAAACCATCCTTTTCAGAAGAGATTCATCAGAGAAGTAACGATTAGAGTGGGGGACATACAGAAACAGGTGATTAGGCCAGAATGTGAAACCAAAAACAATCACTATCAGAATTTTGTGAAATTATTTCAAATATGTCAATAAGGAAAGAAGGACCCCCAAATAGAGAACTAAGACGAGTGATGTGGTGGCTAGTGGGGTATATAAAAATAAGCGGCTGAGAGAAAACCATAATGAAAATCATTGTTTATTATGTGGAGAAATAATGGAAGAGGCTCATCTATTCAGAGTATGTAGGGGAAGTGTTGCACTGAGAACCAAATATTTTGGCGAAAGAGAGAATGAATTTTATACAATAGCTACATTTGTTAAATAAAGAAGGGATAAGTCCAGGAAGAATAGGAAAGTTTTTGTATATTAAGAAGCATGTGGCACAAAGAAATGAAAAAATGATTAGCACTAGCTAAAAGCGCTGTTACTGTTAAGGGGAGTACGTACTGCCTATACTGATAATGGTAATTTCTCCATTTTTAGGTACGCTCGGATAAAAGGTCCTATGTCCTACAGATTTGAAACTTTATTGTGTTATTATATGAACTGTTCTTTACAGTGCTGTCTTTAGTTTTAGGATTAGATGTATAGTTATTTTTTGAGAATTTTTTTCCAAATTTAATAAATGTTCATGAAACTTTTGAGTAATAATATTTTTTCTGGTCTCATATATTAATAAATCTTAAATAAACTGGTAGCTTTACAGAGAGACGGTATGGAAGTATCACTGATAATTATTTCAGATTTCTACCTTTTATAGTTTGTTGACTGAGCATACCTATATAAAGAAAAAACCAAAAGCAGAGAAAATTAACTTTAAAGTTTAGCTTATATGAATCTTACTTGAGATGTAGTCTAGAATACTCTTGCTGCATATTCCTCATTCTAGTTGTCCTCCAGACTCCTTTTTATTGCTCTCCTTGATTTCCTTACCTTGGCTTCCGCTATAAATAACTTTTTATCCTCCATTTTGATCTGACGAACATCAAAACCTTGATACGCACTGAGCGAATCCCACTCTGGTTTGATCCTCAGCCGTTCTATTACCTTAATTCTGACTGCATTCCGCATATTAAATGATAAAGTAGCATCATATACTCCTAATATTAAGGTTATATATCCAAAAAAATATTTTTAGGTACACGGCTCCAAAGGTAGAAAAGACTCGTTTACATTTTGGGTTTTCCCATGGAAACGTTTCTTCAATAAAACGGGATGGGCAAGATCTTTATAAAAGGGGTTAATCAGAAGCATCACTTCTTCAGGAAGTCCATGGTGTTTGTAGGTTTCCTTGTCTTTATTAGACGTGCACCAAGAAGCACGCCGAGCAACCCAATAACCCGAAATAATAAGCTAACATAAAAACCTTGAAGAAAATCTAATATTGCTATAAGTTGAAGTTCGATTAAAGAGATTATCTGTAAAAAAATATGAAGTTGGATTAAACGTACTCACATCCTAATGTTATCTGTACATCATACGATATAATTATGTCTTGGAAAACTTCATGTTAGTTTGTTCTCTTTTTCTGTCTAGTCTTGGGCAAGTTTCGGTACTGATGCCGTTTGTGCTATTTTGGATATTTCTGTTGCTGTGGGCAACATTTCTTCATAGGATTTCGACTGATGAGAAGCCCCAACATAGTCTATGCGGGTCACTAATGTACTTGCATTTCTTAAAAAGTTATCAAAGATATCAGCCTGCAGTCAGAGGAGGGCGTGGCATTTGTAAATGGGAGGGGCCATGGAATATCCAAATTATGGGCACTTTTAACTCGATTTCGCTGGAAAAAAACCGGTGCTCTATTGTACACATACCAAAGAATACTAAAATACATTAAAATGAAATTCGCAAATTTTTGTAAAAAGTTGAGGTATGTACTTCCATTAAACAAATCCTTTCGTCAAAAATAGTAAGGGTAAGATACATTGTGACATTTAAGCAAGCATTGGAATAGTGTGATACACCTGCAAAGGTTCTTTAAATGCCTGTGAAGGCGCTTTTGTGTGTTGTCTGAAAGGGTTTGACATAACAAGTACACTAACTTAGCAAATGCCATGGGATAGTCACCTAATAGCGTGTGGGGCCTCCTCTGGCCCTGCGAACTGCAGTGAGACGCCGTGGAAGTGAGTCGACAAGTCCCTGGTAGTCCTCTGGACGCAGCTGACACTAAATCGTTTGCAGAGCGGCCGCCAATGCTGGTCTGTTCGTGGGTGCAGGATCTATGGCACGAAGCCTGCGTTCCAGGGCATCCCAGATATGCTCGATAGGGTTCATATCGGGGCTCCTGGGTGGCCATGGCATTCGTTGGACCACCGCCGCATGTTCCTGGAACCATTCCCGGGTGACGTGGGAGCAATGTGGCGGCGCGTTATCATCTTGAAACACCGCACAACCGTCTGGCGCTAGAAGGCCAAGAATGGGTAGAGATGGTCTCCGAGCAGCTCAAGATAGCGCGTACCATTCAAAGTCTCTTCCAGAACAACTAGGGGGCCCATTCCATACCAGGAAAATGCACCCCAGACCATAACAGAGACACCAGCGCTCTGGACCACACCTTCGAGGCAGGCGGGATCCATCGCTTCATGTGGTCTGCGCCATACACGGTGCCTCCCATCGACATGGTGCAGTTGAAATCGTGATTCGTCCGACCATATCACGTTATGCCATTGTTCCAGTGTCTAATCCTGGTGACTGGCGGTCAAATGCGCGTCGTTGTGCCCGATGACGTTGGATTAACAGTTGCACCCGTGTGCGGCGCCGGCTCCCATACACCATGGAACGCATGTTCCTACGGATTGTCCACTGGGAGACGTGTCTAGCACGGCCTGTGTTGAATTGAGTCGTGATTTGTTACACAGTTGCCCGTCTGTTACTATTGACAATCCGTCTCAGATGTCGCCGGTCACAGTCATCGAGGGTGGCTGGACGGCCGGTCGTTCGTCTATTGTGGACGGTGACACCCGCATTCAACTATTCACGATACATCCTGGACACGGTTGATCGTGTGAAGCCGAATTCCCGCACCACTTCCGAAATCGCACTTCCCATCCGTCGGGCACCCCGTTCGAACGGTGTCAGCTCATGACGACGTTCCATGTTACACCTGTCACATGCACAGCCACTGCTCGCAAGGTCTTCTATACATCTGCCGCTGGCACAGGGGGCGTGTGGTGCGCAGACAACACACCTGCGCATCAGTGCTCCGCTATCCCATGATATTTGCTCAGTCAGTCTAGTATCTGCTGGAAAGTGTGTATTTACAATTATTTAAATTATTTCTGCTGTGAAGGGGAAGTGTGTGTTTTTTTGTTAGATTGCCGCGAGGTGAGCAGTTATATTGTGTTTGATAATGCTCATTTTTGCTTTAAGTGTATAAATAAGTTAAGGTAAGATACATGTTGTCCTACACAATATAGCATTGCTAACGTCTAGCACAAAACAAATTATATTTAGCGTAGTTAGACAAACATAACAGGGAAATGTAAAATGTAAGGTATGTATCAAAATTGAACGAATTGCAATAAAAGAGTGCTCTCTCCCTTAATTCCGGATAATCCTGAACTAGGGGATGGGCGTACTCCTGTTCATTCATTCATTCATTCATTCATTCATTCATTCATTCATTCAATCAATCAATCAATCAATCAATCAATCAATCAATCAATCAATCAATCAATCAATCAATCAATCAATCAATCAATCAATCAATCAATCTTTTCGATATCGACTCATTTCTTTTACCAGTATTGTACAGTATTATAATATAATTCGTATTTTGTGCTTCGAATTTTTTTTAATTTGGTGGAGGCTTGGGAACTTCTAAAGAAGAATACTTTTAGTTCGTAATTTCTTGTAACTGTTAACTGGACTTCAGATCTCTTTCAATTCGTTGAGAATATAGTTAGAGAGTAGAGAGTAAATATTTTTGATAATTTAGTTGTGAAATCTTCTTACTCCTGCGGTGACGATATTTTTTGATCGTTGTGCACTCGATTTTTGTCCCTCAAAGCTCTTTTAGTCGTCATTTAGTTGCCTTATCAGTGGTAAAGTAATCGAATGTTTTTTGTTGATTTGTTGTGGTTTAAAGTTGGACAATATGAACATTTTTAAAAAAATAGTTTTTTCAAAGGAAATCATGTCACCAAGTCAGATGTTTTGAAGTCGTCCTCTAGGGCATAATACAGGCTTCCAAACAACACTTCGTTTCTTGAAATCGGACTGACGATTCCGATGTTATAACGGTTGCCCTCAAGCGGGGTACAGTCAAACTAGGGCCTTAATTGGTGGCCATTTTGTGTTGATAGAAGACGTCACAAAATGTATTTCTTAATACCAAATTGTAGTTCAAGAGGTTTTCTTTGCAGCGATATAATCGCAATTGCGATATTGTTAACAGATACGGAGATATCAGTGTTGGAGTATAGAGTACGTTTTGTGCTGGAGGTTTCAACGCCAGTTTATGCCAAACACCGGACCGAAAAGAAAGATGTTTTCTCATCAAAAATTTTAAAATGATACGCTTTCGATCATGAATTGACATTTTACAATTGTGACTTTAACTTGATGTCCGGAAGCTGAATGGTAAGTATTCCTCAAAGATGTTTAAATATAACTTGTTACATACAGGGTGGGCCAATTAAAATTAGCCCTCAAATTATTTACAGTAGGACTCATGCGGGATTGACCCTTGTTAATGAACATCACAGAAGATGCCGATACGGCCTGCATTGAGGTCGATGCAGCGCTGTGCTCGATTTATCAAACTGCGAGACAAGTACAGCAGCTCCGCTTAAGGTAGAGCAGCAATAATGTTTTCACTGTTCTGCTGTTGCTCTTGCAGTCTGTGAGGATTACTGGAGTGCATCTGACCCTTCAGTTTTCCCCACACGTAAAAGTCGCAGGAAGAGAGATCAGGCGATCGAGGTGCCCAATTGATTGATATGTAAGGATACAGATGCAGGTCGTTTTTGGAAATGTTTCGATACGACAATATCTTAATTTTCACTTGCACAGATAAACGGCCGGACTTCGTTCTAGGCTTTCCTTCACTCGAGCAATGTTTTCTGGTGTTCGAACACTTTCCGGATAGTTACGGTTTCTACTCACTACAGAGCCCGCTCGCACCATTTTGCCACTAAGTTTTGCATTGCAGCCTTTGGTGGAGGTTTTGCCTTAACATTTCCAGTCTTAAGCTCTTGCGTGAACAGTTCCGCACAGATTTGCCAGCGCTTGTACTTTGCATACCATTCGACAATGAACACGCGCTGTTTTATTGTGTTGCATGCGACTGGTCACTAAACACGTCTGCTCATCTCACTCACTCGCTCGCTCACTTACTCACACGTAATGATACAATGACTTACTAGGGACAAAGCATGCGGGAGCTGCGCACGCGCAGACACGTGACAGTAACTGATTGGTGCATCGAAATAGCGGTTTCCAGCATTTTCTGCGAAGGGCAGTTCTCCTGTTCTTTAACAAGCGTCAATTCCGCGTCAGTCTTTTAAACATTTTCGGAGCGAGTTTTATTTCACCCACCAGGTACAGTGACCCAAAGTGACGACAACGCTTTGTAGGTTGTGCATGATAGCAAACATCATTTCACAAGAGAAATGCATTATTTGGACACTGGTGGGCGTTACAATTTGACGTCTGCTCCTCTGTCGTGCGTTGCACAGTCTTTCAAGGAATCTTCATCAGCCCAGCGAGAACATCACATCCCATGAATCGTTTGCAGCATTTCGATCATTTCAGTATTTCTATACTGAAGACTGATACATGTCTCACTGGTCTCAAAAAACTGACTACATTCCCTATCAGTGACGCAGGAAATCGTCGTCCGTGACTACTTCACGAAGTGGCCGGAGGCGTAAGCGCTTCGGATTCAGGACGCAACTACGATGGTGGAAACCCTCGTGAATAAGTTCCTCAGCAGATACCGCGTACGGTTAGAGCAACATTGTGACAAAGGATGGAACATCAAGACAGCGATACTCCAAAACCTTTGCTACCGAGCTTGATAGCTGCAGTCGCTTAAGTGCGGCCAGTATCCAGTATTCGGTGGATAGTGAGTTCGAACCCCACTGTCGGCAGCCCTGAAGATGGTTTACCATGGTTTCCCACTTTAACACCAGGAAAATGTTGGGGCTGTACCTTAATTAAGGTCACGGACGCTTCCTTCCAACTCCTAGCCCTTTGGTGCCCAATCGTCGCCATAAGACCTGTCTGTGTCGGTGCGACGTGAAGCAACTTGCAAAAAAAAAAAAAACTTTGCCGACTGCTAGGTATCCGGAAAACCAGGCCCACGTCCCAACAGCCCCAATCGGAGCGATTCAATAGGACCACCGAGAATCACCTGCGAGTAATCGTCAGCAAGCACCACAGGGAGTGGAATCGTCATCTTCCCATATTCCTTTTGGCGTAACGGTTTGCAGTGTACGAGGCCACTTGATGGGCACTAAGAAGGACGCTGTTTGGAAGTGAACTCCCCATCTCGGGGGATTTGATGGTTGGCCAACCTGAGGACCACCCTGCCCTCATCGACCAGTTCTGATTGTATCTGGCAAGGAAACTACACCACAAATGACCCAACTAAGATGTTAACCATGGACTATTGAGTGATATCGCTCTTGCACAGAAAGCTATCTGGTACAGTTAGTCCGTCCACTTTACGAAAATGGCTAATAGGATGCCAAAAACAACCTGTAGCTGTTTATGTTCCGCTAGTTTTTGTGAAGCAAATTATATTTTGGCTTAGCACAATTGACATTTAACTCAGTGAAAGGTTTCTCTGAGTGCGACACGTTCTGTCGGTGAGATAACGCATCAACAAAGCAGCTCCTTGCTTGGGTGGTTCTGACTAATCTCTGACGACGAAAACGTTTCCCATTTGCCAAACACTATCAGGAAACTTTGAGATCCCATAGCGGCAAGACATTGGTTTTAGTATGTGATGTAGTGATAATGGAGAGACATATGACATGTACTACTATGTGAATTGAATAAGTTATAACGTAGAATGGTGTGCCTTTCAGCATTCAGTCTACAGACATCTGTGAATTAAGTAAGCACCTCCACAATCTTCTTTTGGGCGTCACCCTCTAGTTGGCCCACCCCAACCCCTCAGGATGGGGAATGAAAGCATTAATAGATAGATCTTCTTTTTGGACCTCGTTTTGCGGCAAGTTTCAGCTCCACATTTCATATTCTTAAAATATTAGAAGCTGAGTCTAACCATAGTCAGTCAGTCAGTCAGTCAGTCAGTCAGTCAGTCAGTCAGTCAGTCAGTCAGTCAGTCAGTCAGTCAGTCAGTCAGTCAGTCAGTCAGTCAGTCAGTCAGTCAGTCAGTCAGTCAGTCAGTCAGTCAGTCAGTCAGTCAGTCAGTCAGTCAGTCAGTCAGTCAGTCAGTCAGTCAGTCAGTCAGTCAGTCAGTCAGTCAGTCAGTCAGTCAGTCAGTCAGTCAGTCAGTCAGTCAGTCAGTCAGTCAGTCAGTCAGTCAGTCAGTCAGTCAGTCAGTCAGTCAGTCAGTCAGTCAGTCAGTCAGTCAGTCAGTCAGTCAGTCAGTCAGTCAGTCAGTCAGTCAGTCAGTCAGTCAGTCAGTCAGTCAGTCAGTCAGTCAGTCAGTCAGTCAGTCAGTCAGTCAGTCAGTCAGTCAGTCAGTCAGTCAGTCAGTCAGTAAATAAATAAATAAATAAATAAATAAATAAATAAATAAATAAATAAATAAATATATTGAACCCTTTGGGTCCATAATGAGGGATACCTACCTTTCTTACCTATCAGCAAAGCTCATGAGATCTGTCTCTTGGGTCGTATCGGGTTCTTCGTCACTTGCTGAGGTAAAGGTAGGGTTCAGTAATTCTAATCTATCTACTGGAATGAAAGGTCTGTTTAAAAGATTCCTATTTATTCAGGAAAATTTTGAAGCATTTAATATGTCAACGGTATCATAGAAGTCAATTTTGTCCATTGGACACCACAATCATTTTTACATAAACGTCAGAACACTGGTGTGAGACTTTAACGTAACTGCCTGACGGGCATTCATACTAGAAACCATTGTCTCAATTATTAATCATTTAAGAAAGGAAAGTCTGGAAATCCTTAAATTCGGCTTCCATGTGAGACCACATGTACCATCATAGTGATTCGTTATGGTCCAGCCCTCGTAACACGAACTCTGGACTCTGGGTATAATTAAGGCCGTCCAATCGGTGTGTGCCACACAGTGGTTCTACGGCATGGACCCTTAATTGAATCGATGTGACCTGCGTCTATGTCATGGACCGACATCTAATCTTCTAAGTTACTTTAAAGTCATTGTGGATGATGACCGCAAGGAAATGATGCTACAATGGCATATGGCCCTAATCTAAGTCACTGAGGTTGATGACCCCTGACCATCCAAGTTTCTAGGCTGAAGGCTAAACATTATTAAGTTACATCGGTTGATGACCAAAGTTCCACTTTACTATCCCCAGCACATTCACTGCTCAATCAATCAAAGTTCAATAATTACAACAATAGCAATGCTCACAAACTTTGTGGCAGTAAAATCCATTTCCTTCGGATATGTCCCTTTAATCGTTACTTTATTTTTTAATATTCCCCAGAAAACAAACAAAAATTTCCAGAATGCATCTTCAAGTTATTCGCTTGATTAAAGTTATTTCAAAATGCGGTTTCACTGAATTTAATAATTAAATAAATTTAAATGATTTGACGAAATGTTAACGAACAACAAATTTTATCTCCGCGGACTCTGGTTTCTTCACAAATTCCTACGCAGCTGTGATGTGAATTCAATATTGTGATGTTTGTCTGGCTGGAAAAGAATTGTTACATAATTCATGTCCAGTTATATATCTTGTCTCCTGATCTCACACTTTTAAAATCTAATCTAGTCCTAACCGTTATTAACACTTGGATATCCTAATAATCTACGTACAAACCAAACAATTACGATGTCATATCTCGTCATTACCATTTATGAATTTTGCACACCCCTCACAGACAAACCGATCATCACAATCACAACCATCGCTCTATATTTTGGACAACCCTGAATTTGGTTACTCTGTTCCTTATACTCAAAGTTCGTGATTTCAAATTTCAAATGTTCATTACGTCCCCAATTACAGTATTTCACAATACTCAGATCATTACCGGCTATGAATCTCAACTAAATCCAGCATTTTAACGTTTTCCCCGGCCGAGAATACAGTACAATCTTAATTCCACGCCTGTCCCGTTATATCCCCGCTGTTTCCCCCTATCAGCTGAGGCCTCTCACCCCCAATGTTCGCTTGGCAGTTACATGAAACACCTGGTTTGTTCACAGTTGACTGGCTTCTCAAAATGCTCTCTTTAAACTCTACCGACATAATTAAACAAATACGATATTCTAACCAACAAAATGCACAGATTAAGCTTCAAGATGCCCACAGTAATTATACGCGTCGCCAATTTATACTGCCATGGATTTCTATGAATTTCTTTCCAATCCCCACATTATAAAATATTCCTCGGGCTATCATGTCCCGGCTTCAATGACAGGACTCTAACCTGATTCGCACATCTCATCTCAACTCATATAAAACATTCCTCGGGCTTCCATGTCCCGGCTTCAATGACAGGTCCAACCTGATTCACAAATCTCATAACAACAAAACTAACCCCTGTTTCCCAGCTCCACAATTATCATCGACAAAGAACTGGAATAAAATCCTTACTAGAAATCTCGACGTCTAATATGGCACAATGCATTACTCATGAATAACTTCGCATAAATGAGATCGTATTTAATAACTTAATTTTTATGAACAAAATGACTGAAACATTCTACTAGATCTTTTTATTGTCAGTCAGACACAGTTTAAAATGAGCCTAGAAAAACGTTTCTCTCCGTGACCAAATTCATCACCCTAGGTTCTCACCCGACAGCGCGCTTCCACTCGATTGAAAATGAGTGACCATGGATTATTATTATTAACGTCAAATTGCAGACAGGAAAATTTACGTCGACTGAACATCTTAATTTGGCATCACAAAATATAGGCAGTACACTTCACACGGATGACGATCTACATTGGACGTGATATCACTTCGGAACCCTATTCAATAACCTTGTACAACATTATACGGCACTCGCAAGACTTCAAAAATTTATCCAAGTGGAAAATAAAACAAATGACTCTTTTAGTCGTATTCTCACATTTACAAAACTTAGTAGGGATGACCACTGCGTCGTATATCCCCATTCAAATACACTTTTAGAGATCACGAGACCAGATATAAGAGGTAGTAAGATGGAAAGTCACCTACCTCATGTAGTCATAGGGCTCACCTGCGACCCTGGCCTTTTATTTAGCCATTTTTACATTCATGGCTTTACAAACCATCATGTTTCTTCAGGTTTCCTGGAATAAAGCATAAAAAAAAAGAAAATACCCTTCACTTGTTTGCTGAGCGCACACGATGGACTATAATTATTTCGGCACACGAATTACTTAATCACATTAGAATTATTTCAGTACTTTGACCGTCCTATCTGGTACAATTATTTCACTCAAGAAAACTATCTCCTCATGGAGACAAGACCTAGCCACACTGGCTGAAATCTGCAGTTGAACTCAGTCTACTTTCGTTGTTTGATTTCGCAGAGCAGCTCAACAATTTTTCGTCCGCTTTGTATCACAAATGCCGGAGGAGACTTCGTCATGGCGTCCCTTCATATTTATAGCAGTTACCCCCTCTCTTCGGATATCTCCCTTTGCCGCCAAGAAAATTTCTATAAAATTTCTGACTTACCTAAACTGTATTTTTTTTTTGCTAGGGGCTTTACGTCGCACCGACACATATAGGTCTTATGGCGACGATTGGATAGGAAAGGCCTAGGAGTTGGAAGGAAGCGGCCATGGCCTTAATTAAGGTACAGCCCCAGCATTTGCCTGGTGTGAAAATGGGAAACCACGGAAAACCATCTTCAGTGCTGCCGATAGTGGGATTCGAACCTACTATCACCCGGATGCAAGCTCACAGCCGCGCGCCTCTACGCGCACGGCCAACTCGCCCGGTGAACTGTAATTTCAAGAGTTTTGAAAGTGACTACATGCTTGCTACATTTCTGGCGGTAGTGTTCATGGGCATTTAAAATTTTTACGGGTTCGATTTGTGAGATGATTGACCCCCTTTGATAGGCACTATATTTTTTTGACTTGGCTTGGTTCACGCCATGTACACGCGCTTTGAAATAGTTCACAAAAATGACTTGAGATTCTTCCGCCGTTGACACGTGTGGCTGACGTCACGTATCCCAGAGCGTGGGACCGAAGGTAATCACCCCCTCGTCACGTGTCAAATCCATGCTATCAAGAATCCAACTTTTAAATGATTGTCGATTTATACATAATGTTCTTAGGGCACAAAGGTCATGGGTTCAATATACTGTATATAAATGTCAATCAATCAGTCAGTCAGTCATCTTTGGTATGCTTTTAGGGCTGTCACCCATTTACCAGAATCCATATTAATTAATTTGTCTTTTCGTAAAGTATTTCCTAGAACTTTAAAATCTATTGTACATTTCCCTCAATAAATTATGCAAAACCCTAATTCCTCTTCCTATATATATTTTCCCCAATTTGTCCACTTAAGTCCAACTTTATCTTCATGTTAAGATAATTTCTACCTTTAAAAGCTGCACCCAAGCTTATTGGTCAACTAATGTAAATCCAAGCCATCTTTCCACTCAGAGGTCCAAACATCGCGCTTAATCGAGCAGTTCGCCTCCTTAATCCCTAGTCTTTCCAGCCAAAGTTTTCAACTTTTCATAATACTGCTCTTTTTTTCGGAAATCACCCAGAACAAATCGTTCTGCTTTTCACTGGATCTTTTTCTGTTCTCATGTAAAGTAGTTCTGGTTTGGGTCCCAATGTTGGACCCATATTCTATTTGGAGTCTTACTGGAGACTTATACGCCCTCTCCTACATCCTTACTACAACCCCCAAATACCCTAATAACCATGTGGAGAGATTTTCAACATTTGACCTTTATTTAATATTGCATTGGACCCTCTTTACTCCTTTTTTTTTTACCTATTCTCTTCCATTCACCTCACGTGACCCCACCACCGAAGCCGGTTTATACGCATAACTCCGTCCATTAACTGACAATCCTATTTCTGGCGAAATTACTGTTAATATTACACTTGCTGCAATCGTTTTCCAAGGTATTTTATTGCAGGTATTCAGAGAAGTCTGCTAAGACCAAATCATCTGCATACACCAAACTGCTTACCACATATGCACCCACCCCGCCAATATACGCCTTTCAGTAAACAATCCACGTAAACTATGAACAATGCGGGTGACATGCCTAATCCCTGTTACTACCTTGAACCAATAACTCATTCTATCACCAATTCGCACCTAAAGGATTTTTATTGCGTGTTGAAACGTATCCCTTATCACGAAATCTCTCAATATATTTCAAATTTAATTGAGAGTAACGCACTGTATAGGTGTGATTTAGTGGTGAAAATCGAACTATATGATGGACAATGATGATGATATATGGACATAAAGTGTCCAGCCACTTAAGAGTTTGTTTTTTTTTTTTTTGCTTTACGTCGCACCGACACAGATAGGTGTGATGGCGACGATGGTATAGGGAAGGCCTAGGAAGTGGAAGGAAACGGCCGTGGCCTTAATTTTAAGGTACAGCCCCTGCATTTGCGTGGTCTGAAAATGGGAAACCACGGAAAACCATTTTTAGGGCTGCCGACAGTGGGGCTCGAACTCACTATCTCCCATTATTGGATACTGGCCGCAGATAAGCGACTGCAGCTATCGAGCTCGGTAACTTTAGCTTTCAAATCATTGTGCATTATACAGGGTAAACTCGAACTCCACCAACGAACTTTAGGAGGTTGTTCAGGGGTACTTCCTGAACATATTGGTATAAGGGACCCGTGGTCTCCGGTGACTCATTACCGGGTGATAAAGTATTTATGATTTTATTCCGTTTGTTATTCCGATCAACCGTTCTGTCGGTGAAAATACCTTCACAACAGTGAAAAGGCATCTAATATAACGTTTGAGGGTGATCTAAAGGTAACAACTCCATGTTGTTGGCTTCCGGGGCGTTAAAGCTCCTGCAGGACACAATCAAGGCATCAGAGGATTTAGGACGGATGTGAAACAAAGAAAAGTATTAGTGTTGTCAGTGCAAGGCAGACACACAGTTAATTGCGGGAACAAACCAAACGGAATGCAAATACTATGCAACGAACGATTGGCGACCATGGGTGCCTTATACCAATACACTCAGAATGTATCCCTAAACAACCTCGACAATTTGTCGGTGGATTTCGAGTTCACCTTGTATTCTGTATCGGCGCTTCATACAATAGGACACCGAGCTCGATAGCTGCAGTCGCTTAAGTGCGGCCAGTATCGAGTATTCGGGAGATAGTGGGCTCAAACCCCACTGTCGGCAGCCCTGAAGATGATTTTATGTGGTTTCCCATTTTCACACAAGGCTGTACCTTAATTAAAGCCACGGCCGTTTCCTTCTCACTCCTAGTCCTTTCTTGTCCCCTCGTCGCCATAAGACCTATTAGTGTCGGTGTGACGTAAAGCAACTTGTAGAATAGGACATGAAATTTGATCTACCGAGATCGATAGCTGCAGTCGCTTAAGGGCGGCCAGTATTCAGTAATCGGGAGATAGTGGGTTCGAACCCCACTGTCGGCAGCCCTGAAGATGGTTTTCCGTGGTTTCCCGTTTTCACACCAGGTAAATACTGGGGCTGTACCTTAATTAAGGCCACGGTCGCTTCCTTCCCATTCCTAGGCCTTTCCCATCCCATCGTCGCCACAAGACCTATCTGTGTCGGCACGACGTAAAGCAAATAACAACAACAACGAAATTTGATCTGGAGGTAGTAACCTCTCTAAAAACTTCGACATCAGGCGAGTTGGCCGTACGGTTAGGGGCGCGCAGCTGAGAGCTTGTATCTGGGAGACAGTGGGTTCGAACCCCACTGTCGGCAGCCCTGAGGATGTTTTACCGTGGTTTCCCATTTTACACCCGGCGAATTCTGGGGTTGTACCTCAATTAAGGCCACGGCCGCATCCTACCCTCGCATTGTCCTTTCCCATCCCATCGTCACCATAAGACCGTCTGTGTCGGTATGACATAAAATAAATTGTGAAAAAGAAATTTGATCGTGACCAAATTTATTCCTTAAAAAAAGAATCGAATCACTGTACAAAATTTTACTACCCCTACTTATTTTAGAGTATTCTACAAAGGGAACTGGAAGGCATCTGTTCGCACTATTTTCACTATGCGAGACTAGTAGTATCACCATATAACCACCACTCAAAATGGCCTGTTCAATCTCCGTTGAATTAAATTTTTAATGGAATAAGTGTTTTGATGTCTTCAACAGAATAAAAATGTAAACTGACTTCAGCACTCTTGAAGGCCGATTCACTCTCAAATTGTTGTTAAGAAGCTGGCGTTTTCGCGTGGAATACAGTCCGGCATTCACTAACTTCATAGTTTATTAGACGTTTCAGAGGTGGACAGACGATCACTTTGTTTTTTCCTCCGCAGCAGTTATTTAATTGCTATAGCATATGAAACAAATAAACATGAAACACTTGTAATATTTGACGACTTTACTGATCAACGAACTTCCGAATTTACCTGCTAACAAAAGATGAAAAACGTTTCAAACTACTGGAATCGGAAACAGTATTTCTAGTACAGGAGCATAGTGAAAGAAATGAAAACTGCCTTCATTCGTGAAGAGCCAATATGGTGCAAACGAAAACATTTTAACCCTGAAATAGAGGATAATTTAAGCCTCAACTGCAGACCAATAATAATAATTTCAATGGAATTAAATTCTCTCTCCCTCTTTTACGTTTTACGTTCCATTCAAATTACTCTTCCATTCTTTGTTATGATGCCATTGGCCTAGTTGCATAGCTACAGAGAGGAGTTGAAGGAACATCTTCGTTTAAGTATGTGCACTTGCCGAGTCATTAAAAATGTAATCACATTAGCGGGGGAAGTATTGAATAAGTATCCACGTCTTATTTTCGCCGGATTCCTGGAGCCAACGAAGACATTACTCACCGACCAGTAATTTGAATGGAGCTCCTAACATTTTCAATTACTTATCACGTCAGTTTATAGTAGGATAGTAGGTGGATGTCAGCCGTTGTATTTTGATTAAGTGTAGAATCATCTATCACAGAGAGAGCAGTTCATTCATTTCTGCACAATAATCTCCTGCCCTAGTTAATTTTCATCTAATTTATTCCATTTGTAAATGGCGACCTACGATGGAGCTCTCGAGGTTCGGGACACGACATGTTGATGGCGTTGAGATGATAAAATCGGTTGTATTGGTCAGCACGCGTCGTTGTTTACCTGAACAGGAACCAATATACCTATCATGTATTAAATCACAAATTTTACCAGAAATTGCAATCAAATAACTGCCCGGCTCCATGACTAAGTGGTTAGCGGGCTAGCCTTTGGTCACAGGAGTTCCGGGTTTGATTCCCGACAGGGTCAGTAATTTTAACCATAATTGATTAATTCCGCTGGCACGGGGACTGGATGTATGTGTCGTCTTCACTGCCATCCTCATCACGACGCACGGGTCGCCTACGGGAGTCAAATCAAAAGACGTGCATCTAGTGAGCCGAACTTGGTTCTCGGACACTCCCGGCACTAAAAGCCATATGCCATTGCATTGAAACAATTCAAAAAAAATCCCTATTTCTTCGCACACAAAACGAATAAAGGAAGCTCGCTCATCATACATAACCAATAGTTTGTTGTCAAACACTTAGATCCGCAAATCGGAAAAACAAAACCTTTATATTTTTATTAGTTTACAGGTCGCACCGACACAGATAGGTGTTATGGCGACGATGGGAGAGGAAAGGGCTAGAAGTGGAAAGGAAGTGGCCGTGGCAATAATTAAGGTACAGCCCCAGCATATGCCTGGTGTGAAAATGGGAAACCACAGAAAACCATCTTCAGCGCTGGGGTTCGAACCCACTATCTCCCGAATGCATGCTCACAGCTAACCGCATGGCCAACTCGCCCGGTATCAAACCCTTAACATAGTTACACATCCAAAGTGCTAACTTTTGAGGAAGTGGTTATGAGAAGAGATCTGCATTCTAATCCATTTTCTACCGTCAAACGCATGGAACCTGTAGAGGAGTATTGTGTTTGTTTAAGAGGGCCAGTCTGAGTAGCTCTGACGCTGGCCTTCTGAACTCGGATGGAGGGATCTATAACGGCTCAGTTCGGTGGTACTTGAATGTGCTCAATTACATCACCCTCGTGTCGGTAGATTTAGTGGCACGTAAAATAGCTCCTAAGGGACTAAATTTAGGTACCTAGGCGTCGGCGAAAACCGTGAAATTAGATAGGGGGATGTAAAACAAGTGACAAGAGGAATCAATCAATCAATAAATCTATCACCACTGATATCTCACTCAGGTGAGCTTTTCTTAAATGATTTCAAAAAACTTGGAAATTTAATGTATATTTCCCTTGATAAATTATTCCAATTCATAATTCCTCTGCATACACTGCGGGAAAAAAGTACAACATCCTCGAGGACTGTATTCAGTGGCACCAGGGTATAATATATGCATACTGAGGGATGTTGTGTTAGTGATTCGTTTGTCACGAACATCGGCGATCAGATGGTGCTCAGGAAGCCTTTCTCTTCTCACTCTGCAGGCAGTAACTGTGCTAAGGTTAGAGGTGAGCATTGTTTGCAACATTCATTGCAGGGTACAACCATGCTCCGCAGAAGAGGACGTGCTCCGGTTGAACAACTGCAGCCATTTGAACGGGGTCGCATTGCGGGCCTGCGGCAAGCTGGATGGACGTATCGACTGATTGCTGCAATGTTGGGCTCAGTGTATTGATACTGGGTCGCTGCTTTCAGCAGAAGTCTATAAAACATTCCCACACCCGTAGGCTCCGGACATCCGTGTAGTAGATATGTTCGTCAAGATCAGCGCATTGTGCGAGCAGCGGTGGCCGACTGAACATTATCCAGGAACGAAATCGGGTCACATGCTGCAGGTCCTGTGCCACCAAGGACCATTAGGAACCGTCTGCTTGCAACAGGATTTCGCTCACGTGTGTCCCTGGCCAGTCTACCACTAACACCACGACACCGCCAAGCACGGCTACTCTGGTGTCGCGAAAGAGTTGACTGGAGAGGGGAATGGCCCCCCGTTGTCTACAGTGACGAGAGGAGGTTTCGACTGTATGCAAGTAATGTAAACTCGTGTCCTCATCCCGAGGTGGTGCAGCTCTTTTCAGGAACATCCCCGAATGGAGGGGTGCTGCATGTACCATTTCAACCACACGCCAGCTCTCTTGCCATTCTTAAATTTCTGACTGTACTGGGAAGCGATTCAGGCCCCCTGAGGACGGTAGTTACTAATACTAGGAGGCGGACGGTACGCAGGAGATGGACGTACACGTTGAGCGGCCTTTCCTACGACATCGAGGTCCCACCAGAGCCTTCATGTTGTGGGGGCCATCAGTTACAACTCGTCACAGTTGGTGTAACGTAACCAGTACTCGCTGGTTGTTGTCCACGTGCTACCGTCATTTCTTCGACAGGAAAGCGATATGCTTTTTCAGCAGTACAATGCACGTCCACATGGAGCTGCTGCTACGTAACGTGCTCTAGAAGAATTGCCCTGGCCAGCAAGATCACAGGATCTGTCGCCATATGAACGCGTATGGGACATGATGAAACGGGAAGTTACGCGTTCTCCAGAGCCTGCAAGAACCATTAACGATTTGCATCCAGTGCGCAAGATGCTTTGGACAATCTATTGCAGGATGTCATGATCGTTGGATACGCGTTTGTATGGTATAAAAGCCAAGTACACAGAGTGAAACGGAACACCACCGACAAACTTTCCGGGGTTGTTGAGGGATACCTGCTGAATATATTGGTACGAGAGACCCGCCATCTCCAGTGCCTCGTTACAGAGTGATAATGTACCGAGCTCGATAGCTGCAGTCGCTTAAGTGCGGCCAGTATGCAGTATTCGGGAGATAGTGGGTTCGAACCCCACTGTCGGCAGCCCAGAAGATGGTTTTCTGTGGTTTCCCATTTTCACATCAGGCAAATGCTGGAGCTGTACCTTAATTAAGGTCACGGTCGCTTCCTTCCCACTCCTAGCCCTTTCATGTCCCATCGTCGCCATACGACGGTGCGACGTAAAACAACTTGTAAAGAAAGCAATAATGTAAATATGAGTAAAGAATAGTGTAATATGCAATAACCAAACGTAGAACACAAAACACAGAGGAATACAAGAACCCTCAGACGAAACACGTACACTGTCATCACAGTGTGTTCAGTCTGTTCTGTCAATGCACGGAACAGTACAGTACGTAACAAACACAGAACTGTTCCATTACAGGTATTGTTCAAAATGTCGACCACCATGAACACGGCATTGTTGGCTTCCGGCACGTTAAAGAACTCCTGCGGGACAAAGTTCCGACACCCGGCGTACGTTAAGAACTAGCGTTTATTATTTTTTCAGTTCAGTACAGAAGTCCGGCTCCATAGCTAAATGGTTAGCGTGCTGGCCTTTGGTCACAGCGGTCCCGGGTTTTTTGATTCCCGGCAGGGTCGGGAATTTTAACCTTAATTGGTTAATTTCGCTGGCACGGGGGCTGGGTGTGTGTGTCGTCTTCATCATCATTTCATCCTCATCATAACGCGTAGGTCACCTACGGGAGTCAGATAAAAGGACCTGCATCTGGTGAGCCGAACTTGTCCTCGGACATCCCGGCACTAAAAGCCATGCGCCGTTTCAGTTCAATACAGATACAAAACTAACTGTGGTAACAAACCAAACGAATTGCTAGAAATAACACGTTTACGGAGTAAGTGGCTGTGAGGTTTGGGTCACGTAGCTATCAGCTTGCATTCGGAAGATAGTGGGTTCGAATCCCACTGTCGGCAGCCCTGGTTCCCCGTGGTTTTCCTTTTTCACACCAGGCAAATTCTGGGGCTGTAGGCCCTAGCTTAATTAAGGCCACGTTCGCTTTCTTCCCTCTCCTAGCTCTTCTTTATCCCATCGTCACCGTAAGACGTATCTGAGTCGCTGTGACGTAAAGTAGATAATAATAATCATAATAACAATAATAAAAATACCGGGCGAGTTGGACGTGCGGTTAGGGGCGCGCAGCTGCGAGCTCTCATCCGGGAGATAGTGGGTTCGAACCCCACTGTCGGCAGCCCTTAAGATGGTTTTCCGTGGTTTCCCATTTTCACACAAGGCAAATGCTGGGACTGTACGTTAATTAAGGCCAGGTCCGCTTCCTTCCCGTTCCTAGGTCTTTCCTGTCCCATCGTCGCCATAGGACCTATCTGTGTCGGTGCGTAAAGCAAGTAGCAAAAAATTAAAATAACAGGATCACCACAGGGGGCAGATTCTGAATTCGGATGGTACGCGCGTACATAATGTAGAAAAATATAACAGATGGAATTAATAAATATGTACCATAAGCATCAAGGGTTTGTGTCTCTTTTCAAGTGTCTGCAGGTGGAGAACAATGCGTAGCTTTGTAGAATGGTACAGCCAGACCAGTAAATGTGAAAAGAGAGGGTATCTAGTACGTTTACTAGCGGGAATAAATGTTGCAAACAGATAAACCATCGTTGAATCAAAGGAGAAAACGTCGCGAATAACTTCGAAACATTCATAAGGGATGTGGAAGTCCTTCCGCGGGCTTAGAGAAGTGAGAAAGAACGTTACGCATACATTTCGTGATTAAATTTCAGATTCTAGTCAGAAGTAATTTTGACATTACCTGCTCAAAGATGGCAGGGAAGTTAATACAAACATAAGAATACGAAATTCCAGAATAGAGGAAGTGCAACCAAACCAAAACCCATGGCACTACAGCCCTTGAAGGGCCTTGGCCTACCAAGCGATCGCTGCTCAGCGCGAATGCCTGCAGATTACGAGGTGCCTTGTGGTCAGCACGGCGAATCCTCACGGCCGTTAGTCTTGGCTTTCTAGACCGGGCCGCTATCTCACCGTCAGATAGCTACTCAATTGCAATCACGTAGGCTGAGTGGACCTCGAACCAGCCCTCAGGTCCAGGTAAAAATCCCTGACCTGGCCGGAATCGAACCCGGGGCCTCCGAGTAAGATGCAGGCACGCTACCCCTACACAACGGGGCCGACATATCTGTTACTTAGGAAGCATTGTAACTGAAGACAATAGATGCCCCAAGGAATTTAAGGGAAGAACACACCTTGCTAAACAGGCCTATCAAAATTAAAGAAGTCAACAAATACCCATGTAAGTTTAGAAAAATGAAAGCTTTTGTAAAAGCCTTTGTCTGGTACTTTGTTATGGTTGAGAGATCTGAACTATTGGAAGAAAGGAAAGAGGTTCATTGGAAGCAACTGAAATTTGGATTCGGAGGAAAATGGCGAGTACATGCTATACTCATAAAAGGAAAGAAATGGCGTATGGCTTTTAGTGCCGGAAGGGTCCAAGGACATGTTCGGCTTGCCAGGTGCAGCTCTTTTGATTTTACTCCCGTAGGCGACCTGCGCGTCGTGATGAGGATCAAATTATGATGAAGACTGCACATACACCCAGCGCCCGTGCCAGCGAAATTAACCAACGATGGTTAATATTCCTGACCCTGCCGGGAATCGAACCTGGGACCCCTGTGACCAAAGGCCAGCATGCTAACCATTTAGCTGTGGAGCCTGGCAAAGGAAAGAAAGGAAAAGGAAGACCAAGGAAGAAATGCTTCGACGATGTGAGAAACTTGATGGAATGTAAAGACTACAAGGGAGTGAAGAGAACAACAGGATTGGGGGGGGGGGGGAGCTGCAGTGACAAGGCTTAGATTTTAGTATATTATGATGTGCTCAATATGCTAGGGAACCATTCAGTTAATGTTTCAGACCACTGAATAATTTATTATGGACCTCTCGCTGTCTCTCTCAACTTTCAGATCGATAGTTAATAGCCTCTGTACTGTCATAAATCAAACTACATTAATAAAACACTAATGCCAGAAAGTATAGAACAAATCACATACCAATTTCCCATTCTCTTTAAGAAAACTTAGAAACTTTTGACTACCTATGCATGTATTGAGGTAATCTATTGCCGTCTGCTTTCGTTTCAAAGACATTATCAATATACTTGCCTTTGTTCGTGACTGAGGTAAGTTTGGGTAGACTGTTATTAAAGAGGGGTGGTATCAAGTACATAGCCTTAATTACACTTTCTAAGAATTGTTCCACTAAGTGTTTTCCTTACCAAGTTTACTCTTCTGACTAACATTCTTTTTATACTTAAGACTCCGTAACTTTGATCATCAGGAAGTGCGCTGTTTCTGTTAACATCCCCCTCCCTTCTTTCTTAACCCAGGGACAGGAAGGATGAAGTCCGTGTACTTACCTGCTCGATTAACTGTTGAAGTCCATGCCTCTTAACTCCACCAATGTAATCTCATACTCCAACGAGAACGCTAGGATATTGCCTCCTTTGTCGATTGTACCGGCAGATCAACATAAAGAGCTGACTATAGACTTTGGATACGAGATAGCTACATCCTGAGAGCGGAGCAGACCACCGAGGAAAGGGGTGAGGAGTCAAACGAACCAGATGGTCTTGTATGTGAAACCTCTCAACATTCAGATACAGAAATCACACCTGCGTTTAGTTTGTCTTAGTCTATACCAGATACCCTTGATTTTTTATAAAGAAAAATCTTGAAGCAGACTGCAAACTAACATGAATTCGCATCAAGGAAGCAGCACTCATACGTAGATTATTTAATTAACTTATTTATTTATTTATTTATTTATTTATTTATTTATTTATTTATTTATTTATTTATTTATTTATTTATTTATTTATTTATTTATTTATTTATTCTTGTTTCATATAGGTCAACTATGGACCACGATATTCAGCTATTGCATGTGGGGTGGATTTTAATGTTTGCTCAGTAATTGCGCACAGTCTGACTGTGTTGTTCCTTCCTCTCCTTTGTCCAGAGGTGGTTTGTCCTGGAACATCATATGTTTAAGCATCCTCCTGAGAAATGTCCGGTCTTTTAAGTCTCTTTCTGTTCCGCCCAGTCCCTGCAGATCCTTGTTTACTTCCATCAACCATGGTGACGGTCTTCTTCTTTTGTCAGTAAACGAGAAGCTGGTTCATCAACCTGGCATGACGCGTCCTGTAGACCTGTCCATAAAATTCTAAGCGTCTCTGCCTGGCCACGTCCGTGATTTTTCACAGTATTATATATTTATTTTTAATGTATTTATTTATTTTATTTATTTATTTATTTATTTATTTATTTATTTATTTATTTATTTATTTATTTATTTATTTATTTATTTATTTATTTATTTAAAAATGTGGTTTAGTACCGGAAATGTACGAGCACATGATCGGTTCGCCTGGTACTGCTCTCTCTATTTGACGCAAGTGGGTAACATGCGGATTGATGGATTGACGGATGGTGAAAACCAAAGTCGACATATCGAATAACACCTCAATGATTAACGTCACCATCCGACAGGCGAATCACCATCAGCAGCCTCATATATATTCAATCCATATGAACACTTCGGTAACTTTTGAAACTGGATCCTCGCCTTTTGCACGCAATCTAGCGATTAGAAATTTTACAGTATATCACCACCTCTCTTACCCTGCCAGGCATCATTCTGATGGAGAATCATTTTAACCACCGAGGGAATCCGAACCAGCTAACTGTGAGCCTTAACGCTCAAGGCCACTAGATAGGCTGAACCGACCGCAACGTTTATTAAAGAATAGCCCCACCATTGACAACAGGACTGCCAGTCGAGACGTGCGAATACGCGATCTTCGAAATGCAAGCTCACAGCTACATGGAACGTACCACGCAGCCAACTTACTCGGTGTTACTTCATTATGAAGCTATAGTCCTAATATGAAAAGTCAGTCCGGTGGTATTTGAAGGTGCTCAAATACGTCATCCTCGTGTCGGTAGATTTACTGGCAGTAAAAGAACTCCTGCGGGACTAAATCTCAGCACCTCGGCGTATTCTACAACCATCTAAAGTAGCTGGACGTTAAAACAACAAAATTATTATAATTAATACTAAGCGGACCAATGACTGAAATTTCGTGATTTCCTTACAAAAAATCAATTTTCGGAATTATTGTTAAAAAATAACATCAATCCTTCTATTATCATAAAATGGCGGAATATTTCAAGTTACGCTATTTTTAAAGGCCGTACGGACATTTTAATGGGCTGGTGTGTGGTTGTCTCTACCACGCCCACCTCAGATTTTATGGCATATTTTGGCAGTATTTTGCCGTTTCCGTTTGAATTTGGCTCCAAGAACTGACAAATGACAGAACGTATGGTGCCAGGATTTTACGATGTACCAGTGATTACCTCATAATAGTGCATTCAAAACTTCAGATGCCTTTCTCTCTCATTTCATTTTTTCGGTGTTTTGCTCCCTGCGAAAAGCTCCATGTGCTGCAGTTCTTGTCTGATTGATATGAAACTCTCTGGAGTTATAGTTGTACCGGAGGTACACACGCCCCGTACATTTAAATTAAGCGCCTTGGAGAGTGCCTTCTGATATATGAAGTTTGCAACAACTAATACAAGAAATTTGGAAGTTTCTCTACAGATGTCGCTACTATAAACTTATGTTACGCCCTCTGCTGTGAAAATTGACTATGAAAATTGTAGAGTAATTTTGCATGTTAAGGTTTACTATACTGAATTGTTTATTCTTTGTTTTTGGTGCGTTAAAGTTTACAACACTTCTGTCTCTTCCCGCCAAGTTAAGATGTTGGCCAATAGAAAATTTTGTATTTTTCGTTTTCATCCAAGCAAAATTTTCTGGTATTTTCTTAAATATCCAATCAAAATTGGGGGTGTGTCTGGCCTTAGCCGAGAGTTTTCTGGAACCTTTCCCTCAGCTATAAAAACTGGCACATTTTCGGGCCAGGTTGTCTTATTGTTCGCTCCAGTCTACAGTGTGTGTTTGTAAAGGAGGCGGGGGCCCCTCGACCATCTTCGAGAGGTCCACCAGCTCAAGGTAGTGGCAGTTCTGCCTTAACTATGTGAGAGTCCTTGAAAACTAGCTTGAGGGGAAGGTTTGAAATCTTTAGTATTGTAACCTTATTTTCTAAAATATAAACTTCAAACTTAAATGTAAATTTCAACAAACCGGGTGAGTTGGCCATGCGGTTAGAGGCGCGCGGCTGCGAGCTTGCATCCGGGAGATAATGGGTTCGAATCCCACTGTCGGCAGCCCTGAAGATGGTTTTCCGTGGTTTCCCATTTTCACACCAGGCAAATGCTGGTGCTGTACCTTAATTAAGGCCACGGCAGATTCCTTCTAACTCCTAGGCCTTTCCTATCCCATCGTCGCCATAAGACCTATCTGTGTCGGTGCGACGTAAAACCACTAGAAAAAAGAAAATTCAACAAGCCGAAGTAACTTAACCGAAATCAGGGAATAGAGAGTGAGGTGCCCTCTCGTATTCCCTCTCAAGTTGATTTTGAGGTGATTATGATTTTGTAACCTTTTCTATCTTGTAATTTCTGCAACTTAACTTTTCTCCATCTAGTCACCTCGGTAGTATAGGCTTAGCCTCTGTAACGTAGCGCCACAAGCCCAAATAGGGTTTTTTTATTATTTAACGTAATTTTTAGGAGCGCAAGAGTTCGCCTCATTTCCATTTAGTTTTTTTGGGCCAGTAATTTAATCTTTTGTTTTTACCAAAGGCCTTGTAGAATGGGTACGTGTTACCCCTGTTACAATCGATGTCATTCAGCTTCATGTTAAAGATACCTGACTGTTAAGCATTGAAGACATTTAATACTGTTTTGTTAATTGTAGGTTGTGCCTAGAGAGGCCTGGAAAGTGTGAATTTTCGAAAATAGATTCCTAATTGTAAATCGATAGAGAAAAGACGCTCCTCCTATTAACGTAAAGGTGGAATGGAGCCTTTGGAAGGATGGAAGGTATAATGTTTGGAGATTAGTCTCCTAGATGTGTTGAGCAAGGGTGCCGTTGGAAAATTGTATATTTTGGATACTCTGTTTCCTAGTAATTGGAAGATCTTTCTCCGTGACTGTGGGTTAGAAGGGAACAGTTGTGCTCATGTACAGTTTTACTTGGGAGCTTCAAGCTCAGCCTGTAAAATTGTTATTTTAGATCTGTCTAAAGGTGTTGTTTCAAGCCTACGGGCCAACTTTGTAAATAACAGTTAATTACTTGGCAAGCTATTAAGATTGTGTTATTCGCTTAGCGAACTGTTTCGTTAAAATTTAACGTCTGAAAAGAAAAATCGGAAGCTTAAGGGAAGAAATAAAACTGCAAATTCTAAAGTTTTAAATCAATCTTTCGATTGTGTTATATTCACCCATTCATGTCCGCGCCTTCTTTCACCTCTGTCCACCACGGAATCTCCGTAACAATAGTAATACCTTCAAATAACAAAACATACTAATGAATAATTTTATATGTTAATTGGAAGCAATGTTACGTGCATTTAATTACGACAGTATATTATTTTTCTAGAGAAATTAGCAAACCAGAAATCAAAAATTTCTAGTCTAATGCATATTTGAGGAGAATTACTATTTTTAAGTAGTTACGTTTATATATCTATGTAAACCAAATTTTGAAGTTATAGAAATCGAAATTGTATCTCGGGGAACATTTTTTAGTAACTCATGACTAAATATCAAAACAATGTTAATCCACCCACTGCTTAGAAACTTGGTATAATAGGTAATATTTACTCCATAAAGGTGCTCACAAAATTTCATGCTGATAGCTGCAAAATTGTACAAGTTGAACATTTGAGTCATCGGTCCCGTAAATAGAGTTATGAGAGCTAGCACAGGGTGGGTCCGTTGTCTGCCTGACTGGACAGAAGGGAGTAGGGATATACAGTAGTTGTCGTGGAAACATAGGCGGGTGCACTGAGGTCCCCATGGAGACGAGCTGCTGTCCATTTAGAGCTACTTCGATTTGCCAGACCTCTCACTTCTCTTCAATGGCACTACAGTAGCACCTCCCTCCTGCGCTAGCTGTCAGAACTCTTCTTTCAGTATTAGGACTAGAGCTAGCTGTACGGACTGGTGTTGTAATGTTATCTACCGGAACACACCTCAGCTGACAACAACAGTCAGACATTGCAGTGCCATTGTTGACACGTTTTAGAGACATAGCGTGTTTTTTTTTTTTCTTTCGACTCAGTGATTTCCAACTCCCACTTTTGACGTGAAAACGTCTTAGTTTTAGGTCCGGCGCTGGGCGTGTACTGTCACTGAAACTCTCGTCACAAAACATGACTCCCCGTATCTATTAGCAACATTACCGTTTTAATTATATAATTGCAAACAAGAACTCTTAAAGTACAACTTGGCACACACAAAACAAGATGGCCGTCCACCCCATTTTGTCAGTACCACGCTCGAGGAGATTCCTTATAACATGGGAACTCAAGTAGCTGCAAATACAAGTTGGGTGCGCTTGTGAATGGTCGATGGTTGAGAGTGCTCTTGCACTATAGTAGCGATAAAGTAGTTAAAACCTACTGAAATTGTGTGTGTGTGTGTGTGTGTGTGTGTGTGTGTGTGTGTGTGTGATCCATTTAGTGCTATTTATATAGTGGTGTTTAGTGCTTGTTGGTAGAAACTGGGATTAGTGATACTTATTTGAATTTTATAACAAGTAGTTCAGTTCATGTTCAGAGAGATTGCGTTTTCTAGGTAAAGTAGGCTAGCTAGCTGTACTTTGTTTCGAATTTAGGTTTAGGAAATAATTTAGGTAACAACTCAAACCCCATGGCACTACAGCCCTTGAAGCGCCTTGGCCTACCAAGCGACCGCTGCTCAGCCCGAAGGCCTCTCGGCCGTTATTCTTGACTTTGTAAACCAGTGCCGCTATCTCACCGTCAGATAGCTCCTCAATTCTAATCATGTAGGCTGAGTGGACCTCAAATCAGCCCTCAGGTCCAGGTAAAAATCCCTGACCTGGCCGGGAATTGAACCCGGGGCAGCCGGGTAAGTGTCAGGCACGCTACCCCTACACCACGGGGCCGGCACAGGTAACAATATTAACTTAAAAATATGTTTAAATATATGTAGGTTCGTTGGTATAATAATTAACAGAGGCAGATTATCATAAGGAGTTGTAACTTCCGCAGCTTTTCCGGTATTTCATATAGATATCCGTTCAAACTATCATGAAGGTAATAATTTATTCAATTAAATAACGCGATACTCCTGTAAACTTCAACTTAAAAATAAGTTAAAGAGTATACACGGTATTTCGCTCGATAATTTCTCATAAGCCTTTGGATTGTTGACTATTGTTTGCTGCATTCTGACAATGTCAAACAGTAGGCTATACGGTAGTTGATTAAACAAATACACGAATCAGCTGATTAATGTATACCGATAATTTGCAGTTCTAAGTCCCCGGGATACTTTGTACTTTTCACCTCCATTTATTCATCGAGTAAAAGTTAATAATCAAATTCCTAAAGCCCATTAATATTGCAGTTCAAGTCCCCAGCGTAGTTTTGACAGAACTTACTGTAGACAACCTGTAGAAAACAAATTTTAGTGAAAAATGGTATGGTATGTATAGCTACTTTAAGGCAGAAACAGGATCTAAGAAGGACATTCCAGGAATCACTAATGGACAAGGGGAGTGTGTATGTAAGGGTCTTCAAAATGCAGAACTATTCAGACAGCAGTATCTATAGTTTGTTGGTTACAAGGATAATGTCCAAATGGAGGAGGTGACTAATGCTAAAAAAGTATTAAAATTTACCCATGATAAGAAAGACATTTACAATAAGATACAAAAGTTGAACAAATAGAAAAATGTCTGGAATTGGTAATATTTCATACCAAATGAATGGATATTTGTTATAGCAGTACCTGTGTATAAAGGAAATGGTGATAAACATAAAGCTGAAAATTACAGGCCAGTCGATTTGGCATGCATTGCATGTAAGCTTTGGGAAAGCATTCTTCCTGATTATATTAGACATGTTTGCTAAATTAATAACTGGTTCGATAAAACGTAGTTCGGGTTTAGGAAATGTTATTCCACTAAAGCTCAACTTATAGGATTCCAACAAGATATAGCAGATATCTTGGATTCAGGAGATCAAATGGTCTATATCGCGATTGACCTGTCTACGGCATTTGATAGGGTGGATCATGGAACACTAATGGCAAAAATGAGTGCAATTGGACTAGACAAAAGAGTGAGTGAATGGGTTGCTGTATTTCTAGAAAACAGATCTCAGAGAATTAGAGTTGGCGAAGCTTTATCTGACCCTGTAATAATTAAGAGGGGAATTCCTCAAGGCATTATTATTGGACCTTTGTGTTTTCTTATACATGTATAAATGATATGAGCAAAGAAGTGGAATCAGACATAAGGCTTTTTGCGGATGATGTCATTCTGTATAGAATAATAAATAAATTGCAAGATTGTAATCAACTGCAAAATGATCTCGATAATATTGTGTGATGGACAGCGACCAATGGTATGGTGACAAACGGGGTTAAAAGACAGGTTGTGAGTTCCACAAATAGAAAAATTCCTCTCATTTTTAATTACTGCGTTGATGGGGTGAAAGTTCCTTATGGGGATCACTTTAAGTACCTATCCGTTATTATAACGAAAGATGCTCATTGGAGTAATCAAATAAATGTGATTGTAAATAAAGGGTACAGATCTCTGCACATGGTTATGAGGGGTATTTAGGGGTTGTAGTAAATATAAAGGAGGTAACGGAGAGGACAAACAAGTATCTGGTAAGACCCCAAGTAGAGTATGGTTTCAGTGTATGAGATATTACTTGATTCGAGAACTGGAAAAATCCAAAGAAAACAGTTTGATTTGTTCTCGGTGATTTCCGACAAAGGATAATAGTTACAAAAAATTTTCAAAGTTTGGGCTGGGAAGACATGGTAGAAAGAAGACGAGCTGCACGACTAAGTGGTATTTTCTGATCTGTCAACGGAGAGATGGCGTGGAATGACATTAGTAGACGAATTTGTTTGAGTGGTGTCTTTAAAAGTAGGAAATATCACAATATGAAGATAAAATTGGAATTCAAGAGGACAAATTCGGGCAAATATCCGTTTATAGAGAGAGGAGTTCGGGATTGAAATAACTTATTAAGGGAGATGTTCAATAAATTTCCATTTTCTTTGCAGTTATTTAAGAACAGGTTGGGAAAACAACAGATAGGGAATCTGCCACCTTGGCGACTGCCCTAACTACAGATCAGTATTGATTGATTGATTGATTGATTGATTTATTTATTTATTTATTTATTTATTTATTTATTTATTTATTTATTTATTTATTTATTTATTTATTTATTTATTTATTTATTTATTTATTTATTTATTTATTTATTTATTTATTTATTTATTTATTTATTTATTTATTTATTTATTTATTTATTCAGATCGATTTTTAAAAACAAAATGATTTAAAATCATTAAAATTGGTGAAACCTTTAACGACGGATGCCCCTTTAAAGCAAGATATTTTTGTGAAATGTTAAATAAATTTTCGTAATATCTAACTTTAAAGTACAGCAAAGCAAGCAAAAACTGTCGATTACTCGCCCAATGATGAGGCGATTAAATACAATTTCTTCGTTAGTGTATCTGTTTTCGAAAAAAATCAGTTTTCTTTTTGCTAGTGGCTTTACGTCGCTCCACACAGATAGATCTTATGGCGACAATAGGGTATTAAAAGCCTAGGAGTGGGAAGGAAGAGGCCGTGGCCTTAATTAAGGTACAGCCCCAGCATTTGCCTGGTATGAAAATGGGAAACCATGAAAAACCATCTACAGTGCTGCCGACAGTGGGATTCGAACCCACTATCTCCCGGATGCACGCTCACAGCCGCACGCCTCTAACCGCACGGCCAACTCGCCCGGTGCCATTATTCGTGTAAATTCGTTGCTCTTTTGTTAACAGGCCAGCTGAAGAATAAGCGCGCCGTGCTACAGTTGTGTTGTTTAGAGTAGTATGCGTACTCATCCATATTTGAGAACTACTGTGGGCTGTAGTTTGTTTATCGTCATCGAACTATATTTATATTCCGTGTTTCTATCTTTTCAACGCTGGGTAGGTTTAGTATTCATATTTCTTAGGTATAGATTCAATATTTTATTTTGCGTAGTCTCGGAATTCACATATCTTATTCTACAGTATCCCGTTTTTATTTACAGACAAATCTCTTTTAATATTTCATTATGAGACGTAGTGTGAGGGCCCCCTTATGTGCCGGCAATTGATGCTACATAATTGATTCAGGCTCCACCCGTAATTCTTCCTGTGCGACCTCCCTTTTGAGTGTACTACTATCCATTGTTTTCATTCCTCCCCTGAGGGGGGAGGCGGGCCTCCTAAAAGGTCACATCATCTCTCAGGCCAGAAGATGTGATACGGTGAAGGAAATATTCCGAGAAGGTGAGGGTTTTTTTTTTTTTTTTTTTTTGCTAGTTGCTTTACGTCGCACCTACACAGATAGGTCTTATGGCGACGAAATCAACTTAATTTAACCACTTAAATCCTTACTCATAAATCAGTACAAAGACCGGGTACTTTCGTTAATATAGAGTGAAAATCCACAGACTGTTCCCAGTTTCAAACGGGCCAGAAATGGGATTAATGAAGCCCCCATCTACCGACATGGAAAGGAACCTCGCCAGCTGACGAAGCCTATCGCACTCCTCTGGAGCAATGGTTAACGACTGACGGTGAAATGATACTGGCGAGTGTTTCGGGAATGAGAAATGACAGGGAAAACAACAATATCCGGAGAAAAACCTATTCTACTTCCACCTTGTCCAGCACAAATCTCGCATGGAGTGACCGGGATTTGAACTACGTAAGCCAGGGGTGAGAGGCCGGCTCGCTGCCTGAGCCACGGATGCTTTAGCTAATGTACAGTAAATGCAGAAAGTGAGGGCTGTTACTCATCGTTAGGTATCTTACGAGAGGGTCTCTAGAGTTGTGCTCATCACTTCCCTTTCGTTCTTCCCCAGTATTCGTTATCTAAACTGAGGCTGGTTCAATTGCCTGAACTACTCTGACCTAGAAATGTTTCACCACTCGAATTCTCCCACCCCCACCCCCACCCCCCAGCACTGCAGCCTTAATGCTTTGCTTTCTCTTCGCTCTTGACTGTGAATGATGTTAAGCCCATTGAGATCGCTCTGATAAGACTCCACTTAAGGGTGGGTTGGTCGGTCTGCACTTTGTACATGACTCGTTTGAAAGTCACTGAGCAATAAGCGATATAATCTCACTTCAGACACAAGAACACGAGAAAATTGGATGCATTAAGTTATCGAAAATGAAACTTTAAAACGAAACAGACTACGTGGGTGTTTATTGCATGAATCATCATTCAGCAGTAATCACCACTGATCTACATTTATGGCATTCTCCCTGGAGGAATTTCCTATCTGTTGTTTATCTAGTCTTTTCTTAAATAACAAAATTGCAAAGAATTTTGGTAACTTAATTGAGGTACAGTACCAGAATTTTCTTCCTCTTTATTTGTTTACCCTCCAGGGTCGGTTTTTCCCTCGGACTCAGCGAGGGATCCCACCTCTACCACCACAAGGGCAGTGTCCTGGAGCTTCAGACTCTGGGTAGGGGGATACAACTTGGGAGGATGACCAGTACTTCGCCCAGGCGGCCTCACATGCTATGCTGAACAGGGGCCTTGGGGGGATGGGAAGATTGGATGGGATGGACAAGGAAGAGGGAAAGAAGCGGCCATGGCCTTAAGTTAGGTACCATCCCGGCATTTGCCTGGAGGAGAAGAGGGAAACCACGGTAAACCACTTCCAGGATGGCTAAGGTGGGAATCGAACCCACCTCTATTCAGTTGACCTCCCAAGGCTGAGTGGACCCCGTTCCAGCCCTCGTACCACTTTTCAAATTTCGTGGCAGAGCCAGGAATCGAATCCGGGCCTCCGGTGGTGGCAGATAATCACACTAACCACTACACCACAGACGCGGTTGTCCCAGAATTTTCCTGGTGAAGCAATGGGAACGCCATATTCAGGGGTTTGACAGTAGACGTCGAACCCGTTATCTCATGAACGCAAGCTCACTGCTGCCTTACTAGAACCACGTAGCAAACTCGCTCCCTCATAATGATGCTTATAAACAGTTGAATTAAAGGGCCAAAATACATTCAGTAAGCTGCCTGGCCGAGGTAGTAAAGACGGGCTCGGTTCACGCGGAAGGACGTGGGTTCGATTCCCCGTCAGGAAGTCGAAAAATTTAAGGAGGGTGATTTATAGTCCCCGAGGTGCATATGACCCTGAGGTTCACTCATCCTACACCAAAAATGAGTACCAGGTTAATTCCTGGGGGGGGGGGAAGGCGGCTGACTACTCTACACCATCAAGTGCTGAGGTTGCGGATAGTTGAAGCCTTTACCTTCCACCACCCCAAGGCATTTCATGGCATGTACACAGATGGCTTTGCTTTATTTCTGTCTTATATATTTATTTAACATTTCTCTTACTTTAAGAGCCAGTATATGTAGTGTATTTTTCCCAAGTAAATTGTTTCACTACACCTTTTACATTTGGGAAAAATATAGTTTTCCACTTAGTGAAAAAGTGCTTATGCTTGTGTACTTATCGCTGTTTTGCTTATGAGCCCTAATATCGAAATGCCCTGTCTCCATGCTCGGCCTCCTGAGATATTTTTTTGGAATTTTCGATTTGTCTAGTGGACGTTAGGGTATCAATTTCCCTGGTTCCAAGGTTTTATTTTCTATGATACTTGGAACAACCTCGCTATTTCATTAATATCTTCTTGTGAGTCGGAGATATGCATTAATAAATGAAATAAAACAGATTTCCATACTTGGATCTTATCGTATATCGACTTCAGACACTTCGATATCGTCGCAACCTATATTACTTGAGCTGCCGTCGACGTTTGAGACGGCGCCATCATCGCCGTCAACTTCCATCGCTGGCACATTCGAAGAGGGCCCTGACTCGGTTGTCGCTTTGAGTTTCTGACACTCCAGAAGATTTCTCGATCGTTTTGTGGATGACTTTCTATAGGCTTCTTAGACTCAGAATTAAATGTTATTTTATGCTGTAACCAATTTCTGTAGGCGTTCACCGTCTGTGTTCTCCACAGAAATGTTCGTCAGCTGGGTGGCAGGGATGAGCAGCCGGGCGGGGAATATTACGTAACAAATAAATATGCAAAAATTTCAATTTAACAGTACTACCAGACAAGTAAACATTAATTATAAAATTTAACTATTTTAGTGTTATTATCACAAAAAAAAAAAGACATAACAGAGTATTTTGAACTCGTAGTGTCTACTGCTCGTTGATAATAATGTAACACCGGGCCTTACCACACGGTTGCTGTGGAGTGACATACGGGTTTGTGACGTCATGTGGAATCGAGTGCTCGCATGCGATTTCACGTTAATTCAGACACCTCTCGCGCGCTACACCACGTGACAGTCAAGCTAAACATTCAACCTACGATGTAATTGAGGCAATTATGCTGATAATAATGATTTATAATTTAAGTAAACAGTTTTACAGTGCATACATTTTGTCCGACTCGTTGGCTGAATAGTCGTCGTAGTGCCCTTCGGTTCAGAGGGTCCCAGGTTTGATTCCCGGCCGGGTCTGGGATTTTAATCCCTTCTGAATAATTCTTCTGACTCAGGGACTAGGTTTTTGTGTATGTCCCAACACTCTCCTCTTCATCTTCAGCCAATACACCACAGTAACAACCACCACGGAAACACCCAATAGTGATTACATCCCTCCATATAGGGTTGGTGTCAGGAAGGGTATCCAGTCGTAAAGCAGGGCCAAGTCCACAGGTGTGACGCACAGGTGTGGGAAAAAAGCTGTCGAAAAGAAGAAAGAAAAGAAAGACAGTATGTACATTTTTAATTTGGAGCACACTGATTCAAGTATGTATGAATATTTTAAGCCTAATATCATCATAGGCAATCGGTTGCGATCTGTCACCGATCCTATTAGTTTTTAACTGTGAAGGAATATATATAATACTGGCACTTATCCAGGTCATGTTAGCCGGGCGGCCTGTAAAAATCAGCAGGGCTGTGCGCCTATTACAAAAGTCTTAGGGAGAACACTGGACATTTTCCTAGAATTATTTTTTCCATGGATCTGGAATTAGCAACGTCAATTTCCGGACACCATCGTAACCTTGGTATTTCAATTTCTCGACACCACTGTAACCTTGGTATTTCAATTTCCCGACACCACTGTAACCTTGGTATTTCAATTTCCCGACACCACTGTAACCTTGGTATTTCAGTATTTCAGTATTTCAGTATTTCAGTTTCCCGACACCACTGTAACCTTGGTATTTCAATTTTCCGACACCACTGTAACCTGGGCATTTCAATTTCCCGACACCGCTGTAACCTGGGCATTTCAATTTCCCGACACCGCTGTAACGTGGGTACTTCAATTTCCCGACACCATTGAAACAATGGAATTTCAAACAAGTTACGGCATTGAATGCGAAAGGTACCTTTGCTCTGTAGCACCAGTTTATATACCTTGACATTTTCAGCATGAGTTCTGCCGTGGAAATTCATCATAATTGTACTAAGATAAAATGTCCCTCTGAGGAAAATTGAGTGAAATGCGTAAAAAGAACTCTTCTACTACTGTATATATTCCGTATTTCAAAAGTATTATTTATTGAGCAGCAAATCATTTTGTAGGATTACGCTGCTCCACATAGTCTGGGGATGTAGCAAGAAAAGAATAGAGATCGGAATCGTGGGTGGCTTAAGATATAATGTACCATGGGTTATTTTTAAAGTTTTGCAGGAATAAATGGTTAGGGAAAGAAAATTTCAAGGGATAGCTTCATAAATTAAGCAACCATTTACTCTACAGCTGGGATATATTTGACAAAATTTTGTAAAAATGAATTGTATCGTTCCAGAGATATAATTTGTTTTCCATCAACAATGTCTGAAAGTTGCTAATGTTATTGAATGCCTAGTTAAGGACACCTGGGCATTGAGATACCCTTTTTAACGTCCTCATTGGAATCCTTTACTTTCCGTTCCTTCAGGAGATCTATATTTTTTTTTTACATTTGGCTCTTACCTGATCATGTCCCTTGAATCGATTTGTGGGCCTGAGTGTAAAATTACTAGACTGGAATATCAGTCTTTTCGACCATCCCAGCGCAGTCTAGTAGATGAGAAAGATTACATATGGCATCAGATGGTAGAGAATGTGATAAGGCGGTCTTACTACACACAGACACAAGATATATGTGTTGATGATCCTGCTAGGGAATTCAAATTTCCACTTCTTCACAGTTTTTAATAATTCCAAAATGAAAATTCGTGCACTGTAGGGTAAGCATTTTCCAGAGGGCAAGCCTATATTGCCTTCCGATATAATCTCAGCGCGCTCTCTATATTTGACAGGGTACAAAGGTATCATCGTAGAAATTCACGTCGTAAATCAGTTATGATCTCCTGTCTACCAATTACTCATTTCGCTCCATGTTAATCAAGGGCTGTAATATTGCAAATATGAGCAGATATTCATTTTCCACATATTCATGAATGAACCCACCACAATTTGGCGAAAGGGCGAGCCTAACATTACATCAGAATGTATTAACACAGCGAAACTTAACGCAATTTGCGTATCATACATTTTAGTCCTAGGATGATGAGATTTGTCTGTTAATGACTGAAAATAATCATTAAACCTACCCTTCTTTTCCTACTTTGAGAGATCATTTTTTTTCTGGGGATGCCCCAACAGCAGTAGATACTTAGTTGCTGTAGGGCCTATCTATCCTTTAGTCCTGAAAATGGTTTTCCATTTTTTCAAATTTGCACACCACGCAAATGGATAGGGCTATACTTTAATTAAGGCAACGTCCCTTTCCTTTCCAATCCCAACCTTTCTCCATCTTTACTTCTTATTCTTATCCTTCTTCTTCATCTGTTTACCCTCCAGGGTCGGTTTTTCCCTCGGACTCTGCGAGAGATCCCACCTCTACCGCCTCAAGGCACTGTCCTGGAACTTCAGGCCCTAGGTCGGGGTATGCAACTGGGGAGAATGTCCAGTAACTCGCCCAGGCGGCCTCACGTGCTATGCTGAACAGGGGCCTTGGTGGGGGATGAGAAGATTGGAAGGGATAGACAAGGAAGAAGGAAGGAAGCAGCCGGGGCCTTAAGTTAGGTACCATCCCGTCATTTGCCTGGAGGAGAAGTGGGAAACCACGGAAAACCAGTTCCAGGATGGCTGAGGAGGGAATCGAACCCACCTCTACTCAGTTGACCTCCCGAGGCTGAGTGAACCCTGTTCCAACCCTCGTACCACTTTTCAAATTTCGTCGCAGAGCCGGGAATCGAACCCGGGCCTCCGGGGGTAGCAGTTAATCACACTAAACACTACAGCACAGAGGGGGACAACCACCTCCCTAGCTAATGCAAATTTGATCACAGTTGAGAAGACACATTCTTGCTTGGTGCAACATGTGTGCTGGAACCTGTCTGCAGGCTTCAGTGATGAGCCGCCGTAAATGGTTCGGGCTATCTGGCTCCTGGCTCTTTCTTTTAAATAACCCCAGATTAAAATTCTCGTGCAGTAAGCTCAAGTGACCTAGCCGGCCACGTGATAGGATCCCCTTGTCCCATCCATCGTCCAGGATTTGTCTTATCCAAGTGGTTCGGTACTGCCAATAACAAGTGTGGAGGAATTCCATCCTCAACCGTGGCATAACAGGCACATTCTCCAATAACAGCGGGAATTATTCACGAATAAACTGTGGATAGCGTCGTTCCGTGAGGTTTCCATCGAAGAAATATGGTCCAATTATCCTGTCACCTATTATCCTGCACCACACGTTGATGCCTGAAATCGAGATCCCCTTATCTAGTGAGGATTTCCAACCTCCAGTAATGGAAGTTGCGAGATTAACGGTTCCGTTGTTGTGAAATCTGGATTCGTCACTAAAGAGAATGTCCATTAAGAGATCCACGTCAATTTCAACTCTTTGCAATATCCATTGCGAAAATTCTATCAGTTCTTGAACGTCATCTCCGTGAAGTTCCTGGCGTGTTTGTTTATGGCAGGGGTGGAATTTATGGCGATGCAATATGCGCAGTACAGATTCATGACTGATATTTAGTTCACTTCCAATTGCCCGTGTGCTTGTATGCGAATTGTACGCAATTGCATTTTGAACAGCTTCTTCGTTATTTTCAGACGTCATTGGAGCAATGGGAGGAGGGGGGAGTAATGTATGAAATGACTACCGTGTTTGAACACGTCGTAATGTTCAGGAAATCGTTCTTGATACAAGCGTCTGGCTTCTCGTGAATTCTCCATTGCTTCCGCATAAAGTAATACAATATTCACATATTATACATAATATTTGCTTCTGAGCTAACAGTACAATAGGTGTTCGCAATTTGCTGCAAAGACTACGACATGCTCTGTCATGTGCCCTACGAGTCGAACGTGCGCGCGCAGTTGCTGGGTTGAATGGGTGTGTGCCATGATGTTGGCAATAAGAGCAGTGCGTTTCGTTCGTTGTAGGAAAAGAAAGCTCATGGCGCAACAGCTCCAAAGGGCTTTTGCCTTCCAAGCGGGGCCGCTGCTCAGCCCGAAGCCCTGCAGGTTATGAGGTGTCGTGTGGTCAGCATGACGAATCTTCTCGGCCATTATTCTTGGCTTTCTAGACCGAGAATTCGTTGTAGCCGTTTGCCATATGAAGGTCGCATGTATTTTTTTTTTAGTTCCGACAAATATGAGCGTAACCTAATTCAAGCAACTGCCACCAAAGTTCATATCATATTTCGAAAGAAAGCTCATAGTTGTCAACAGCAAGTTCTAACAGACTGAGCCTAATTCAAATAAAATCTCGACATTAAGAGCGGATGCAGTGTCGGTTTTGCTCCATAAGTGGCGACGGCTTGCCCATGGTCCGGCAGCTCTGTATCCCGTCCGACCAGCCAAGCGGAGGAGGGGTGGCCACGGCTCTAACAATACTCTACGCCTCTACATTCGGGAGACGGAGAGGTGATGGTCCCGACCGTCGGCTGTCCTGAGAATGGTTTTCCATTCTCCTGCATTAAGGCGAATTCTGGGGCAGTTCCTAATATAGGCCACGCCCGCACCTTCTCACCTTCTCCGAACATCTCCATCACCGTAACAAATCATCTCACCTGACTAGGAGGCTTGCCTGAAAACTATTTTAGTAGTAGTATTGGTAAATTTTGCGATAAAGCCATTTTTAACGTTAGGTAAGTTACATGTTACATTACGTCAACAACTCTTAAGGAATATTATCATTTAGACTTTCACGGCCCGTGTAACTATTCATGGGGTATATTTCTGGGCTTATGCCGTGTAATTAATTATAAAAACACACTCAACGTGTTTCGAAAGAAGAAAGGAAGAAAGGCAAGGTTCCTTTCGAAACGCGTAGAGTGTGTTTTTATAATTAATTACACGGCATAAGCCCAAAAATATACCTCATGAATAACTCTTAAGGAAACTGCGCGGATCGTGACTGAATTCTTGAGTGCAAGTCTGTTGCAGGAATTATACTCGCTCTTCGGGGAACTTCACCTCACATTCTACGAGGTGTAGTTGAAAATGTAGAAAGGAAAATACAACCAACCAACTTTCAGTGGGGCGACTCGGGATCAGGAAGAGCTTACGAGCAATCACAAGAAGCGAACCGAACTGACGGAGGGGTGAAAAGAACTTTACGTTCCGGAAGAAGAACTTAGTCTTCCGATCGTGGCCTGACTTAGACAGCGTGAGCACTGAACCGTGTGAGTGTAGGAATGCCACACTGTGACAGCAATCTATTGAAATCAGGTGTTCTTCTAGCCAATATGCGAGTTGGTGCTGTCCATGTTCCGACTAGCTGAAACGCCCCTTCACAATGGAAGGTTAATAATCGAGGAGTTCAAAAGACGTTAGTTCTATCATACGAAAATTACGGGGAAAGTGCATAAAACGTGTAATAAATGGCACAAGGAACGTACCACGATTGGGAATGCTACAAATTTTAAGGAACTATATCTTTCTTGGTGAAGCCTCCATGGCTCAGGCGGCAGCGCACCGGCCTCTCACCGCTGAATACCGTGGTTCAAATCCCGGTCACTCCATGTCAGATTTGTGCTGGACAAAGCGGAGGCGGCACAGGTTTTTCTGCGGGCCCTCCAGTTTTACCTGTCATCTTTCATTCCAGCCATACTCTCCATTAAAATTTCATTTGATCTGTCAGTCATTTATCATTGCCCCAGAGGAGTGCGACAGGCTTCGGCAGCCGGCACATTTCCCATCCTCGCCGCTGGATGGGGGGTTCATTCATTCCATTCCTGACCCGGTCAAATGACTGGAAACAGGCTGTGGTTGTAAATGTGCCTTGCAATTAACGACACATAACCTAGCAACCGTGCATGCTGTGATATGAAGTAATGGTGGATGGTCATGACTAGGGTCCGGATGTTTATGACCTTAAAATGTTAGAAATATGCACGCATTTATAACCTAAAATGTATTACAAGTCAGCCTCTGTGGTGTAGTGGTTAGTGTGATTCGCTGCCTCCCCCGGTGGCCCGGGTTCGATTCCCGGCTCCGCCACGAAATTTGAAAAGTGGTACGAGGGCTGGAACGGGGTCCACTCGGCCTCGGGAAGTCAACTGAGTAGACGTGGGTTCGATTACCACCTCAGCCATCCTGGATGTGGTTTTCTGTGGTTTCCCAGTTGTCCTCCAGGCAAATGCCGGGATGGTACCTAACTTAAGGCCACGGCCGCTTCCTTCCCACTTCCTTGTCTATCCCTTCCAATCTTCCCATCCCCCCACAAGGCCCCTGTTGAGCATAGCAGGTGAGGTCGCCTGGGTGAGGTACTGGTCATTCTCCCCAGTTGTATCCCCGACCCAGAGTCTGAAGCTCCAGGACACTGCCCTTGAGGCGGTAGAGGTGGGATCCCTCGCTGAGTCCGAGGGAAAAACCGACCCTGGAGGGTAAACAGATTACGATACGATACGATACGATGTATTAAAATATGACAATAAATATGACGTAAAAGGTTATTGGTCACAATTTCGAAATCTTAAAATCTTGCTGCTGTTTAAATTAACATTATTTTGAAATACACTTTTAAAATCTAGAACATTCAATAATCATAAATAAGTAAAAATATTAATTTTATTATTGTATTGCAAATTTGGAATTGCATATTTGAAATACGTCACATCATTAGAGTTCAATTGAGGCTCACTTTTGCGTCTCTTTCTGTACAGCCTACCCTCCTAATTCACATAAATATATATTTCTAAGAAAGATAATTGCATGAAATTACAGACAACAATTAAGAGATGTGAAAAATCCGTCTTTGAAACGACTGCAAGCATGTATGGAAAATGGAATAAAAATATGACAAAACTCGGAAAATACACGAGGAAATATGACCATAACATGCAAAATCACTGGAAAATGACAAAAAAACGTTAAAAGAGCCAAAATATGACTTTGTATTACCTGTGAAATTTGCATATTTAGTCATTATAGGAAACAATGACACGGATCCGTGGCCTGTGCAGCTCTCAAGGTACTGTTGCTAGGTAACATCACGTTACACAATTTTTACATGACACTACTGTATTTCCGTACACAACTTTTCGGACGACCCCCAGATCTAAGACAAATTTATGTCGAAGTACACTACCTCTAGCACCAAAGGTGAATGTTGCACCATTTACAGTTGGGAGTGTTGACATATATAACAAAATATGTTCATGCATAACAGGTCATTGAGAGACGAGGAAAAGGAGTTCATGAAGAAACTGATAACTTTGTGTGAGCCGCACTCCTTCCACCGTTCTAGATGGAAAGGGAAGCTTGAGAAAACCACAGATATGAATCCTCTTGCAATTTCGCGAGAGAGTGGTCGTAACACTGGATTGCCTATTCGTATTAACTTTCAAAGTCCGCATTAGCATTAGAGACACATAAAATTTTATATCTCTGAATCACCTAACAGCAGCACATTAACTTCATGCTTCGTGGCTTGACTGTATTCTTGGCTTTTTCATAAATAAGACCTTCCCCGCACCATATTTATTGCTCGGCTTTATATTTTATCTGTGCGTAAAGGAGTTAGCTATAATATTTTGTTTACTACATCGTAACCGTTCCACTAGTAGCTTGTAGGAAGCGCGGAGTATCTATCATTCCCAGTGGTTGTGAAGTACAATGGATATAGCTTGAGAAATTGCTTGATCTCTTGTGCTGCAATTATTGGTATTAGGAGCTACGTTATTATAAACAATTAAGCGTGTAATATTGAGATACTCGATATCGCGATCATGGCCACGTAATCTTGAGTTCCACGTGAAATCCGTGCCGAGAGGAAATAAAATGTAATTTCACAAGCATTGGTCGAAAACCACAGCAATCTCATTGATAAGTCAGGAGCTCGTCTATCATTATCATGTCATAATTTCTCCTTCTGTATTCTGCTATTTTCTCCTATTGCTATTTTCTGATAGACACATTATGTTTGGAACTGTCTGTCAGCTGCAATATGTAACTTTGTCTCAGTCTCATTTATGACTTTGAGTGTATGGAAGCTGCTGCCGAAATATTTCCGCTGAGTAATGCCGGACTCCGGATTTTAAGGCACCGATAGGTTAGGATGCAAACTTGCTGGTAACCTGCGACTTCCACACATCTCGCAATGGATAGGGCATGTTTCTAGGGATTGCACTGAAGGCTTGTAGAGGTATGGTGGTTCTACAACAAATCGTTTCTTATAAATGCATATGTTGTCACTTTATTTCAGCCCTCGTAGGATTAAAACCAAACCAAACTCCATGGCGCAGCAGCCCTGAAGAACCATGGTCCACCAAGTGACCGCTGCACAGCTCGAAGGCCTGCAGAATATGAGGTGTCATGTGGTCGGCACGACGAATCCTCTCGGCCGTTATTCTTGGCTTTCTAGTTCGAGGCCGCCATTTCATCGTTGGATGGTTCCTCAATTATAATCACGTAGGCAAAATGGACCTCGAACAGGCCCTCAGATCCAGATAAAATCCCTGATGTGGCCGGGAATCGAACCTGGGGCCTCGGGGTAAGAGGCGGGCATGCGGAGCAAGCTCGTAGGAATAATAATAATAATAATAATAATAATAATAATAATAATAATAATAATAATAATAATAATAATAAACAAGATGACTGCTGCCCAGGCAGATGGCCACGTGCTTGACTTTTGCGACCTGACTCGGTGCCTCTCGTATCAGACATTTTTAACTTAAACTCCTTGTACTGACCGACTGACGGAAATCTAACCCACAGCCTTCAGGAAAAAAGGCCGGCACGCTATCGCTACACAACGACGCGACGCTTTGTGTTGTGAAAATGAGAAAACCACGGGGAACCATCTTCAGGTATGCCGACGGTAGGATTCGAACCCACTAACCCGAGTGTAGTCTCACAGCTTCGAGATTGAAACCGAACGGTTTTAAAATTCTAAATTCTAAATATCCTTGAGCCACCCATTCTAGGTTGCCTGACAAACGTGATCACTTAGTAATCAGTTGTTTCATACCCTCCATAGTGATTTAACATGTCATCTTCTATTGTTTTCCATTTTATCTAACAAGTAACCGTGCGGCTTGGGTCACTCTAGCTATCAGTTTGCAGTCGGGAGATACTGGGTTCGAACCCCACTGTCGGCAGTCCTGAAGATGTTTCTCCATGGTTTCTCATTTTCACAACAGGTAAATGCTGGAGCTGTACCTTACTTAAGGCCACAGCCGCTTCCTTCCCACTCGTAGTCTTTCCATATCCCGTCGTCACCATAAGATCTATCTGTGTCGGTGCGACATAAAGCATATTTTTTAATCTTCCATTTTCGGGAATGAATAGGCAAAGTATGATTATTCTGAAATATGCTACAAATGTTCTGCAAAATTCTCAAAAGCATCTTTCTTAGACTCCTGCTAAAACCCTCCTGAACGCTGTCAACAGTGTATCCTTGGCGAGGGATTATTTTTTAAGGCAACAAGTGCCATTCAATGGGACGTTCAGTATTTTCTAACCGGGCCAGTCCTGGAAACAAAGGCTGCATAATGATTAAATAAGCGAAAGAGATCATGCGATTTTATTATGAGAGCCTGCTGAGTGATCTCCATCTAAAAATGCACTGCTGAACGGAGTTCTCGTTAAGTTGAGACAAAGAGACGAGACAATCCAGAGACACACACGTCATTGTTTTCTTTCTTGGATGTGTGCCCTGCAGATGGTTGTCACACACCAGTGAATTTGCTCAGTGACATTCGAGAATATTTTCACAATCCGTTTGACAGTTCTATTGTTTTGTTTAGGACCTTTTTAGCACGGGCCCGTGTGTACGTAAATGAGTTCACTAAAGACCTCTGTTATATAAACAGAACTATTCGTCCACACCTTTCCCTTTGATCACGGACGCCAACGTCCACATGCAGACGTCCTACTAACGTGAAGAGACAATTCTCTGTAGCTGAATTTCACTTTGCGTCATTCCATGTATTGCAATTTATATACGGTATTGAGAGCCAATTTGTATTGTCATTGGCCCTCTACCACGGCAGCTGATTGATTACTTCTCTACGTACAGTATATAACATCGTCCATAGCATACGACAATGGGCACAACGAATATTGTTCTGATGGACTGCATATCCATATGTGGCTGCGAGGCGTGGCCAGTCTAAAGGAAAATAACGGATAGGAAGAAAATTGTGAGATATGACATTTTTCCCGAACAGCGACGGTATTTTCTAACATGAAAGTGACGCCTTATTGTATCTTCTGACCACATGATTAATCGACACCGTAAACTACAAGTTCTGTACTTTCTAGCCTTGAATTTTACACTTTTTCACCCAGCATATCTCTAGGAGTCTCCTCAAATGAGATCAGTAATTTTCCTGATTTTTCAACACGTAAGCAGTGCTATACATATCAAAATGGAAGAAATCTCAATATTGTATACACAAAACTATGAGCAATTCCGAAACGAATACGCCTTGGATACATTATTATAAGGAAAACAGTAAAAAATAGGTGTTAAATTTTGTGAAATAAATTTTGGAAATTAATAATTGATTTTTACAGACACAAATTACGCCTCCATTTATCTCTATGAACATAATTATAATTGCTATTATTTTATTTTCGTATTTAATTTTTTGAATGAACTCAAATCTCAAGAAACAAACTGTAAGGGCAGGCGCAAAGCAGGGTAAGCACGTATTCGACAACTGACACCAGGCCTAAGACATCAACACAGATCTAAAATTGTACACGTAGAAAATGAGAGCATATACATAATGTTAAGAAGATATAACAATGTATATGGGAAATAATAATAATAATAAATTACATTTACTATAATAACAAAACTACAGGTACAGTTCGAGAATAAAAGGCATTGACATCAACGGAAAATGACGTAACGAAAAATTACCGGTAAAGTAGTCAGCCCATTAAATGCTTATTAAAGAACTCCCACGTAATGTGCAATACAATTAGAAACAATGATAATGACAACAGTGGTAACGGATAATAATGGGAAAACTAAGAATAATAGTAGTAAAACCTAAAGGTAGAGTTCAGTAGCGAGCACGTTCGCCGTGCGGTTAGGGCGCGCAGCTCTGAATGGGTTTGAACCGCACTGTTGACAACCCTGAAGATGTTTTTTCCGTGCTTTCCCATTTTAAAACCCGGCAAATGCTGGGATTCTACCTTCATTAAAGCCACGACCGCTTCTTTCCCACTCCCAGCCCTTCTCTATACGATCGTCGCCGTAAGACCTGTCTGTGTCGGTGCGACGTAAAGCAACTTGCACAGTTCAGCGTGTCAGTGACATAACGGGAGCATGGCCGCCTGCAAGGCTTTCAAGATGGAAACTGTAAAAGGTAATGAAACCATAGACACCAGCAGGTGGCCATTGAACAAAAATTTTGTCGCACGGTCAAGAGGGAATTCATTAATAGACCTAAAAGGTAGTCTTGCAAACGTCCATGTGGATGTGCATTCATGCAAAAGCTCTTCCCATTGGAGCTACCTTGCATATCCCTTTCAGATTGGGCTATTATTTCACCCGCCTCTTATAATATTAAGGACGGGCCGCATAGGGAATTTTGTACCGCACCATTTTTATTATCATACAAGACAACTTAAGAAATTTCTTAACACGTAATGCCTAGAGTTATGTTTATTAAAGCATTCCACAATCTTCACGTCTGGTAGAGGAGAGAAATGAATGAAATGGTGAGCATCATATTTCGACCAGCCTTCAGTTCTGGGAATAATTCCTCTTCTGAAAGTAATGTCATGCAATATTGAAGATTTTTACTGCTAAATGAGTGACGATGAGCTCCCAAATGGTACAGGCCAAATTATCAGGATGATGATAAAGGAAAAGGCGTATGGCTTTTACTGCGGGGAGTGTCCGAGGACAAGTTCGGCTCACCAGGTGCAGGTGTTTTGGTTTGACTCCCGTAGGCAACCTGCGCGTCGTAATGGGTATGAAATAATGCTGAAGATGACACACACCCAGCCCCCGTGCCAGAGAAATTAACCAATGATGGTTAAAATTCCCGACCTTGCCGAGAATCGAACACGGGACTCCTGTGACCAAAGGCCACCAAGCTAACCATTTAGCCATGGCTCCGGTGAGCTGAGTATCACAAGAAGCGAGATATTAGAAAAATCATTTTCTAGGAAAAGGCTTAAAGAGTCTGGAAGGTTCCAGGGGAAACAGAAGAAGCGGACGAGTGGAGCGACTGCGCGTGCTGTGGAGCTAAGCTCTGCATTCATGATACAAATGGGTTCGAACCCTATCGTCGGCTGTCCTCAGAATGGTTTTCCATAGTTTCCCACTTTCACTTACTGGTAAATACCAAGACAGTTCCTATTCGTTCCACCTCTTTGCCCAATTTCATTCACCATTATAAATTTCATTTTTATTAGCTCCTCGCCAATCTGAGTGGCTCAGGCGGCTGACGCGCTAGCCTTCTAACCCCAATTTGACAGGTTAGATCCTTGCTTAGACCGGTAGTATTTGAAGGTGCTCAAATAGGCCTCCGTCAGCTTCGTATCAGTAGATTTACTAGCACGTAATATAACTCCTGTGGGACAATATTCCGGCACATCGACGTCTCCGAAAAACGTCAAAAGTAGTTAATGGTACGTAAAATCAGTAACATCATCATTATTATTATTATTATTATTATTATTATTATTATTATTATTATTATTATTACTAGCGAATGTACCCGTGCTTCGCTACGGTATTCTACATTGTATTCGAATATCGAAGTAAACATTGAACATGCAGTAAATAAGATTGTTTTAAAATTGCATGTCTCTTAGCGTTATCCGAGAAAGAGCATGGGGAGGTCCCCGTACGTTGTTTCCAATGTAAAGTGTTTGTTATGGATTTGTGACACAACGGCAGGCTCACTTGCCTACTGCCATTCACAATCGAGTTGGGAAGTTTACATTATAATTGCAGGCCCCATTGCCTACTACGCGGACAGAATCGATTTGGTGAGTTTTCGTTAAAATGGCAGCCCCCTTTTCCTACTTCCAGACAGATTACAGTTGAGGAGGTTTTATTATAATGGCAGGCAATTACCCTACTATCACTCGAAATTGAGTTGTGCAGTTATCATTATAATGTCAGGCCCATTTTCCTACTTCCAGCCAGCTTACTGCCAGTCACACCAAGTTGGTGAGTTTCCATCAAAATAGCAGGCCACTATGCCTAATGCCAGTCACATTTTAGATGAGGACATTTCTTTATAATGGCAGGTACCCTTGCCTACTGCCAAACACAATCGGGTAGGGGAGTTTTAAACAAAACTGCATGCTCACTTGCCTTCTGCAAGTCAAATCGAGAAGTGAACTATTCATTAAAATTGTAGGCCTTCCTTACTAATGACAGTTACAGAGGAGTTGGAGAAGGAACCCTTTCATACTGCCAGTCAAAGTCGCTATGGGGAGTACTGATTACAATAGCAGACCCACCCTTTCTCAATCGCTACAAATCGACATCAGTGAATATATATAAATCGACATACGAAAGTATATGCGTGTTTACAATACTGAAGACCTTCATTTACAGATTAACTGCTACTAAACGTACGTCAAATCGACAAAGGATTATACCAAAAGACACGCCGGATTTAGTGGCCTAAATGGCTGGTCCTATGATATGTCATCTATTCTTGGGTCAGATTGAGTTAGAAACGTGGATCCGGGTAACGTTTTTGTAAGATTATCTCACATTATATTACTTTTCGGATAATTATGTGACAGCTACATACATAGCATTTGGCTCACATATGGCTACTGGGTGGGCCAATTTTCGTGAAGAGTTTGATGATTTTATATTTCTTATAAGTGACTGAAAGTATGAATTATGAATGTGAAAAGTCCAAATTTACTTAACATCGATTAATAGAGAAACGTAAAAGGGATACATATACGACAAAAAGTCATAAGACCAAGGTTGTAGATCATTCCAAATTGAACGGAGATTGTGTAATCTGTTACGTGATAGCAATTTCCGAAGGTCTGCACCATAATTAAAATTGCCTGCATATTTCGATATTCTTCGGGGATAAAAAGTGAAAAATTTAATGATCATGGATGTTTTCCGTTCGTTACAGGCTAAAACGTATAATTTTGTGAAATTTCAATTATCTTCTTTTCCTTCTGGCAGATTATGCCGCAATCTGGATTTTGGGCGAGGCGGGTAAAAATTAGGACTTTCAGGAAACTAAACCAAAAATTATGCAGATGGTCATTATTACCCCTTAAACGGAAAGCTGTACGTAAATTTCGCCAAAATAGTCAGTGTAGAGACACATAGTCGTTACGATTTGATTTATATAGATAAGGAATCTGCTCCATGTAAAACACCTTTTGGACTATGTCCGTTGGACTTAACCTGCAAAACTGACCATTCAAGATATCTCCCTTATTAATCCTCCTGACGAAAAAATGCACATGAAAAAAAGGTTTAGAGGTGGAATTCCATCACGTTTGGTCGATTTCCAGTCAGGTTGGACTTGTTCTGTATATATTGTGGAAGAGTAAAATCACCATTTCGGTTCCCTATAAACCGCCAGTCCATTCCGGAACATGAAATGTTATTTGCATTTAAAACCTACCTTTGGACAGGTGGATGCTAAATATAAATTTTGGTTCGAATGTCTTCAGTAGTTTTCAAGTTGTAAGGAATACGCTTTACACGCACCCGCTCGTGAGTTAAGTCCGATGGGACTTGTACAGAAAAACGGTCCGTTAATGACATCTCCCTTATTAATCCTCGTATCGAAATGATGCACATGAGAAAAAAGGTTTAGAAATTAATTTCTACCAAGGCAGGTAGATTTAAATTAAATTAAATTAACGTATTTTGTGGAAGTGCAAAATCACTGTTTCGGTTTCGTATAAACCCCCAGTCAGTTCAGGGATTTAGAAACAATATTTGCCCTAAAACCTATCAAGGACAGGTGTATTCTAAATATGAGTATTGGTGGAAATACATCCAGTAGTTTGTAGCACTCGCGTACATACGGTGTAATTAAGGAAGAAAATAATACAGTTAAGAAAGTTGAAAGTAATAGAAAATGGATTATAACTGAGGACAGTCGGATAACGACAAATATGTAAATGCCAAGTTAATGTATTGGAAAATCAAATGCCCCTCAATAAATTATGCTAGTGTGAGTTATGGATATAATAAAGCGGTAACAAAGGAGAAATTTAGGTCCAGTGATTCCTAGGTAAACAAATAATAAGAAGATGACTAATGGTGTTATTATTTAACCTATTCGAGGGCGGTTATAACATCCAACGATATTCCGCCAAAATCCCGCAGATAGGCCGATTGACTCCTCTCTTGCCTTCTACCTAAGGAACAACCACGAATTTAAAAGCATGATGAGGAAAATGGCAATACGTTACTTCCCTGCTGGCATGCAGTTAGAGACGTTGCCATGGTAACCTGTAGGTTCGTTGTCGGTCTGTCGGTCACTCAATGCAGAGCATGATACCAGCGGAAAATTGTAAATTTCTCCGTCATGTGAAGAGTAAGGTAAATTATGAACATAACGAAAGTTGTTTATAATGAAGAGACGTTTCACCTACGGTAAACGAAGTTTACAGAAAATCAATAGTATAAGAGAAAATGGGGGAAAACCATTCTGGCTTTCCTATAAACCCCCCGTCTATTCAAGGATTTTAAAATGATATGTATATTGAAACCTTTCCCGGTATGAGTATACTCTAAATATGAAGTTTGGTTGAGATCTATTCAGCCGTTTCGACGTGATGGTGGAAAAACCATTCCGGTTTTCCTATAAACCCCACGTCTGTTCAAAGATTTTAAAATGATATGCATATCAAAACCTTCTCCGGGATGATTGTACTCTAAATATGAAGTTTGGTTGAGATCTATCCAGCCGTTTCGACGTGATGGTGGGAAAAACATTCTGGTTTTCCTATAAACCTCCGTGTATTCAAAGATTTTAAAATGATATGTACATTGAAACCTTCCCCGGGATGAGTATACTCTAAATATGAAGTTTGGTTGAGATCTATCCAGCCGTTTCGACGTGATAGTGGAAAAACCATTCTGGTTTTCCTATAAACCCCCCGTGTATTCAAAGATTTTAAAATGATATGCATATCGAAACCTTCCCCGGGATGAGTATACTCTAAATGTGAAGTTTGGTTGAGATCTATTCAGCCGTTTCGACGTGATGGTGGAACAGACAAACAGACAAACAAACAGACACGAAACGTAAAAACCACCGATTCGGTCTTGAGTTGACCTAAAACGGATAAATATCTGAAAAATTGGCAAAACAAAAGAAATTACAGACAGCGGACCCCCTACAATTTTATTTATATAGATTATTATTACAGTTCACATCTGTGGCGTAGTGGTTAGTGAGATTAACTGTCACCCCCGGAGGCCCGGATTCGATTTCCGGATCTGCCACGAAATTTGAAAGGTGGTACGAGGGCTGGAACGGGGTCCAGCCAGCTTCGGGGGGTCATCTGGGTAGAGGTGGGTTCGATTCCCCCCTCAACCATCCTCGAAGTGGTTTTCTGTTTTTTTTTTCACTTCTCCTCCAGGCAAATGCCGGAATGGTACTTTAAAAATGTCGTGGTAGAGCTGTGAATCGAACCCGGGCCTCCGGGGGTGGCAGCTAATCACACTAACCACCACACCACAGAAGCGGACCGATAATTCTTCATCAGTTGAAATTCTTCAGAACTTGCTTAAGGACACTTCATTAGATATGAATTATCTTATATACCGAGCTCGATAGCTGCAGTCGCTTAAGTGCGGCCAGTATCCAGTAATCGGGAGATAGTGGGTTCGAGTCCCACTGTCGGCAGCCTTGAAGATGGTTTTCCGTGGTTTCCCATTTTCACACCAGGCAAATGCCGGGGCTGTACCATAATTAAGGCCACGGCCGATTCCTTCCAACTCCTAGGCCTTTCCTTTCCCATCGTCACCATAAGACCTATCTGTGTCAGTGCGACGTAAAGCAAATAGCAAAAAAAAAAAAAAAAAAAAAAATAACTTATCTGAAATTTCCAGTTTTTTGTGTCACATCGACCAACTTCTTGTCTGAGGCAGTTAATGAATTGCATGGCACCGGTGGTGGTAATGATGTTTTTCGTTTTAAGAGGAAGTACAAGTAGGTAATGATCTTCTATGTCCAAAGTAAGTGAGAACAAAAACTAATAATAAAATAACATTATTTATTCAAACTACACCTGCCGCTTACCAACGGAAGCGCCAACGTCATGCTTTCTGCCAATTCCGAGCTCTATAATATTTCATGTAGTATTTTCCTCCACAACCTGATTACATTCTAAGAACTTTTGGTCTCTCCGGGGCTTGCTGTACTCATAAATCTTAAAAAGTTCTCTTCCCTTGTTCCATTTTAATAATAGTAAGAATTAAGATGCGAATTTTGAGTCAGTCATGTCAGATAATAATAATAATAATAATAATAATAATAATAATAATAATAATAATAATAATAATAATAATAATAATAATAATAATAATAATAATAATAATAATAATAATAATAATAATAATAATAATAATAATAATAATAATAATAATATCGAACTGACAGTCCTTGAAAATCTCACAACAAACTCGTCTCCTAAATATCTACAACAAAAAAGTCCATGTCAGGACATGCAGAAATTCGGCATTAGAACACAGTCATAAAACCAATATTCCTTTACGAAAGAGAAACACTGGCACTTGACAGAAAGCAAGAACTTGAAGAGAGAGAAAAAAAGAGAGGAAGATCATTAGGAATATCTTAGGAGCAAGATACACCAAAGACGGTTACAATCAATCAAAACAACAGAAAATTTCTCAAACATCAAAATTGACATTAGGAAAAGACGAATGAAAATCTTCAGTCATCTCACTAGATTACCAGAAAATCGATTGACAAAAAGGACAATAGGTTATGTAACCTCACTTAAGAACTAACTTCGAAAGGACCTCAAAAACGCAAACATAAGTTGAACAGACATTCTACAAAGAGACATCGTTAGACATAAAGTAAACATTTGGTAAGCTACGTTAGAGCAACCGCAACAAAAACAGTACAGACCAAAGCGGTCGTAAGAACGTAAACAAGCCTTCTCGGAAAGAATGAATGTCTATTGGAATAACAAGAAGAATTGAGTTAATTGCTTAACGTCTTCCAGTAATAATAATAATAATAATAATAATAATAATAATCATCATCATCATCATCATATGGCCCGACGTATCATGTGCCGGTATTTTAATTTGGTGCCATCTATGTAGTCTACGAGTCAATTTCGACGTTACGTTTTACAGTACCAGATGGCAGCGCAAACCGGATCTCTGTTGGATGTCCTATGGCTTAGTTTTACTTAATTTTTCGGGTAAACACCAAATGTTTCACTAGAGATATTTTACATGTCCTCATTGTACGACGTGGAATGTTGAACAGACTTTAATCCGTCCTAAGGGGGGACGAGCACGAAATCCTTTAAAACTACTTTTTTAATTATTTCTTCTCAAATTGCTAGCTTAGTCCCAAAAGGATTTAGTGTATTTCATTATCTAAGTGCAATAAATTCCTAACATATTAGCCTCAGGTGCCAAATCCCTTTACTCATACATTCATTTTCCTATGTTGGCTGACTCTACGTCTGTTTAGTCAGGCAGTATGCCACTTAGGGGTATTGAACAAGTCTGTGAAGCGTCATTTCCGTTTGGTCAAGCATGGCGGTAACCGCGGAAAGTTTGTTTTGGTTTCAGAGGTTGCGTGTAATGAGTTCAATTCATTTCATGTTCTTCCTTCTTCCATGAGAAACGTACATTTTTTCTTTTCAACTACTAAACTTATCAGTCTGGAATTTGATAGAAAGGCAGAGTAAACAGTGGCAAAGATTTATCTGCAAAGGAATTGCAAAATATATAATTTTATGAACTTAACAGTTAAATATTTTTTCTGTCAACTTTTTGAATTGGAAAGTTCACATGTTTCTTAAAATCGAAATAGGAATGCAATTAAAAACTCTTGGTGGCATTAAATTATCGAGTTCTTAAAAACCACAAAAAAACATAACAAGGTCCAGGACCACAGCCTTGCTGAGGAAAAAGTACATCATTATGACAAAGATTTATATTTGAAAAAAGTACTGTTTCCAAAAACATTTTATCTAATGTTGCCATTAATCTGGCTGTGTTGGTTCGGTCAACTTCCGCTTCGAACGCTAGCATTGTGCCACGTCCTGGGGGCCATCTGGTGGCGAATGAACGTACCATTTTCACTTCTACTATAACGTTTCGAAATTCAGTGTCATTGTTTAAGAAGCCTTTCTCGTGGACAGTCGAGATTTCTTCTGAGGACGCAGAGCACAGTTTTCCGCGAAACGTTAAGAATTTCACCTTATTTTCTTAACACGGCATAAGCCCAAAAGGCTATGCACTATCATGTCTACTTTATCTAAATTAACTCACTAATGTTCATAGCTAAGAACAATATCTTTTAAATCAGTATGCCAAGTGTTTAGCTGACGGCCCGCCTGTCAAAGGACAGGAATGAAATAACTCCAATCGTTCGTTCGTTCGTTCGTTACATGATTCTAACTCAAACTATGTCCAAGTCACAGAGCATTTAGGAAATCAATGAACTTCCGGGCACGTCTCCCCTAATCCGACTAGGCTAAATTTGAATCCGCGATCTTGGAGTCCGCAGTGGGACACTCCACCACTGACTCACAGAGTGAGCTTTAACAATGTTCGTGGATATGTTTGTCATCATGTGTGTCACCCTGCGATGGGTGAGTGTATTCTGGTCTGTCCTTTTAGTATACGTAAGTGAATAACGTCTTCATTGGTGTCTTTCTTAGCGTTTCAAGTTTTCCTGATATTTTACACTCTATAGGTCTTTATCGAGAGTTGGGGTATGACGTAGGCAGTCGTGATGGAGAAACTGGCGTGCTTTTGTCATGGTAACGTAGACAACGTTGACATGTTCATGCCACTAAACCGAGTGTTTATTTCTCATAGTGACTTGATGCTCTCTCGCGGGAAATTCTGTTTTCCACCCGTTTTGTATTATATTATTTTATCATCATGTGTGCGTGCTTTGTTTATATTGTCAGAAAGCTTATGTTTCATTCCACGTGTACAGATATCCGTTTTCTTCTTTTTGGTTCGAATGGGCCTAGTTTGGACCACGCTTGTACAACTGTTGGACCTTGATCTTTGCCCAGCATTGACGCATTTTCTGCCAGTGTAGCTCCTTTCTATCATCAGACCAGGGGGTACCATTCTTCCGTAGATCTTCCTGAACTTTATGAAAAACTTTTAGGGTACGTCGTACAGACCGTGTGTCTTGAAGATCTGATATTCCCAGTTCTTTAAAGTCCTTCTCAGTTTCTGTCAACCAAGTAGTACGAATAAGCTTGTTCTGCCAGAAGATAAACAGGCGATTGGTCAGTCTTTTGGAAGACAGTCTTACTATACGGCCATAGAAAGTTACTCCTTTCCCTAGCACAATCAGAGAGCACCTCTATATGTTCGTACATCTCGGAATTGTGCCGTCTACGGAATTCTTTAACTTTCTTTACCGGACCTACGATCTTTCTGAGAATTCTCCTCACCCTGACTTCCATCAGACCTCATCGGTTTGACCCTCCAGCTGGCGGGTCTAAAAAGGATACCTGACCAGGCGCGTGGTGTACTTTATACCCGACACTTCAACAACGCATAATGATAGTAAATATGTAATTTTCATCAAATTTTATGCATCCGCATCACTAATAATTACAAATGTTAGCATATTATACACTGCGGCAAGTGAAAATACAACAATAAATGTTATTTGCACGCTTGAAAACTTTTCGTAAATTTGATCCGATTACACAAGCAGCTTCTAATACACAAGCACTGCTCAAGTTCTAATGTGCATGTTCGTGTCTCGGTGTCATCTACCATATCTTCATCAACTATTTTATGGAAGGAAGTTATTTCATCTTTGATTCCTCTTGCATTACGTTTAGGAACAGGAAATACTTTGACATCATTTTTTTGTTTTAGTTTTGCATACCTTTGAAAAATCAGATTTCCTCGACCAGGTGGTTTTGTCTTTTGCAATAAAGGATTCAAAACGTTCCATTTCACTTCTTTCTAAGTCAGATCCGTCCTCTCAAGTGAGACCTTCCTCACATTCAGTTTCGTGATCACTTCATATTCCTCACGTGACTCTGCGCTGTCCTAGTTTTCTTCCACTGGCTGTTCGTGAAGTAATTTGGCTATTTCCTCAGGCGCCAATATCCTAAATAAACGTAAAATATATTGTAATTAGAGAAATAATTATAAATTGAGTATTTTAAACGATGACGTGCTTGAAAATATTCGTAAATAATGTAGTCGAAATACTTACTCCATCGGGCGCGCGGGGTACATTGTAGGTCACACTGGAGGAATACCAGACAAGCAACCAATCTTAGAAAAGCTACAGTGTTGCGAAGTTGAAAAAATTAGCAGTGGTGTACTTTATAGCCCAGCGCGCCTGCTGGAGGGTTAATGAAAGACACTCCAGGGTATACAGAACTCCTAGTCGTTGTACTTCAGTTTGAGGTCGCGTGAAAGACATTTTTTGATATAAGTGTCTAATTATTTATTGTCTAATTATTTAAACAACGTTATTTAAAATATGACGGGACATGTTTCGTCTAACTTGTAGACATCATCAGCCGTAAAATATTCAAGAAAAAGCACAAAAAAGACAAGGGCAGAATAACACATTGAAATAAATCGGGTTGCCGAATACGTCAATTAAAATAGTGAGGCTGTTCTAGATTGTTCCGAGCACAAAAATTCAAAAGTTATTGATGAACAAACACATAAGATGATAAGTAAAACTTGGTATTAAAATTCTTCTTGAGGGTGCTGTTGACATGCAGTATTCAGGTCCGTCGGTAAAAGCTGATAATTAGGTGCCCAATGTTATTTCTAGTAGAAAAAAGACGATCAACGAGCATGTGTAGGGAATCCAGAGAGATGATAGAAAGATCGTCTAATTGGTGCAAAGTTGACATTTCTTATTAAAAATTGGGTGGAATATCTGATCGTATGACGTATGTAGAAATACAGTGGATGGCCCTAGAATAAGAATAAGGACTATTGTAATTATTGAAATTAGGCAAGTTTTCTTTTGCATCTTACGATACAAGAATGCAAGAAAGGGAAGAATGCGGCACATCTGATTACTTGCGTTCTCGCCTCTCAAGAGTAATTTTAATTGACGTATTCGGCAACCCGATTTATTTCAATGTGTTATTCTGTCCTTGTCTTTTTTGTGCTTTTTCTTGAATATTTTACGGCTGATGATGTCTACAAGTTAGACGAAACATATCCTGTCATATTTTAAATAACGTTGTTTAAATAATTAGACAATAAACTTTTGGTATTGTAAAGGTGGAATATTGACTTAACCTTAAAGTATACGTACGACAATACGGACTTTACAATGAAATTTATTTTATGTAATAATAAGTGTTATTTGTCAGTCGATACGACAATTCCAACTTTTTGAATCTCATAATTAGTAGATTACCACTGGTTTGTCCATAATTATTACATGAAGGTTAATTTTAGGCTAGTGTGTTAGTTTGTTACCGTTGATAGTGATCGTCATTGAGGTACGAACTGGTTATTTTGATTGATATTTAATTATTCGTTGTGGTTCCCAGCATTTAATTATTCTCTTCCGCGTCAAACACTCCCGTGATTTACATGTACGTAAACAGTTGATCGTAGGTAACTGAAATATTTGAACTTATAACTGAGTTTCTATTTTCGTTTTATGTTGTCCTGTGCGCTCGACTGTTGTATGAAAATATAATAAAGCTTTAGAGAATGAATCATGACATTCAAAACAAGATGTCTCCGTGAGAAGGGCGTGACACTGCCTATTGTTGGGGACATTGTTTGATTTTCTGTAGTTCAGCACTTTGCCACTCAATTGTCAGGCTCCAATTCCGGAGAAAAAGAGATTGGAACATCGATCATCAGTCCTCCATATCGCAGTCTTATCCCCAACCACGACTCTGGGTCATTCCATACCAAGACCTATAATGTGCAAGTTGTATTCGTCGCGAACAGATCTTTGCACATTTGGGTACTTCATTTCCGAGCCTGACAATAGCATTTTGATGTTGGCATAGATCAAAAATTAAGTTTATTATTCGCTGTATGAGTAAAACAGAGGACTGGGAGTAATTGGAAGACTTAGAAAGTTAAATAGCTAGAACCTGCCAAGAGTATGTATGGTTTTCACACAGCTACTATTCAGGGAAGGATTAGGTCCCTCAATTTCTCCTGCATAAGGTATTCTGTTCATAGGTGGCACAAAATTTAGAGCCAGTAAGTTTACTCAAGAATTCATTAAAAACTGCCGGTGTTATATTCGAGTAAATTACGCGGGCCTTATTAAGCGGAGTCATGTGTCCCACGTAAAATATGAACTTTTCAGTTTCTCCACAGTTGGCCTGCCACTGAGCGCAGTCGTTCTTCTGAGCATCTGACAGCCGTGAACAGAGTGCAGAATATAACTTCTAATTACGAAGACATAACTTAGCAATGTAATGGTGAGCTGCAGATCGCAAGAACAGGAAGAATATTTCTACCACGATTGTTGTCAACAAGCAGTTCAAGTTGATTGCGCGTACATTTTCTATCAAACTTCATGAATGAAAACATACATTTCTCAAATAAATATTTTCATTATTTTTTGTTCATTTACATTTTATGAACCCACTTCCTGTTATTTACATAAGTCTCGCTCCTTAAGTCGATCTTCCTACGTTATAAGTTCGCTGCGGTTCGGATCATGTACGTTTTAGAGTTCAACCTCAGTTCAGGGGCAGACATAGAAACTCCGGCCCAAAGCCACACTCACCGGCACAGCCAAAAGCAAAGAGTAGGTTTAGAACCCCAAACCCTGACCCAGAGACACCGTATATCAACATACCACTTGGAAAAAAGTGAAATGGCGTTTGGCTTCTACTGCCGGGAGTGTCCGAGGACATGTTCGGCTCGCCAGGTGCAGGTCTTTCGATTTAACACCCGTAGACAACCTGCGCGTCGTGATGAGGATGAAATGATGATGAAGACGACACATACACCTATCCCCCTTGCCAGAGAAGATAACCAATGATGGTTAAAATCCCCGACCCTGCCGGGAATCGAACCCGGGACCCCTGGGACCAAAGGTCTGCACGCTAACCATTTAGCCATGGAGCCGGACACACCACTTGAAATACAGTGCTTTAATTGCCTAAAATTACATCATTCCTGCCCAGAAACAACCCGCTGAACATATATGATTGAAAGGTAGCACAGGACGAGGCGAGTTGTGCTGCCAACACAGTCATGTCGCTGAGTTCCATGGCTGCTCATTCATTAAACAGGTTATTAAAGCAAGAATCGCAGCAAAACAGCACTAGTCAAGATACAATACCTCTCCCAGTACACTAAAATAATCGACATTTCTACCAACACTCAGCAGCACCCCTCCGAACCCCGTGAACATTAGCGTCGCACAAATTATCCTTCTTCTACAAACCCAGATATTAAAAGCCTTACCCAGCTCCTAGTCCTGAAAATACTTTTGAAGCTCTGGAATTAAGCATTGAGACGTGGCGCCTGCGAGGAATACCGAAACTCCAGCTGCACTTACATTTTTCCACGCCGGGCTGAGTGGCTCAGACGGTTGAGAAGCTGGCCTTAGTAGATTCACTGGCACGTTAAAGAACTCCTGCGGAACTAAATTCCGGCACCTCGGCGTCTCCGAAAACCGTGAAAGTAGTTAGTGTGACGTAAAGCAAATAACATTACTATTATTAACATTCTTTTCTAAATTCAACCGCTACCAAGCTCGATAGCTGCACTCGCTGAAGTGCGGTCAGTATCCAATGCTCGGGAATTAGTGGGTTCGAACCCCATTGTCGGCAGCCCTGAAGATGGTTTTCCGTGGTTTCCCCTTTTTCACACCAGGCAAATGCTGGGGCTGTACCTTAATTAAGGCCACGGGCGCTTCTTTCCCACTCCTAGCCCTTTCCTGCCCCATCGTCACCGTAAGATCTATCTCTGTCGGTGCGACGTAATGCAACTTGCAAAATAAAAATAAAAAATCAACCCCGTATCACTAACTCACTAATTCTAAATATCACTAAATGAGACTAAATTCTCCGCTGTAACAATAATGATTCACAATTACATTCTTCCAATAAAAAACAAAAGTAGTTCCTCGTTGCAGTTAAGTAAGCAATATTGAGCGTGGTCAATGCCTGAATGGGTGATCGCTCAGGAATACTACTTTCCACTGGCTTTTACTGTACCAGTCATGCATCTAAATCGTTGTGATTTCCACAGAGGAGCCGTGTAGCCATCCCTAAATTCAAAATAATCAAGTACTCTCAATTGTATGTATGTCATCCCCAATCCCTTTTCTCTACAGGACCGGGTGTGACGTGAGATAAGCGTTTATGGCTGGTTGCCTTCCCTGACGTCAACCTCATCAGAGGAGTTAAAGAGATTAAATGAATGACGTGATATATGATAATAAGCATGGAAAGGGTGAAACCTGCTGCCGGCACATAGCCATTTCCTGTTGAATAGCAACAAGGAGTCTGCTCACGGCTTAACGTCTCCATCTGACGGACGAAATCACCAGTATATACCCTCATGAGCACTGCGGAGAGGCTTTTGGCATACAATCTAGTGATTAGGAATTCTATACCGCCACCTCTCCTATCCTGCGGGCCAACATTCTGATGGCGAAGTTTTTTTCGACCAAGGGGATTCGAACCGGCTGACCACAGTGTCAGACCATATAGACGTCACACCATAACGACCATGGCCACCAGGCAGGCATTAGATTGTATTCGACGCCTTAACAACTTGAGCCATCACGCGTGTTAATGAAAAATTCTCAGTTATTATTACTTCTGATTATCTCAACAGATTCCATCTTTTTCTTCCTTCTCCCTACTCTATTGTAAATCTTTATCTCGCTTATCAATTTACGGTAACCGATGAAATAGTGGGGTTGACATCCCTGCGCCATAGCCTTCGTGGTTTTCTGTGGTTTCCCATTTTCAAAGTGGGCAAATCCTGAGGCTGTACATTAATTAAGATCAATACTGTCCCATTCCCATTCTTGCATCATAAAAACGCTTTGCGTATTAGAGCGATGTTAAATCTCTTCTTTAACACCACCTTCCCACGCCTGCCCGAGGTCGAAGAAGCACTCAGACTCAATTTAGGGCTTGCAGGGGATTTTAACACTTGATATCCCACCTACCTATATGCGCTGGTGTTACGTAATACGAACTCAATGATATTCGATTTCGGACCACTCTGTTGCAAGTCTGGTGGGTAGACCACTGCGAAACCCGGCTCCCTTCTTGCTTACGCTAATATATATTTCGAAGCTCGTATTACATCCTCATCATAACTTTTATACGCCCTGGAGTTTGTTTATACGATGTGCTATTACAATCAAAGGCTCATATCCATTCCGAAGAATAAAAACCTCGCATGTTCGGTTTAAGAAAAGATCTTCATTGGGGTAATCACATAAAAGGGATTGTAAATAAAGGGTACAAATCTCTTCACATTATGAAGGTATTTAGGGGTAATGGTAAGAATGTATAGGAGAGGGCATATTCTCCCTCTGTTAAGGCCTCAACTACAGTGTGGCTCCAGTGTATGGGACCCTCACCAGGATTACTTGATTCGGGAACTGGAAAACATCCCAAAAAAGCAACTCAATTTGTTCTGGGTGATTTCCGACAAAGGAGTAGTTTTACAAATATGTTGCAAAGTTTGGGCTGGGAAGACTTGGGGGAAAGGAGACGAGCTGGCGTGAAATGACTCCAAAGGATTAGAAGAGGTGTTGATAGAGAATCGCACCTGCACTTTCAGCAGGCTCAATGAATGAGGTATTTAAGTTTCGGTCAGTGAATAATACAGCACTGTACTAGCTGCAGCAAGTACAGGTACTGAAAGAAAACTAAAGACCTGTAATATCTACTGCCTACACAAATAGAGGGCTTTGATTTAGGGACGAATACGCTCGAGCTTAGCTTTTAAAATTAGGGAGGAACACAGATTTGGAATTCAAGAAGACAAGGTCAAATATTCATTTATGGGGAGGGGAGTTTAGGATTGGACTAATTTACCAAGGGAGAAGTTAAATAAATTTCTAGATTCTTTGAAATTATTTAAGAAAAGACTAGGTAAACAACAGATACAGAAACTGCCACCTGCACTAAATGCAAATCATTGGTCGGTCGGTCGGTCGGTCGGTCGGTCGGTCGGTCGGTCGGTCGGTCGGTCGGTCGGTCGGTCGGTCGGTCGGTCGGTCGGTCGGTCGGTCGGTCGGTCGGTCGGTCGGTCGGTCGGTCGGTCGGTCGGTCGGTCGGTCGGTCGGTCGGTCGGTCGGTCGGTCGGTCGGTCGGTCGGTCGGTCGGTCGGTCGGTCGGTCGGTCGGTCGGTCGGTCGGTCGGTCGGTCGGTCGGTCGGTCGGTCGGTCGGTCGGTTCTCCGAAAATCAAATCTCTCTTGCCTAAGAGACGGCGTTACCCTCTATGAGGCCCGCCTCCCCTGCAGCGGAGGAATGAAAACATGTAGTTGTAGTAGTAGTAGTAGTAGTAGTAGTAGTAGTAGTAGCAGTAGTAGAATAGTAGATTCAGGAGTATGCCTTTGCTGGCAGGATGTACTGTTTATAGTGCACGATGTCTTCTGGTATGGGCTAGAATAAATTTGTTACTTTCATTGACCTCTCTCAGTCTCATCCTTGGCTTTGGCAACATGAAAGTGGCCGAGGTATGAGCGATTCTAGTAATACCGTCCCTTATGTAGCCAGTGCCTGTTACGGATCGTGTAAAAATATCGCTGATAGAGTAGTTTGGTGCCTGCATTTCAGTGGGCTTGGCAGACTGATACGTAATATCAACTTCTGTCTCAGTGTGGATAGCAACGAGAAACAACCTCACTCCTCATTTCCCTAGTATACCACTTCAGTGACACCTGGGCTATCTATGACAGCTGTTGGTGGAGCTGTAGAGGATCAACCCAGCCTTCGAACTTAATACCCAATACAGTATACATAGCAGTAGTAGTAGTAGTAGTAGTAGTAGGCTAGTAGTAATGTTCCGGGGAAGAAGATGACGAACGCTGGTTGCCATGATTACCACCATCTCGGTTTTTGCCCACGCTAAATCGGTTAACGCCCAGGCAAAAAAGTATTCCTGTTAAAATGCTTACTTAATACGCCTGTTTCTGGATATACTACCTTTTTTTTTTTGCTAGGGGCTTTACGTCGCACCGACACAGATAGGTCTTATGGCGACGATATATACTACCTTTTCAAACTTTCATGGATATATAGGTTTATAAAGAATAGCTGGATTACAGTGTGTGGCATATAAAAATATAGACCACTGAATTAGTTTAGATGCTATCAGCTCTTAGAAAACTACCCTACCTAGATCGAAGCAGGTTCGTTAGAGTTGGCACTGAGCAAAGCGATTACTGAGGTAAAACACTAGTTTGTACAGCCCTAGGAATAATGGTTGGTTGTCTTCATTATCTAACAGATTCACCTCTTGAGCTGTGACGTCAATCTAATAACAGACAGAGCCATCTGGTGATCTCGATGTCAAAGCTAATTATCACCGATAACACATACTGAGTTTAAAGCTGTGCTGTTGCAAGCGTATCTTAATGTGACAAAATGATTGGTGTAGGTTATTTAATGGTAACGTGTAAACGCCAAGACATAACGAATACGGTACCCGCCCACCTGCACAAAACAAAATTGTCCCCCCGTAAAGGAAATTGTATAAAACCTATCAATAGCACATATGAATTCAACTACACCAATCGATATCCATTTCTTACAGTATATAAAAAGGACTTACTCCAAAAATACAAAACAAATTCGTTCTTCTTCTTATTTTCATTCTTCTTATACCTCTCTCGACACACTTGTGGGGAAACGGGTGCGAACTGCGTCACGCATGTGGATTTGGCCCTGTTTCACGACCGGATGCCCTTCCTGACGCTAACCCTATATGGAGGGATGTAATCACTATTGCCTGTTTCTGTGGTGGTTGGTAATGTCTTGTGTTGTGTTGTATGAATGTCAAAAGGAGAGTGTTGGGCAGAGACAAACATCCAGTCCCCGAGCCAGAAGAATTAATCAGAAGCGATTAAAATCCCAGACCGGGCCGGGAATCGAACTCGGAACTCTCTAAACGGAGAGCAGTTCGATGACCATTCAGCCAAGGAGACGGACAAGTATTATGTCTATGAAAGAAACAAATTACTGATTTTAAAATACATTTAATTTTGGCTTTACTTTATTGTGATTTAGCAACCGTCTCTTAAACGGAGTGCCCGGTTTTCGTTTCCAGAACGTTCGAGGATTTTAACGCACTGGTTTATTTCTCTGGCTTGGGGACTGGGCATTTGTGCGGTCTTTATCACTAGAATTCATCTTCGGTAGGGCCCCATCCTCTCAGAGACGCGTACGTCACCTAAAATGTAAAAGACTAATTAATTAATTAATTAGTAGAAGTTATTTTGGAAAGAAGATTTATAGGGACCGAAATGCAATATAAATATGTTTCTGAAATGAAATGGCGTATGGCTTTTAGTGCCGGGAGTGTCCGAGGGCAAGTTCGGCTCGCTAGATGCAGGTCTTTTGATTTTACACCCGTAGGCGACCTGCGCGTCTTGATGAGGATGAAATGGTGATGAAGACGACACATACACCCAGCCCCCGTGTCTGTGAAATTAATCAATTATGGTTAAAATTCCCGACCCTGCTGGGAATCGAGCCCGGGACCCCTGTGACCAAAGGCCAGCACGTTAATCATTTAGCCATGCAGCCGGATAATAAAATTCTATTTTTTGTGTTTAATATTTTTAAAATGTTACTGTACTCACATAAGAGACTGGATCATAGAGCGTACTTTGTGGGACGCAAAGGCACTGACGGTTTCAGGGTGACACAGTCGATCGTGAGCGGCGCGAGTTCTGTCCTGGTTCATTACATTTCTTAGGTAGTTCTTTGTAAGTTTCTGATTCGAAAATTATCGTTTTGCAGAAAAATCAGAATGAGAATCATTAGTTCTGAAATTTGATATTTTTGATCTCATCTTCACTGTTTCTTTGATAATAACTTGGAACAATTGTTTGTGAGAGGACGTGCCGCTTGTGCTAAGACTCAATAATTTGCAGGTAGATGCTGCCTTCCGACAATTAGTCGACATACGGGTTATCAAAGAGGAATTTGGAAAGGGAATCACAACCCAAGCAGAGGAAACGCATTTATTTCTGCTTCCCCCATTTCGAGGCTGCCGATTTGCCGATGATATTATTTTATCTGTGTCTGCAGAAGATCTGGAGAACTTGCTGAATGGTATGGACACAGTCTTAGAGAAGGAGCACAGGACTAAACATGCATACCAACATTACACTGGTAATAGGGAACTCAATGCCAGTTACTTTCCTACCTTCCTTCTTGATTTTGTCCTTTCAAGCAGTTTGATTCATAGTGATAATTAATCCCATTTTTGTGGCCTATTTCTGCTATAGTCATTTGTTAGTAAAGTACATGTCTCTAAACCATACATGAGAATTGGTACGAAGTAGGTACGGTAAATATTTATTTTTGCTTATCGTGGTACTTTGCAGGCGTGGAGTAGGTTTCTGACTTGATTGTAAAATGTTGATGCTTTCTGTGTCTTGCTGGACATTTCCTACCTGACGGTGTTATCTTTAGAGATCGTGCTTCTGATGTACTTAGAGTGATTATGATTCTAATTAGTTCCTTCCAAAAGGAGTTGTGAGTTTGTTCCTTCCCTATTGATACTCATCTTCAGCTCGAAATTACTGATTGTTCCATTCAGTCAGTATTTCCTGTACTTCAGCTTCTGGTACTCCCTGTAACAGCATACCATCAGGAAATACCAGGGCATTCGATCTGTTGTCAATTTTCCTGATAGACTTTATGATCTTATCCATTACTCTTAATAAAATGAGTGTTGATGGGCACTTTCAAGTTGGACTCCTCAGTTTGTCTCAAACCATAACTGTAAATAATGCAAACATGTACAATTAGCCGTAAATAAGGCAGAAAACAGTAATAGTGATATCCGGGAGATAGTAGGTTCGAATCCCACTATCGGCAGCCCTGAAAATGGTTTTTCGTGGTTTCCCATTTTCACACCAGGCAAATGCTGGGGCTGTACATTAATTAAGGCCTCGGCCACTTCCTTCCAACTCCTAGGCCTTTCCTATCCCATCGTCGCCATAAGACCTATCTGTGTCGGCGCGACGTAAAGCCCCTAGCAAAAAAAAAAGTAATAGTGATATACTTGCGTAAGCCCCTATCTCCTTTAGCTCACGTCTCGAAACCTAGTTCCTTGTATCACAATGTTATCTAATGCATATACTGATTCCTCTTTAAGTTTTACTTGATTTTACTGAAACATTATCTATTATTTGTGCTGGGCTAAGTAACTTAGGCTGTCTGGTCTTCTGAGCAGAAGATGGCGGGTTCGATTTCGGGTTACTATTGTGGTATGTGAATGTGCTGAAATACGTCAACTCGTACCGGTAGATTTATTACCACGTTAAAAGAACTCCTCCTGGTTACATTTCCGGTACCCCGATGTCTCCAAAAACCGTAGAAGTAGTTGGTGGGACGTAAAACTAATAGCATTATTATAAAGTATACTTTGTCACCACAGTTCACTCAGCACCACTCAGTAGCTGTTAGTTATTTGCTCAGTATCTTCCTGACGGTGTCCCATCAGGAAAGGAAAAATGACATGTTCGGTCACGCAAGAGGGTTAAAGTCTCAGTGTTTGCTGACGATATTGAGTGACGACTAGGCGACTTTGATATCGGAATACCTGTTTCCCTCACAAAAATAATTAAAGACTTTATGTACCTTGCTTCAACATCAGCCGCGCACCTTCAGTTTACTTAACTGATTAGAATTTTATCAAGAGCTTACTTTAGTATTCCCTTACGGAATTATATCTTTTAATACTATAATGTAATTGTTGTTCGTATTCATGACGCAAATATTTTCAAGAAAAGAACATAACTCGTACCTTGCTTATGACTTTGATGTCTGCCCAGTACTGCCGTATGCGTTCTCGGTATCGTTCTGTCCTCTCCTGTGCCTACGCCTTTCCCGTTTTAAATCTCGGCTTGTCTCGGAAACCCGGGAACGCTTGAAATATCTTCTTAAGCGGGACACGCTCCTGGATGTCATTATATGCGATTGTCACTTCTTCAAGGTCTCTGTCCACGTCAATGAACCAAGCCCCTTTGTGTTTCTTCTGCTGAAAGAAGGTAATGATGCGGCTGGTCAGTCATGCTGGATGCATTCGCGTCACATGCCCATAAAAGGTACTTATTATCTTCCGGATACTATACTTAATCTTCTCTACGCGGAAGTATAGTTCTTCCTTATCCCGTCTTCTGTATTCCTCATTGTCGTTGACGAGACCTAAGATCTTCCCCAAAATGTTCCATTCTTTGGCCTCCAGTTTCTCGATCAGGCCATGTTTGTTCATTGCAAGACATTCTGAAGCGTATAAGACCTCTGGACATGACAGTGCACTAATGCCTCAGCTTTGCTTTGAAAGATATGGACCTACTGCTGTAGACGCCCTTAGTTAAATGGTACGCCATTTCAATTTCGTTCTTCCGTAAAGTAAATGCTTCCTTCTCTGACAAATTTGGTGATATCAATTCTTCCAGATACTTGAACTTATCTACTCATTTCGTTTTGTCTTCACCCACTGCGAGCTCTCTGGGTGCCAGCTTGATGTTAGTTAAAATTTATGTTCTTCTCGAAAGTGATCTGTTGTGTTTTAAGCTGTAAAACCTGTTCCGTGGCTGTGTTTAAGGAATCGGAAAAATTGGAAGATTATCTGCAAATGCTAGACAATCAACATCAAAATTTTGGCTTTTGCACCCTAGCCTGACTCCAATTTAAACACTTTGATTATTATTATTATTATTATTATTATTATTATTATTATTATTATTATTATTATTATTATTATTATTATTGTACCGGGCGGTACACCTCCACGCCGCTAGTTCAAATATTGCGCCAATTGAAACTCCTCTACAGGAGAAAGCCTGAACGTTAAAAAAAACTGTATTAACTCAACAGTTTCTCCGAAGATGGCTCTGTGTGAATTTTGATGTGTTTTTGTTTGTCATTGATCAAGAAGTGTGGACGTTCTCTACCAGATGTCTCTACAAAAAAATATGATCATGCACTCTGGTGCAAAGGAATGAACCTTCTTGAAGAAATTTTGTATTCAAAAGTTGTTGTCTTTACTAAATTTTGTTCTTTTATTTTTGGGTTGGCGATATTAATTCTTCCTTCCGCCAGGTTTGAACTTAGCCAATCCCGAATTTCTTTAATTAATTCTCAGCCAATCATGTATGTCTTCTTCGATATGGATATGTAGCTCTAAGCTATCCAATAAAGTTGAGGGGGTGTGTCTACTCATTCTTGAAAGGTCTCGAATTTGCCACGAGGGTACAAAAACCGCTGATTTCCTTGTCTCCGGACCACTAGTATAACATCTAACTCAGTGTGTGAATATGTAGCAGGGGGCGGGAAGCGCCTCGTTCTTCAGACAGCAGTTCTTCTACAAGGTAATGGCCTCTTAACATCTTTATTTCTTGCTAGCTCAGCAGTCTAACTCTCGAGGAGGGTTCGAAACCTTTAATATGTAACCTATTAAACATGTAACTTTAGTTTCTATATGTAACCTTCTTCTGTCTAATGTAAAAGATTCAAAAGTCTTTTTTCTATTAAAATGTCCTTACACGAGTCACCTCCCTAGTGTGGGAATAGCCCCTGTTGAATCGGCCTAGCGCCACTTAGGTTTTAAAATGTAGATTTAGGAGTGCAAGTTCACGCCTCCATCCTTTTGTTTTGGGCCATTTAAATTAACCTGAAGTTTTTGCACACTAAGGCCCAGTAGATTGGTTACGAGATACCCCTGTTTAATTATAAGTATGCCTTAAGGGCAGTCAAGCGTAAAGTTTGTTTATGGCCTTCTGATAGGCTTGAACTATCGAGAGCGGGACAGCTCTTTATGGTGTTGTGATAAAAGTGCCTTAGAGAGGCTTGAAATGTAAAGGTGGGAGCTAATGCTCCATGTAATTAAGGGTTTTCTGCCCTTTGATAATTTATGGTTGTGAGCTGAGAACTCAGAAAGGATACTTGGGGCTCGAAGCCCAAATCTTGTAATAAACTGTAATTTGTCATTTCTTAATTTGTTGATCTGCTACTTGATACCTGTTATACTCTGTTTTTTGTTGATTTTGAAAAGAAAATATAACATTTATTAAAGTTTTAAATTAACTTTAATTTTGTAGTTGAGACCTATTCCAGCCTGCACCTTCTTTCACCTCCGCCTACCACGGATAAATCCGTAACAATTATTATTATTATATATATTGCGAATGAGCCCATTAGGACTACGCAAAGTACTTAGAGACAGGCATTTGCCTTTCTTTGTGCCCACACTTCCTTCATTCGTTTGCTGTGTGCTTCTTTTCTCTCTTGAGACCATGTTGTTCCGGTCTTCTTCTTTGGTTTTTCCTCTTGGTCAACTTGCCACTTATGAACTTTGGTTCTGAAGATAACCCGGCTTTGGATGTCTTCAGGTGTAATTCCTGCCAGTTTGAGATCTGTTTTAATTTCGCCAATCCATTTTATTGTGTCCGTTTTAGCTTTACTTCGGTTTTCATAAAATTCAACTATTTGCTTGGTAAGTCTATCTGGGTTCATCCTTTTTATATGTCCAAAGAATCTTAATCTGCGTTTTCTGATGTCACTGTGAATGTTAGAAAATTGTTTGATTTCCTGTTTCCCTCTAAGGCGGTACTGTTCATCTACGAGTTTTGGGCCTAAAATTTTTCTAATGATCTTGCGTTCCTTTTTCTGAATATTTTCTAGATCAGTTTTCCTGTTCAAAATTAGTGTCTCTGATCCATAGAGGCATTCTGGTTTAATAACTGTATTATAGTGTCTTAGTTTAGCATGCTTGGAGAGACACTTTTTGTTATAGATATTTTGGGTGAGTCTATACGCAGTTTCCATTTTTTGGCATCTAACTTCATTGGCTTTTGTTTCCATTCCATTCTCCTGAATTATTTCACCGAGATATTTGAATTGCTGGACCCGTTTTATTTTGCCATATTTTGTCTCCATGAATTTAGGGGCTTCTTTGCTGCAGGTCATGTATTCAGTTTTTTCAAACGATATTTGGAGGCCGACTTTTTCCGCTGTTTCTTTCAGGAGTTCGATCTGGTTTATGGCTGTTGAAACATCACGAGTTAAGATTGCCAGATCGTCCGCAAATGCCAGGCAGTCTACTGCTAATTTGCCGCTACCAAGAGTGATTGGTTGGTCAATCTTGAGGGCAGACTTCTGTTTGCGCCATTCCTGTATTACCTTTTCAAGGACGCAGTTGAAGAGTAGTGGAGAGAGCCCATCTCCCTGTCTTACTCCTGTTTTGATCGGAAAAGGGTCTGAGATTTCCCCCATGAATTTAACCTTAGATTTTGTGTCTGTCAATGTCTCTTTTACAATTGCGAGTGTTTTCCGGTCTAGACCCTGTTCTTTTAATATCTGAAACAGCGATTGACGATCAACTGAATCATAGGCCTTTTTGAAATCAACGAAAGTACAAACTACATTTTTGCTACAAATTCTCTGATGCCTTAGGATTAACTTTAGGTTCAAAATTTGCTCTGGACATGAACGGCCTGGTCTGAAACCTGCTTGATATTCTCCAATTTTTGGTTCTAGTTGCTGTTGGGCTCTATCGAGAAGGCACTGAGATAAAATTTTGTAGGCAACAGATACCAATGAGATTCCTCTGTAGTTATTTACATCCGTTCTGTCTCCTTTCTTATGTAAAGGATGAATTAGTGCACTTTTCCAATCTTCTGGAATTTGTTCTGTTTCCCAAATCTCTTGGATGATACCGGTGAATTCTTTTATAGTATTTGGGCCTGCTGATTTGAGAATTTCTGCTATGATCCCATCCTCACCTGCAGCTTTATTCATTTTAAGTCGTTTTATCTGTCTGGTAATTTCTTCTTCATCCGGTGGTACTGAATTTGGGTTTGTGAAGTCAGGTTCCTGCGGTGGAAATCTTTGTGTTGGCTCTGGGCAGTTAAGCAGTTCTTCAAAATACCTTGCAAGTTCAGTGCAGTTTTCTTGATTGTTCAGTGCAAATTGCCCATTTACTTTCTTAAAGCAAAGGTTTTGTGGCTGATACCCTGTTAGCTTTGTTTTGAAGTTCTTGTAGAAATTTCGTGTGTGGTTTTTTTCGAAGTCCTTTTCAATTTCCAGTAGTTGATCTTTCTCGAATTTCCTTTTGGTCTGTCGGATTAATTTCGCTGCCTCTTTCCTGACTGCCAAAAACATTTTGTGATTCTTATCGGTCTTTTTGCTGTTCCACTTATTGTATGCATTCTGCCGGGATTGGATGGCTTGTTCACAGTCTGCGTTCCACCAAGGGTGTTTTTTTCTTTTCTGCAGAGGAATCAGTGTTTGTGCTGTTTCAATTAGTTTGGTCTTGAGTTGCTGCCAATTGTTGGACTGCTTTTTCTCTAATTCTTCGGTGAGAGATGGCTGGATCCGACTGGTATCAAATTTCGGAATTATTTGCTTCCTTCTTCTGAACCTTTGGGGTATCAACTGTAGTTTGACTCTTGTCAGATAGTGGTCTGAGTCTATGTTTGCACCCTTCCTTACTTGGACATTCATAATTTCTCTGTAGTTTGGGTACGAAATTGCCACGTGGTCAATTTGAAACTCGCCCAAGAGGGAGTTGGGTGATCTCCATGTCATTTGTTTAGAAGGTTTCTTCCTGAAGTGAGTCGACATGACTTTAAGGTTGAATGTCCTGCAGAATTCGACTAATCTCCGTCCATTTTGGGTCGTCCATTTATGTGCTGGGAATTTTCCAACTGTTTTCCTGTATTTCCTTTCCTTGCCTAGCTGAGCGTTGAAATCTCCTAACAGAATTTTGACGTGGTTTTGAGGAATTTTTGATGCTGTTTCTTCTAGTATTTCCCAGGATTTGTCTACCTTCTCGCGATCTGTTTTATTGTCTTCATTGACTGGCATATGTGCATTGATCAGTGTGTATGATTTGTTTGCACACATTAGGGTGATTGTCATTAGCCTATTGTTTACACATTTCACACCTATTACTGAGTTAAGTATGCTCTTCTTGACTGCAAATGCAACTCCTAAATGGGGTGTGTTTTTGAGAATCCGTTTGTCTGTTTTACTTTTGAAGAGTCTGTAGTTCCCGAAATCCATTGCGTGTTCGTCAGTCAGCCTCGTTTCTTGGAGTGCCAGTATTTCTGTTTTTTGATCATTTAGGGTTTGCTCTAGTTCGTACAACTTCCCTGCCCGCAAGAGAGAATTTATGTTCAGTGTTCCGAAAAATGTTTTGCTGTTTGGGCGAAGTTGGCCAGAGGTCTCCGACTGCCTCTGTTTGCGTGTCCAGCCAGACTCCCCACAATCCGATAGTCTGGTTGTGCTGCTAATGTCAGCAGTGGATTGGTTACCACCTGGGGTACAAATTTGTTTTCTGCCACGCCTCATGGTACTTGATTATCCAAGTATTGGACCGTAGTCCAGTTTCATAGGACTGGAGTGGATAGTTCCAGAACATACATTTCCAGCCGCACCTCTGGTGAACAGACGCTGACCACTTTGCCGCTTGCTACAAGTCAGACGCGAAGTGGATTTCAGTCAGTTCTTCCGCCCTCTCCGCCATCGGGATGAATCCTCTTATGCCGTCGAGGCCGTTGTCCATTTTCCTTGTTCCCTCAGTTGATCCGCGGGTGCTTATTTGGCTATGACTTATTCGCACCTGTCCTGCATATCTACAGGAACTTTCCCTATCAGCCATTGGGACGCGCCGTGTCGGGGTTGAGGGCCCCCACCGCAGTGTCTTACATAGAGATATGCCTAACTCCTACTCAGTTCAGAGCTAGACCCCCACGCAAGCTGACCGGGCACGGCAATTATTATTATTATTATTATTATTATTATTATTATTATTATTATTATTATTATTATTATTATTATTATTATTATTATTATTATTCCCCGGCTGATGGCCATGATCGTTTAGGATTCAAGTCCGTATGGTCCGACACCGCGGCTAGCCGTTTCCAGTCCCGTTTGTCGAACAAAATGTTTACCCTCAGAACGTTGGCGGGCAGAACAGAAGGGGTAGCATACAATTTCTAATCACTGGATTGCGCGTCAAAAGCTTGGATTAAATTCCAAACCTCTCCGCAGTGCTCATATAGAGTGAGATATATAACGCTGTTGATGGTGATTCGTCCATCGGATGGAGACGTTAAGCCATGAGCAGACCCCTTGGTGCAATTCGACAAGACTAGGCTGTGTGTCGGTACCGGGTTTCACCCCCTCCCTTCCTACTATCATATAATCACGTCATTCATTTCATCTCATTAACTCCTTAACGCACAGCGGTGAGCTTGCAACCGGGAGATAGTGCGTTCGAACCACACTGTCAGCAGCCTTGAAGATGGGTTTCCGTGGTTTCCCATTTTCACACCAGGCAAATGCTGGGGCGTAGCATAGTGGCATAGCTACCAGTGCGCCATCTCATGTCTAAACCTTAAAAGGAAAGCTCACTGCCATAGGGCTCAGTGTGATGCAAACATGTAAAGCAAGTAGGATCCATGCCAGGGAGACACGCTCGTTTTTCCTGTGACCAACTGAGCGAGTTAGAATTGTGGCCTTTTTAGTGGCGGGGTGGTTTGACGTGCCACGTCAGTTGTGCAACGGTGCTGGGAACAGTGCACACTCGTCTACGAGGTTTTGGATGTCCACGTAACACAGACGCCCGCCAAGATCGTCGTACAGTAAGGGGAGGAGTAGCAGATAGCACAGCTATCACAGCACCAATAAGAGCGAATGTGAGCCCAGAAGTGTCAACACGAACTGTCGTAAACCGGTTAGTAGCAATGGGACTCTGGGCACGCACAATCTAGCCCGTCTTCCACCAACGCCATACGATCGATGTGCACGGCTCGAATGGTGCCGTCAGAGGATCACCTTCAGGATGGAATGGCACGCCGTGGTCTTCAGCATAAAAAGCAGATTCTGCATGCTCGCAAGTGGTGGTCGTTCACGCGTACGACGGTGTGTGTTGTCTCGTAGAGTGCATTCGTCCAAGACACACTAGCCCCATCCCAGGCCTTCTGGTATGGAGTGCGATAAACTACAACTCTCGTTCAGCTTTGGTGGAGGGAAGGCCTACGAGTGCTTGATACGTGAAGAATGTTGCAACAAGATAATGCTCGTCCATACACTTCCCGTGAAACTTGCAGGAACTTCTCTGCCCAGCACGATCTCCCGACTTGTCTCCAATCGAACGCGTGTGGGCCATGATGTAGCGACAAGTGACTTGTGCGACTCGTCAACCCACAACTCTTACAGAATTACGTGAACAGGTCGAGCAGGCGTGGGATAACGTATCCCAAGACAGTATTCGCCACCCGTACAATCGACTGCATGCCAGAGACAACGCCTGCATTGCCAACCGTGGAGGCTACACTGCGTACTAATGTGGGTGTTTCAGCATGGGTCCATACCTGGTACCTCAGAACCATTTCAGCTATTGAACCGTAAATTTAATAATTTCATGTAATCCATATGTATTATTTGTACACTAAATCTTGAGTAAATTGGGAACCTCGCAAAGATGTGTTCTAATTATTTTACGGCAGTGTAAAGGCAATTTATTGCTGTGGAACCGCTTTCATTCTCTTAGGATCGCTGTGAAAGGCAAAAAGGTATTTAATGTAATATAGATGTGTACTGAGTAATCTGCGCGAAGCCTAGTTTGATCCCTCACACCGCCACCATCAACTTTCCAGGGTATGCGTCGCTGAAGTGACGTAGTATACAAAGAGGAGTGAGATATTTTCCATTGTTTTCCTCACTGGGTTGGAAGGTGCTATTACATACCGATCAGACAAACCTACCGAAATACAGTATACGCACCAAACAACCCTATGAGGTACAAACTCACACAATTCATTACAAAGACTGGCTGCATAACGAACGGCATTACTAGCATTTCGATACCTTTCATATTGTCAAAGCCAAGGATCAGAATAAGATAGATGAATGATAATAAAACACTTCTTCTAGTACATACCGAAAAACGTAGTTCACTGTAAACATTTTATTTAATCACAGATGGACTGGGTCTTGTGTAACAGTTATGACGTAGAGCTCGGATTTTTAGGTGGTAATAGGTTAGAATGCAAAGTAATCTGGTTCGTAGGAAATGTGATGCAACCCTTTCTTCCATAATGTAGCAAGGGTAACATAAATTACAGGAGTTTTATAGACTGTACACCTAATCTCTATGCAAATCTCAAACCATAACCGTTGTACAGGGTAGAATATACTTGTTAATCGTTTCAGTATCTTTGCATTCTAACCTACTGTATGAGTACCTAAAATTCCGGACTCTAGAACTTATGAACATAAAATATTTCTGACATGATTTATTAGACTCTGTACTCACACACTACAGTTAAAACCGTTCATTACGAAACCGCTTTTAACGACATATTCGACATAACGGCGAAATCTAATAAACCTGTATTTAAAAACTCGCTTAGTACGACGTCGCTTATAAATAAATAAATAAATAAATAAATAAATCACTAGAGATCTGTATGGAGGGCAGGAAAAATCAAATAACTTATTTTGTGCAAAAAAAGAAAGGAAGAAATATTGTCTAGGGTAGTAGACAAAGATATCACACGGAAAGACTAATTAACGTAGATTAATACTACACTACAATACTATTTAGTTGTACTAAATTTTTTTCCTGCAACACCCTTACAGGATGAAAATTGCCGTTAATTACTGAACACCGAAAGGAATACACAAGAATTACACAATTCTAAAGTGCAATTTAAGCCTATCCTAATTACAACAACAGAATTTTAGTAAGAGAGTTTCTACTACCTATAACTTACTACACAAATATTTCACAGTAATAGAATAAGAACACTCATTTATAATATGACACTACAACACTCTACAATAATTTTAAACGACGTTTAGACGTATCCTAATTACAATAGGTTATTACTAATTAAGTTTGAAATTCGCAAGAACTACTCAAAGATTACCAGCAAAGGTAAGTGCGTAGGAAGAGTATTATTACTACTATTTTATCTTACTATGCTCTAATAGAAATGCCATTTGGTTAAATACTGAAGTAGCGAGAGGGTTACCATACACAAAGATACACACGAATATATCAAGCAAGATACTATCTAACATATCGTATCGACACTACAGTTCTTTACTGAAGTGTGGTTATGTGATTTTTACAGCTGAAGGATTATTATTATTTTCCCACCTACGCGGGACGGAAATAAAAGTTCCTTAAATGCTGAAAAATAACAGGTTGTCTACAATAATTTATCTAAGAAGCTTTTGTCAAACAACGCCGGGGACATGAATGGCAATCATTGGGATATAGGAATTTGATTATTAAATTGTACTCGAAGAATAATCGAAGGTGCCAAGTACGAAGTATCAAGGAGACTTGGAACTACAAATTAGCGGAATACAGTAATCAGCTGATTATTGCATTTCATTATTCAACTACCCTCTACTCTTTGATCTAGTCGGAATGTAGAAAACAGTTAATCAATCACTACTGATCTGCATTTAGGGCAGTCGCCCAGGTGGCAGATTCCCTATCTCTTGTTTTCCTAGACTTTTCTTAAATGATTGCAAAGAAATTGGAAATCTATTGAACATCTCCCTTGGTAAGTTATTCCAATCCCTAACTCCCCTTCCTATAAACGAATATTTACCCCAATATGTCCTCTTGAATTCCAACTTTATCTTCATATTGTGATCTTTCCTACTTTTAAAGAGACCACTCAAACTTATTCGTCTACTGATGTCCTCCCATGCCATCTCTCCACTGACAGCTCGAAACATACCACTTAGTCGATCAGCTCGTCTCCTTTCTTCCAAGTTTTCCCCAGCCCAAACTTTGGAACATTTTTGTAATGCTATTCGTTTGTCGAAAATCGCTGGTACACAAGTATGTTACTCTATTTACTTATGTTTTCTCTCTGTGTGAGTTCCCCTCTGACTGACCTTAACAAGACACTTTCCTCGTGAAATATGCCCACGTTTGGCATTTTCTTAATTGACTGACATATTCTGTTTAATGGTGAATTCATATGGTGATTTGTGTTTGACCTTTTAACAAAGAAAATTAATTTCTATTCCTTCCAAACGGTGCATACTGGTTTATTTGGTGGGTAACTCTCGGTTAAGCTTTACGTTTGAGAATTCTATGTAGGTATTTTACACATGTTATTGCTCTCCTAGTATGCAACATATCTAACCCAAAATTTGTTATTAAGTCACTATATGCCACATATTTTTCACTAGTTTTAAAGATACAGAAGTGCCGATATCTTAGACATTTAGCTTGGACATTTTCTATTTCTTTTATACGTTTAATACGGGGTGGATTCGAGACTATATACGCATATTCTATTACTGTTCTACCTAGTGAATTGTATACCTGTATTATAGCTTTGATATTTTTGAATTTGTTTGTGTTTCTCATTAGAAATCCTAGATTCCTATAGGCCTTATTTACGGCGTTATTTATGTGTATATTGTACTGAAGTTTACAATCAAATATCACTCCTAAATCCTTTTCTTCAACTCGTTTTAGGTTGATACCGTTCATTTCATAAGAATGGATTTTTGGTTGTCTTTTTCTAGTAAGGATCATGGATTGGTTCTTTATTATTACCTAAATAATGTAATATTCACTCACTAGTCTAGAAGATAAATGTAATAAAGGAAAAGGAAGATCAGTTATATATACAGCAGAAGCCTATCGTGGGAGCTTGTGGTGAGGCTGTATTTTACGACTGGCAAGAACTTGAGTTTCTTTGGTGTCGTTTCTGGATTTGATAGTTACTTCTATGTACTAATTTCTCCTAACGTAACTACCACCGCGGTCGGTGTGGAATTGGAGAGACAGTGCTTGAGCCCCAGGAGCAGCTCTGCAACTTCTCTGCAGCCTGAAGTCGGTGATAAAATTAGCAGCAGAACACTCAACGAATGGCATTGATCGGTTATAGTGTCTGGGAGTCTTTATTTTCTTTCTTTCTTTTAATGTTTGAAGTACGGAATCTTTTAGCTGTTACGTAGCAAGCTTGCAGCAATCAAAGAAAAATAGGCCATGTTATTTTTCTGTAAAAGAAAGTCTTTCCATTATTCTTCCTACTGTGTGACTTGCAGGCTGGACAGGTCTTCCACGTCTTATTTACGTGCATATACAGTCGAACATCGATATCTCGAACCTCCATTACTCGAATTATCAGTATCACGAAGTAACTTAAATTTCCCGGCCGCTTGTCCTATTATTCACGTGTATTTATCTATTACTCGAAATTCGGATACATGAATTTCTGGATTTCTCGAAGCAAACGTTTCCTCTATTGAAGCAAAAAAAAAAAAATACTCTTTAACTCGAATCTTGTACAACATTAACAGTGCAATGTTCGACTCGTTGGCTGAATGGTCAGCGTACTGGCCTTCGGTTCGGAGGGTCCTGGGTTCGATTCCCGGCCGGGTCGGGGATTTTAACCTTCATTGGTTAATTTCAATGGCCCGGGGGCTGGGTGTTTGTGCTGTCCCCAACTCACACACCACACACAACACTATCCTCCACCACAATAACACGCAGTCACCTACACATGGCAGATGCCGCCCACCCTCATCGGAGGGTCTGCCTTACAAGGGCTGCACTCGGCTAGAAATAGTCACACGAAATTATATATTATAACAGTGCAATGCGGTATTTGTGGTTCGTGAGAAACAGTTAACAACTAAAGAAAGGATTAGGATGATGCTGGAAGCTAATATGACGGGGAACATAAAACTAAAACTTCCAGGTTGACAAGCTCCATTTACAAATCTCGGATGGGTGGTACTGACGAGGAGGCTTCAGCGCGAAGGAAGGAAAATCCTTCTTTTCGTACACAACTGCCCGGCTCATCCCGAGGTGCCCGTTCAGGAGTTAAAGGCATGGGCCCAGGTGTGATTAAAAACTTGAAGCATTTCAATAGGAAGAGGGCTGTTCAGGGAATACCGAAAGGAATTGAATCCGAGGAATCATTAACGGACATTAATCTACTAGAGTCGGTAACAATGCTGGTGTGAAGCAGGAAACAATTGTAGGCTGCTTCTGTAAAGCAGGATTTTTGAAAGGTGACTCAGGAACTTCAGAACACGTAGAGGAGGAAGTGACCCTTCTTCCTGAAAAATGGGTGGAGTATCAGCAGCTTGTTAACTGAGAAGCTGATTTTGAGGCAGACGTTACAGTGGCCGAGCCTCCTGCAGATACCGTCAACGCAGCTGAAGAAGAAGAAGAAAAGTAATTTGAGTTGCCTTCTCCTCTACCGTCAACAGGCAAGGCGTTAAGTGCAGTTGGTATTCTTCTATCCTACACTCAGTCAGTCGAATGGGAATGGCAGTGTTTTCACAGCAGTGAAAAAATGAAATGAAATGACGGATGGCTTTTAGTGCCGGGAGTGTCCGAGGACATGTTCGGCTCGCCAGATGCAGGTCTTTTGATTTGACTCCCGTAGGCGACCTGCGCGTCGTGATGAAGACGACACATACACCCAGCCCTCGTGCCAGCGTAATTAACCAATGATGGTTAAAATTCCCGACCCTACCGGGAATCGATCCCGGGACTCCTGTGGCCAAAGGCCAGCACGCTAACCATTTAGCCATGGAGCCGGACTTCACAGCAGTAAATGTTGTTGAAATATGTGTGAAAGAAAAGAAGGTTAACAGTAGGAAACAGAAGAGACTAAGGGATTTTTTCCAAAGGTTTAAACGGACGTGCCGGCCCCGTGGTGTAGGGGTAGCGTGCCTGCATCTAACCCGGAGGCCCCGGGTTCGATTCCCGGCCAGGTGAGGGATTTTTACCTGGACCTGAGGGCTGGTTCGAGGTCCACTCAGCCTACGTGATTATAATTGAGGAGCTATCTGACGGTGAGATAGCAGCCCCGGTCTAGAAAGCCAAGAATAACGGCCGAGAGGATTCGTCGTGCTGACCACACGACACCTCGTAATCTGCAAGTCTTCGGGCTGAGCAGCGGTCGCTTGGTAGGCCAAGGCCTTTCAAGGGCTGTAGTGCTATGGGGTTTGGTTTTTTTGGTTTGTTAACGGAAGTACTTTATGTTTCTTGTTTCACTACTGTATGTACTGTATTCTGTCTTCTAAAAGTGACTATAATAAGGGTTATAGTTAAAGTGATGCCGTGATAAAGTGATATTTATAAATAATGTATTCAGTATAAGCCCGCAGACACATATGATTCAATTATGTGATATAAATGCTCAAAAACTGTATTCTTAATAACTCGAAATAAAATTTAACTTCCGAGGTGGTTCGAGATATCGAGGCTCCAGTCTATGTGACCCGTTGCCATGAAATACCCAAAGTCCGCAATGGAAATTTTACACTAGAGCTGAGCAAAAGTGTCTGTGGTGTAAAAAATTGCATGTCTATGATTTGCCTTCTTGCGCTACCTATGGGTTTCTTAACAAACAAAGTCACGCAGCAGTTCCAGATTTCGCCACTCGATGCCATAAAAATTTGTGCAATTGTTAAGTAAATTAGTGACGCGGTAATTGCGTTTGTCTCAAAATGCAGTTTTCTTCATAGCAACAATTAATATCTTCTGAAGTATTGCGCTTATAAACATGAACTTTTTAAAATTCTCAGTATCTAATGTCAATTTTAGAATCACAAAATCTTTAAAATGAATAATCCGACTTAAAATCCCTTTCCGCGCAGTGGGTTATTGCTTGGAGCTAGCACAGTATATCGAACTTGCCCGCCACTTTGCAACCCAATTCTCTAACCTTCACTCCCATATTACCCAATATTTTGTAATATAACTGCCTACTTTTACCAAATTTTCAACCCCCGGTAGGTTAAAATACAAGGAAATCAGATTATAATCTATATATATAAAAGCAAGTCGGGCTGGAGCGATGTATATATAAATATTTAAAAATGAAAAAAGACGTGAATTAATGAGGCACTTCCAGAAATCTCAGAAATTTGAAACTTTGTACGGAGGAAACTGATGACCCCAAGATCCCTAGAAAAATCGGAAATTCTCAAAATTCCCTGAAGGGGGCACGCTGGGGGGGCTCAAATTTTGGGCTCAGCATAAGAACACAGTCGTATAGTATATCCAAAACGATAACCTATAGGTTTCGTGGGCTTAAAAATTTTCGAGAATTTCCTCATTTTTATCCCCTATCCCCCCAAATCAAAATGGCGGCACAACCTGCCAGACGAAGTAGACAATTGAAATTTGGTGAAATTATAGCTTTTGGTCCCTAACCGACGGGAAAATTCCAAGATGTTCAAATTTTTCACTTTTTACCCCCCTAAGATATCGAAATATATAGGCAATTTTAATGACTGTGCAGACATTCCTTTTGAGCTATTTTTTGGCTAAACGGTAAGTCGTATCACAAAACGGATGGCACAATGTCCCTTCAATTCGGAGTGATCTACAACTTTGGTCCTGTGACATTTTGTCGTATCTCTCTCTCTTATACGTTAAATTTGGCCGTATTTCTGGATTGTTCGTAAATTTGGTGATTTTTACAAGTATATTTCATTGTTTGACACACTTATAAGAATGATAGGATCATCACGTTGTGTGCGCACATTGGCACGATAAAGGGACATGTGTGTACCAAATTTCATGATTCTAGCTTATACATAAGTAGGCAAAAAGTAATGTAAAATGTTAAAAATGCACCCAAATTTCACCCTATTCAAAATTTGATTTCAATTTACCCCCTTAATATGGGAGATACGAGGAAATGTTTTAGAAACAAATATGTAGAGCGATAAATGAGGCGTCTGATGGCGCAAACCGTTTCTTAATATCATAAACCGTTCAGGAGATATGAATCTCGAAGTGGAAGTCTGCACTTTTCAACGTGCTCATGCTTATCTGTCATCTATATATATAAAAGCAAGTCGGGCTGGAGCGATGTATATATAAATATTTAAAAATGAAAAAAGACGTGAATTAATGAGGCACTTCCAGAAATCTCAGAAATTTGAAACTTTGTACGGAGGAAACTGATGACCCCAAGATCCCTAGAAAAATCGGAAATTCTCAAAATTCCCTGAAGGGGGGCACGCTGGGGGGGCTCAAATTTTGGGCTCAGCATAAGAACACAGTCGTATAGTATATCCAAAACGATAACCTATAGGTTTCGTGGGCTTAAAAATTTTCGAGAATTTCCTCATTTTTATCCCCTATCCCCCCAAATCAAAATGGCGGCACAACCTGCCAGACGAAGTAGACAATTGAAATTTGGTGAAATTATAGCTTTTGGTCCCTAACCGACGGGAAAATTCCAAGATGTTCAAATTTTTCACTTTTTACCCCCCTAAGATATCGAAATATATAGGCAATTTTAATGACTGTGCAGACATTCCTTTTGAGCTATTTTTTGGCTAAACGGTAAGTCGTATCACAAAACGGATGGCACAATGTCCCTTCAATTCGGAGTGATCTACAACTTTGGTCCTGTGACATTTTGTCGTATCTCTCTCTCTTATACGTTAAATTTGGCCGTATTTCTGGATTGTTCGTAAATTTGGTGATTTTTACAAGTATATTTCATTGTTTGACACACTTATAAGAATGATAGGATCATCACGTTGTGTGCGCACATTGGCACGATAAAGGGACATGTGTGTACCAAATTTCATGATTCTAGCTTATACATAAGTAGGCAAAAAGTAATGTAAAATGTTAAAAATGCACCCAAATTTCACCCTATTCAAAATTTGATTTCAATTTACCCCCTTAATATGGGAGATACGAGGAAATGTTTTAGAAACAAATATGTAGAGCGATAAATGAGGCGTCTGATGGCGCAAACCGTTTCTTAATATCATAAACCGTTCAGGAGATATGAATCTCGAAGTGGAAGTCTGCACTTTTCAACGTGCTCATGCTTATCCGTCATCTATCTATATATATAAAAGCAAGTCGGGCTGGAGCGATGTATATATAAATATTTAAAAATGAAAAAAGACGTGAATTAATGAGGCACTTCCAGAAATCTCAGAAATTTGAAACTTTGTACGGAGGAAACTGATGACCCCAGGATCCCTAGAAAAATCGGAAATTCTCAAAATTCCCTGAAGGGGGCACGCTGGGGGGGCTCAAATTTTGGGCTCAGCATAAGAACACAGTCGTATAGTATATCCAAAACGATAACCTATAGGTTTCGTGGGCTTAAAAATTTTCGAGAATTTCCTCATTTTTATCCCCTATCCCCCCAAATCAAAATGGCAGCACAACCTGCCAGACGAAGTAGACAATTGAAATTTGGTGAAATTATAGCTTTTGCTCCCTAACCGACGGGAAAATTCCAAGATGTTCAAATTTTTCACTTTTTACCCCCCAAAGATATCGAAATATGGAGGCAATTTTAATGACTGTGCAGACATTCCTTTTGAGCTATTTTTTGGCTAAACGGTAAGTCGTATCACAAAACGGATGGCACAATGTCCCTTCAATTCGGAGTGATCTACAACTTTGGTCCTGTGACATTTTGTCGTATCTCTCTCCCTTATACGTTAAATTTGGCCGTATTTCTGGATTGTTCGTAAATTTGGTGATTTTTACAAGTATATTTCATTGTTTGACACACTTATAAGAATGATAGGATCATCACGTTGTGTGCGCACATTGGCACGATTAAGGGACATATGTGTACGAAATTTCATGATTCTAGCTTATACATAAGTAGGCAAAAAGTAATGTAAAATGTAAAAAATGCACCCAAATTTCACCCTATTCAAAATTTGATCTCAATTTACCCCTTTAATATGGGAGATATGAGGAAATGGTTTAGAAACAAACATGTAGAGCGATAAATGAGGCGTCTGATGGCGCAAACCGTTTCTTAATATCATAAACCGTTTAGGAGGTATGAATCTCGAAGTGGAAGTCTGCACTTTTCAACGTGCTCATGCTTATCCGTCATCTATATATATAAAAGCAAGTCGGGCTGGAGCGATGTATATATAAATATTTAAAAATGAAAAAAGACGTGAACTAATGAGGCACTTCCATAAATCTCAGAAATTTGAAACTTTGTACGGAGGAGACTGATGACCCCAGGATCCCTAGAAAAATCGGAAATTCTCAAAATTCCCTGAAGGGGGCACGCTGGGGGGGGCTCAAATTTTGGGCTCAGCATAAGAACACAGTCGTATAGTATATCCAAAACGATAACCTATAGGTTTCGTGGGCTTAAAAATTTTCGAGAATTTCCTCATTTTTATCCCCTATCCCCCCAAATCAAAATGGCGGCACAACCTGCCAGACGAAGTAGACAATTGAAATTTGGTGAAATTATAGCTGTTGGTCCCTAACCGACGGGAAAATTCCAAGATGTTCAAATTTTTCACTTTTTACCCCCCAAAGATATCGAAATATGGAGGCAATTTTAATGACTGTGCAGACATTCCTTTTGAGCTATTTTTTGGCTAAACGGTAAGTCGTATCACAAAACGGATGGCACAATGTCGCTTCAATTCGGAGTGATCTACAACTTTGGTCCTGTGACATTTTGTCGTATCTCTCTCTCTTATACGTTAAATTTGGCCGTATTTCTGGATTGTTCGTAAATTTGGTGATTTTTACAAGTATATTTCATTGTTTGACACACTTATAAGAATGATAGGATCATCACGTTGTGTGCGCACATTGGCACGGTTAGGGGACATGTGTGTACCAAATTTCATGATTCTGGCTTATACATAAGTAGGCAAAACGTAATGTAAAATGTTAAAAATGCACCCAAATTTCACCCTATTCAAAATTTGATCTCAATTTACCCCCTTAATATGGGAGATACGAGGAAATGGTTTAGAAACAAACATGTAGAGCGATAAATGAGGCGTCTGATGGCGCAAACCGTTTCTTAATATCATAAACCGTTTAGGAGATATGAATCTCGAAGTGGAAGTCTGCACTTTTCAACGTGCTCATGCTTATCCGTCATCTATATATATAAAAGCAAGTCGGGCTGGAGCGATGTATATATAAATATTTAAAAATGAAAAAAAGACGTGAACTAATGAGGCACTTCCATAAATCTCAGAAATTTGAAACTTTGTACGGAGGAGACTGATGACCCCAGGATCCCTAGAAAAATCGGAAATTCTCAAAATTCCCTGAAGGGGGCACGCTGGGGGGGGCTCAAATTTTGGGCTCAGCATAAGAACACAGTCGTATAGTATATCCAAAACGATAACCTATAGGTTTCGTGGGCTTAAAAATTTTCGAGAATTTCCTCATTTTTATCCCCTATCCCCCCAAATCAAAATGGCGGCACAACCTGCCAGACGAAGTAGACAATTGAAATTTGGTGAAATTATAGCTTTTGGTCCCTAACCGACGGGAAAATTCCAAGATGTTCAAATTTTTCACTTTTTACCCCCCTAAGATATCGAAATATATAGCCAATTTTAATGACTGTGCAGACATTCCTTTTGAGCTATTTTTTGGCTAAACGGTAAGTCGTATCACAAAACGGATGGCACAATGTCGCTTCAATTCGGAGTGATCTACAACTTTGGTCCTGTGACATTTTGTCGTATCTCTCTCTCTTATACGTTAAATTTGGCCGTATTTCTGGATTGATCGTAAATTTGGTGATTTTTACAAGTATATTTCATTGTTTGACACACTTATAAGAATGATAGGATCATCACGTTGTGTGCGCACATTGGCACGATAAAGGGACATGTGTGTACCAAATTTCATGATTCTAGCTTATACATAAGTAGGCAAAAAGTAATGTAAAATGTTAAAAATGCACCCAAATTTCACCCTATTCAAAATTTGATTTCAATTTACCCCCTTAATATGGGAGATACGAGGAAATGTTTTAGAAACAAATATGTAGAGCGATAAATGAGGCGTCTGATGGCGCAAACCGTTTCTTAATATCATAAACCGTTCAGGAGATATGAATCTCGAAGTGGAAGTCTGCACTTTTCAACGTGCTCATGCTTATCCGTCATCTATCTATATATATAAAAGCAAGTCGGGCTGGAGCGATGTATATATAAATATTTAAAAATGAAAAAAGACGTGAATTAATGAGGCACTTCCAGAAATCTCAGAAATTTGAAACTTTGTACGGAGGAAACTGATGACCCCAGGATCCCTAGAAAAATCGGAAATTCTCAAAATTCCCTGAAGGGGGCACGCTGGGGGGGCTCAAATTTTGGGCTCAGCATAAGAACACAGTCGTATAGTATATCCAAAACGATAACCTATAGGTTTCGTGGGCTTAAAAATTTTCGAGAATTTCCTCATTTTTATCCCCTATCCCCCCAAATCAAAATGGCAGCACAACCTGCCAGACGAAGTAGACAATTGAAATTTGGTGAAATTATAGCTTTTGCTCCCTAACCGACGGGAAAATTCCAAGATGTTCAAATTTTTCACTTTTTACCCCCCAAAGATATCGAAATATGGAGGCAATTTTAATGACTGTGCAGACATTCCTTTTGAGCTATTTTTTGGCTAAACGGTAAGTCGTATCTCAAAACGGATGGCACAATATCCCTTCAATTCGGAGTGATCTACAACTTTGGTCCTGTGACATTTTGTCGTATCTCTCTCCCTTATACGTTAAATTTGGCCGTATTTCTGGATTGTTCGTAAATTTGGTGATTTTTACAAGTATATTTCATTGTTTGACACACTTATAAGAATGATAGGATCATCACGTTGTGTGCGCACATTGGCACGATTAAGGGACATATGTGTACGAAATTTCATGATTCTAGCTTATACATAAGTAGGCAAAAAGTAATGTAAAATGTAAAAAATGCACCCAAATTTCACCCTATTCAAAATTTGATCTCAATTTACCCCTTTAATATGGGAGATATGAGGAAATGGTTTAGAAACAAACATGTAGAGCGATAAATGAGGCGTCTGATGGCGCAAACCGTTTCTTAATATCATAAACCGTTTAGGAGGTATGAATCTCGAAGTGGAAGTCTGCACTTTTCAACGTGCTCATGCTTATCCGTCATCTATATAAATTAAATCGTAACGACCGCGTGTCTGTACATTGATTATTTTGGCGAAATTTCCGTACAGTTATCCGTTTCACCTGTAATTATGACCATCTGCATCATTTTTAGCTTTGGTGTCCGTTTGTCTGTTTGTTTGTCTGTTTGTCTGTTTGTCTGTCCTTCTATAACTTGAAAACTACTGGATATATTTCCACCAAACTTCATATTTAGAATCCACCTGTCCTTGGGTAGGTTTTAGCGCAAAAAATAAAAGCGTAACGACCGTGTGTCTGTACATTGATTTTGGCGAAATTTCCGTACAGTTATCCGTTTCAGGTGTAATAATGACCATCTGCATCATTTTTATCTTTGGTGTCTGTTTGTCTGTTTGTCTGTTTGTCTGTCCTTCTTTAACTTGAAAACTACTGGATATGTTTCCACCAAACTTCATATTTAGAATCCACCTCTCCTTGGGTAGGTTTTAGCTCAAATATCGTTTCTAAATCCCTGAACTGAGTGGGGATTTTTACGAAACCGAAACCGTGATTTTGCACTCCCTCAAAGTATACACAACCGAACTTAATGGAAATCAACCTGCCTTAATGAAAATGAATTTCTAAACCTTTTTTTCTCATGTGCATCATTTCGATAACAGGATTTAGTAAGGGATATATCATTAACGGACCGTTTTTCGGTACAAATCCCAGCGGGTGCGTGTAAAGCGTACTTCTTACAACTTGAAAACTAACAAGATATTTGAACCAAATTTTATATATAGCATCCATCTGTCCAGGGGTAGGTTTCCTTGGTGTCTGTTAGTTAGTTAGTTAGTTTGTTTGTTTGTTTCTTTGTTTGTTGGTCTGTTTGTCTTTCTCTAACTTGAAAACTACTGGATATATTTCCACCAAACTTCATATTTAGAATCCACCTGTCCTTTGGGGAGGTTTTAGGGCAAATATTGTTTCTAAATCCCTGAACTAATTGGGGGTTTATACGAAACCGAAACCGAAACCGTGATTTTGCACTCCCTCTTAATACACACAACCAAACTTTATGCTAATCTACCTGCCTTAATGGAAATTAATTTCTAAACCTTTTCTTCTCATGTGCATAATTTCAATCACTTACAGGAAAGATAGTATGATCAAACTCTACACGAACATTGGCCCACCCAGTACCCATATGTGAGCCAAATGCTATGCCACATAATTATCCGAAAAGTAATGGAAATGTAAGATATTCTTACACAAATTTCAACCTATTCAACGTTTTTGATTCAATCTGACCGATGAATAGATTAGATGCGAGAAAATATCATAGGACCAGCCATTTAGATCGCTAAATACTGCGCCTTACGGTACAATCCTTTGTCGATATGACGTACCGTTTAGCAGCAGTTAATCTGTAAATGAAGGTCTGCAATATTGTAAACATTCATATACTTTCGTATGTCCATCTGTATATATATTCATTGATGTCGATTTGTAGAGATCGAGAAAGGATGTGTCTGCTATTGTAATCAGTACTCCCTACACCGACTTTGACTGCTGGCAGTAGGAATGGGGTCCTTCTCCAACTCCTGTGTAACTGGCATTAGTAAGGAGGGCCTACCATTTTAATGAATAATTCACTTTTCGATTTGTCTTGCAGAAGGCAAGGGATCATGCAGTTTTGTTCGAAAGTCCCCTACTCTATTGTGTTTGGCTCTAGGCCAGGGTGCCCGCCATTATAAACAAATGTTCCAATCTAAAATTTGACTAGCATTAGGCATTGTGGCCTGCTATTTTCATGGAAACTCACTAATTCTGTGTGACTGGGAGTAAGCTGGCTAGCAGCAGTAAAAAGGGACTGTCATTATAATGATAACTGCACAACTCAATTTTGACTGGTGGTAGGGAAGTTGCCTGGTATTATAATAAAAACTCCTCAACTGTAACCTGTCTGAAAGTAGGAAATGGGTCTGCCATTGTAACTAAAACTCCCCAAATCGATTGTGACCGCGCAGTAGGCATTGGGGCCTGCAATTATAATGTAAACTTGCCAACTCGATTGTGAATGGCAGTAGGCAAGTGAGCCTGGCGTTATCATCACAACTCCGCAACCCTCACTTTACATTGGAAACAACTTATGTGGACCTCCCCATGCTATTTCTCGGATAAGGCTAAGAGACATGCAATTTTAAAACAATCTCATTTGCTGCACGCACAGTATTTACGTCGATATCCGTATACAATGTAGAATACCGTAGCGAAGCACGGGTACATTTGCTAGTGTTTTATAACAGGGGAACATATTATGTAATTTTGAACTCTGCTGAAAACGATGGGCAAAGTTGCAGCTGATAGAGGAGATATGAAAAAATTATCCAAACCAAATAGTAATCCCCAGCCGATGTGCATTACTCTCGAAATTTGTATATGCACAAAGTATAAATTATCAGGACCACTGCATCCCCCCCCCACCCCAGAGGGAACAAAGGAAAGTTTTTTTATGAAAATTTACATTTTTGCTCATATAAGTAAAAAGAAATGCAGTACATTATTTGGAAATACCATTTTATTCATTAAAATAGATCCAATGAGGCAAAATTCTACCAGGGACTAATACTAATACCCTTCCTTAAAAGTATGCAGAAAATGAAGCCTGTCTCTTCACTGGAGTTTGTGGTATCCTGAAAGCATAGTATTTTATTTATTTATTTATTTATTTATTTATTTATTTATTTATTTATTTATTTATTTATTTATTTATTAGCCGGCCCCGTGGTGTAGGGGTAGCGTGCCTGCCTCTTACCCGGAGGTCCCGGGTTCGATTCCCGGCTAGGTCAGGGATTTTTACCTGGACCTGAGGGCTGGTTCGAGGTTCACTCAGCCTACGTGATTAGAATTGAGGAGCTATCTGACGGTGAGATGGCGGCCCCGGTCTAGAAAGCCAAGGATAACGGCCGAGAGGATTTGTCGTGTTGACCACACGACACCTCGTAATCTGCAGGCCTTCGGGCTGAGCAGCGGTCGCTTGGTAGGCCAAGGCCCTTCAAGGGCTGTAGTGCCATGGGGTTTGGTTTTTATTTATTTATTTATTTATTTATTTATTTATTTATTTATTTATTTATTTATTTATTTATTTATTTATTTATTTATTTATTTATTTATTTATTTATTTATTTATTTATTCTTACCTGCATTGAAGTAAAGGAATGTTGCAATGATTATACTATTGAAAAATAAACAAGTAATATGTCTCAGATTAAATTATTTTCGCCCAGGAATGGGAAAATTTCACAGCACTATCACAGCCTACAATTAAATCCTCCATCGTGCAAGAGGTACGCAGGTGTAACATTGTATTTCCTTTCCCATACCCGCAGAGGTCTGAAACCTGCAGGTATCCCCTTCTTTATAAATCGACATAACATTACCTCACACGACTCTTAAAGTATGTTCAGTGATTGCCAGATTTCCCGATTGGTGGCCTGCAGGAAATCTTTCTCTGGTCTTCATCCACTCGGCTGGTATAGTGGGTTGCCATAGTTGTGTTCTGGCTACCTTGTTTTGTTTCATTTTGTTTTGTTTGGTTTTGTTTTGTACTGTTTTGTTACTTTCTCCCTATCATAAGTGCTTGCTCACTTGCTTGCTTATGCTCAAGCTTACTTCCCAATTTACTCGACTCCTCTCTTGCCTGTTTCCTCATCTACTTGTGTGTTCATCTGTTTGCATTCTCTTCTGCTTGCCTGTTTATCCGCTTGCGTTCTCTCTGTGTCCCCACCTACCTGTTTGCGATCTCATTTACTTACTTGCTCAACTACTCGATTTCTCATCACTTTACTAGCTGGCTTGATCACCAGCTTCCTTACTTGCTGCACTAGATTAAAGAGTTCCTGTTTGTTATTGAACCTGTCTTTAACGATTTGCTTGCTTACTTACAAACCACTGTGTTTGCTCACTCCATAATTTATTTATGTATTTATAAACGCATTCCCGTCATATGAAGAGCTGTGGTCACGCGTGGTGTTTTGGCGCATGAATCAAATGACGAGCTCAGCTCGCAATGATGCACTGCCACGCTTATATTCGTATATTAGATTCTCTTTGCAATAAAATGTCTAACAATACACACTGTAGGTAACTAGAGGTATGTACTGTTGGTAAACAATGCTGTGTGTACTTCTGTGTGACACTGGAATTGTTGAATAACAGTTTACTTTCATCAGTATTCAGTATGCAGTAAAAACGGTTTCGCGGCAATGTCGACGAGAGATAGAAAGGGTTTGTAGACAATGTTTTAGATGGCGAGTATGACAATAATAACGTTTTGGAAAAATGAATCCGTGTTCGAGGATAGTGATGGCAACAGTGAAATTTACTGAAGTGAGCAGAATATTGAAGAAAGTGAGTGTGAAAGTGCCGCACCAGGTTCTTCTAAACGCGCGCGGCCAGTAACAAAAATGAACCGTAGTAATTGGAAATTGGAAAAAAGACGATAATCCTGATATATATCCATTCCCTGGATACAGCGGTGTTTCAGAAATACTTACGAAAATGTATAGTCCGCCCACCGTCCGAAATTGCGATGATTTTAGAGAACACGGATCCGCTCATTCATGCCATTAAAGGTTATGTGGTCAAGACTTACCCGTACTTCATTCATTGAGTGACTGCTGGCTGTGGTACAAATGTTCCATTTGAGAAAATATCAAGTGAATTATCTGAATTAGTTTTTATTTTATGTTTGTTTTTGTATGGCAGGTACACTCACACTACGGGCGAACAAATTAACAATGTGGCTCTTTTGCTGTGACATGAATGGGTTAACTTACTTACTTATGCATATTTTACTTAAAATTCATCCAAGGAGATGAATTTTGTGGTAACTATAAGTAGATGTAAATCCCAGGTTCTGGATCAGGCCAGTTTATACCTCCCCACCCCTCCCCGCCGGCTCTTGACCAACATCAAACTTTTAACTTCTCACAAAATTTTGCGTATTTTTCTCAGAATTCCATATCGTTTACCCCCAAAATCACCCATTTAAGGGAAAAATATCAAAAGTTAATATTTCTATAAAATTAAAAAATAAAAGCCATCAACAATATTTTAGGAAAATTAATAAAAATTATATTTAAAAAAAGTCAGTCTAGGTCCATCATCAACATTTTAAGAAATCCGGAAAAAAGAGATGTAGCCGAAACATGGTAGTTGAAAGTAAAGTAAGGTGCAAATTTTACATATATGACGTAGTTGAAACCTTGTTATTTGATAGCATAGTGCAGTGCTTTTCTTACCTATCTGAGGTAGCCAAAACATGGTAGCCGAAAGCAAAACAAGGTGCCTTTTTACCTATATGACTCATTTATATATAAAAATCTATTCAATTACTTTTATTTTATAATTGCCCCAAAATAATGTATGAATTCCATTTTCACATCATCAGGACTTAGAACTATTTTATTACATTCAACAGAACATAATTCGTGTTTATAAGATCTAATTAAATTCATTGTTCTTGTTTTACTTTTTCGTTTAAACATTTTTTTACAATCATCAAAAGTAATTTCATTTTTACTACTGAACTTTCAACTCCTTTTGACTTTTATATTCCTTGTCTTCTACTCTGTAAGTGTACATATTTTATTTCAGACTAACGTGTTCTGCCATTATTTTCTCGCAATTTTCATCTTTAAATTTTCCCAATATTTTTTATTTACTTGTGGGATTTCAAATTTCTTATCTTTTCCATATTCACTTGCATCAAATTTATTTAACATTGTTTTCATATCGCCATAAAATCATCAGTTATTATATCATATATAAATGAATCGGTATCCATATAACACAAATCAATATTTTTTTCCATATTTTGGTTTCATAATATTATAGTCAAACTCGTACATTTTTATCTTTTAAATATCTAAAATACTAATTCCAATATAAATTGGTTTATAAAAGTTTATTTTTTATTTCCTTCATACGAACAGCAACGAAATTTTCAGAAAATATTGTTGAGTGATTACAATTTTGCTTAGAAATATATTTTGTATATTTTTCTGGATCAGTTATTATTTTAATATTTTTTCTATTTGTAATATTTTCCATTGTTTTACCAAAGACGGAATTATTCATTAATTTATAGAAATCTTTTTCAAAATCATTATTTGCCTTCTTTCTCAATTCTGTATTCAAGTCTATATATTTTTGTAACAAATTTGATTGTTTAAAAGTTAAAACTCTACGAATTTTTGTTAATTTTAATCCGAGATTTAGATACTGTTTTAAATTTCTGTAATGTAAAACATATCTTTCTTTATTATTTAAAGTTGTTCATAGTTTGTTTCATCCTTCTGGTCGTAAAGGTAAATCTTTATGTAAATCATGTAATTTTTCTGGATATTCTAAATCAACTTCAAATATAAAACCATATCCATAATTATCAGGTATTTCACATATTTTTACTATCAACATAAATCGATTCTATGCATTCAAAACCACCGCAGGGTAAATATTTTGACATAGCCCCACGATATACATTATTAGCATCTAAATAGGCTAAATAATTTGATTCTTCTTTAGGATCATCATTTTCTAAATATTTATTATTATCTTTTGCATATCGTTTTATACTTTGCGATATACCGCATCTAATTCATTTTTCAACCATTAATACTATATCATAATCGTTTAATAAATCTACTTCTACTTTAGTTATTTTAACATAGCATCCCAAGCTAAATCAGGGGCAGTATAATACCAAGTAGCATCTAATTTATATAATTTGCTTTAATAAAAGTATCTCTAAAATTTTCAAATTTATCTACTAATATTAATACATCAGATTTTTTACATAATCTCGTATTTTATTCCATGCTTTTAACATTAAATCCCTTCCAAACTAGCTTTGCATGAATACAGTATTGCAACCTTTTCTAGCTAGACAACAGTCGGAGAACACTGAGACACCTCAGGGGTGCTCAGTTCGCAAATAGGATGCACAAACAAAATATCCAAGGATGTGGCATGCATAGGAAATATGAACTTAAATTGTGGCATATAATAAAGAAAATACGGAATAAAATTGATATATGGCATGGTTTATTAATAACAAAAATATTTTCAAATTGTCATTCTTTAAAACTGTGATAATGAAAAATGATCGCTAATAAATTAAAAATATATCTCTTGATTTACAAACGAAATAATCAAATGGAGTGGTACATGATTTCACGCCCTATCTTGCCCTAGCAAATCACAATTACATGTTAATTTCAATAATTTTGTTCATGTTAATAGATTTCATTTGATTTACTGAAAGCTCTGGATTCAGACGATCCGCTCTGAAATATTATAAAGAAAAAAATTCGAATTACATTTTGTACAATGATCACATTAAGTTTCCAATTATCTACCCAAAATTTTACGTTTCTATTACAATTACATAATTTGATGCTATAATTTCCATTTAAAACTGAGTCGGCCCAATGAAATAATAATCTGTTCAATTACCAGTCGCTTACTGGGTTAACGAAAATAAATAAATAACTAAAGTCTGGAAATGCAATATACATTTGAAATGGTCTGCCTAACTCAAAGTTTAACTTCCGAAATGCCATATCACAAATCGAAGAAATTAACACTGTCCACATCGTATATCATAAAAAGGAAAATCAACTCCAAAATACTATAACCATATTGTAATACTAGGTTACACTAATATTTACACAGTATTTTACACTATGTACACTTCAGACTACACAAAAGATGATCATATTGTCAGGATATCATTGAATAATTCTAGGATAGCAGAATGTACTGTAAAATTTCTAGTGTTCAATCAGATGACCTGGGTGAAAGTCCTAGAACATTCGGGAAAATCTCGAATTCGGGCAGTCTCGAATAGTGTTCCAGAACCATCGTGAGTTATAGTGAACATTATAGTTATAAATTACAGAGAACTCGAGATAGAGCTAATTAAGCATAACTCCTCGAAGACGTAGGCAAATTCAAACAAACGTAGGTTCATCGTCTTAAGTCATGCAAATATCTACCATATTACACTACCAAATTATCACTTGCCTCAATAACCCTCTTCTACAATCATGGCGTGACTCTCTTCTCGAAGAACTATATCACTTATTCACTATTATACAATTTCTTTCGAAGACAAAACTATTACATAATAATAATAATGAAATATCTAATAATGATCCCTACTATACGACAACATATTTGTGATCCACCCCGGTATATCACAAATTCATTCTAATATCATCACCCAACAAGTTCTACGCGTATATAATTCTCGAAGATTCAATCCACCTACCGGTTCTTAAGTCTTGACTCAACTATCTCAGTTCCGCACTTACGTACACGGGTTCTGATTCAAAATGACGGAATCATTTTTCTTTTAAGACTTAAGTTCAAATATCACACGATTATATTTCAACAGATACCATATACGAGAATGCCTCACTTCTGTGCGACGACTGTACATCCAGAAAAATCTAATACACGTACACGAATGTCCTAACACCATTATAAAGATTGATAAATTTATAAGATGAAATCCTGAGAAGTATTACTGCCTGTTACACCTAGTATAATTCATAAGTCATGTACACCTTTCCAATATCATATTACGCCAGTCTAACGGGGGTAAATATATGAGGATCATCTATTGTCACTATAATATGGCAAAGTACTACGACTACACAACTGAAACAGACTGCAAGACCATTTATCAACTACAACTACATATCCATCCTCCTACAAACTGATTATATTATATAATTGCGTCGACTTAGCTTATGATGTCTTCCTGATGTTTAACGGCTGGTCGTCCTCAAAAATAATACTACAATCACAGGTGCCTTTCTCTCAGCGCATCGCTGTCAGCTCTGGTCACATGAGTTTAAGTTTCCATTTCAACACCCATACATATAGCGGTATGTGACATCACCATGACGATATTCATAATTATTCTCTTCTTGAGTTTCAGGCTGAAACTAGTACAAAAAGATTAATAAATTTGTTAGACAACATTTCCTGGCAATATTGTTCAAATATTAAACACTGTAGGCAGCTCAAGTTAACTTGACGTCTGCTGTGTTACGTGCATTGACAAGCATAATATTCCAAATTGTGTATTTATAGGATCTCCGACTATGTTAACACAGTTCAACTTCCTCAACTCAATCTTCGATTATAGCCGTCCGCTATCGAACCAAGTACTTGTTTTAACGGCGTGCCGAACACCACTCAAGTACGGCGACTCACACACTGACACAGCAACCTACTTCTCCCTTCTCAGCTGGCAAGCTGGAGTCCTTGATGATCTGCGCACGCGTGCCGGACCGGAAATCTCATCAAGTTAACAACTGTAATACTTTCTCACACTGTTTTTACTTGTAAGATAATGTTCAGAAATATTGTTGTTATTATTATCATTTTTATACTTGTTATTATTAGAATACACACCGTCTTTTAACACGCTATTTGATAGTATCACTGGATTCACATCGTTGGTTATAACCGGTGTTGGTCTGCAAGCATATCGTACGCTAGCGATGCGTGCTCTTTCTTTCTTACTTTCTTTCTTTCTTTCTTTCTTGGACGGGTTCACTCCTAATCGTCGACACCAGGATAAACTCTGATGGCTTAAACCATTAATTCGAAGAGTATTACGCCCACAGGTGAAGTCTTTGTGAATCCAAAGTGTACTAACTCTAAGATATGTCACTCAGTTCAATATCCGAGCCATCCGGCCTATTGAAACTGTCACAGTATACAGTATACAGATTTATAAAGTTTGGAATAAAACATTCTCTGTTAGGTAATTCTGTTCTTTAATTTTTCTTCACAGTCCATATAATCATAAGGATAAACACCTTTCTTAATCATCAAATCAAATTGTTCCACTTTAAAATAATTTCCTGTTTCTCTAAACTGCACAATAAAACAAAACCAACCTACAAAATATTTAAATAATGGTTACTAACAGAAAATTTAAATAATAACAAACTTATTACAAATATTTGAGATATTAATTACGCAAATGGAGAACAAAACTTACAAGAATTTAAACCAATTACAGAACCCTTCTGCGATAATATTATGGTTGTAAAAATAACAGATTTTATAGATTGCGAAGGAGAAATGAAAAACCAAAATTCTTTCGAAAAAGGAAGCATGCGGCGTTTTTAATAGTACTTTGAGATCAAGATTTTCTAAATATAATTTAGCAGGGCATGGAGTTAAAGCAAAAATACCGTATTTATTAGTTTGCAATGTACAAACAATTAAAGGTGTTAAACAAGTTATTAATAAGGATATAGAAATGATTAAGCAAAAGTACTCGAATCCTATCGCTATTCCAGAAAAATAGAATTGGCTGATGTTAAACTCGATACACGATTAAAATAATTACCAGATATTTTAAAAGAACTTTAAAAAGAACATTATATCTTAGATTTAGATATAACGCAAGATTTTGCAGGTATTTTTAACAAAGAAGAAATGAGCACATATTTAATACATAATCTTAATTTTCGAAAGCAAAGAGAATACAAAGAATATTTTAATGTAATAGTTAATAATGATTATGTTGGAAAAGATTGTCTAACTTGCTTAAATTCTAATTCTAGATTAAAAATTTACAATAAATTTATTTGTCAGTTAAGAAGCCCAGGAGTTAACGAACAGCTTGGAAACCATATTATATATCTTTAAATTGCCCAAATAAAAGATCAAGAGCTGCGTTTTGTTCCTCTTTAGCTAAAGAGAATGGAATAACAAGATTGGAAGGAACAATTTGTAGTTATATTAACCCAGAATTCCAAACAGAAAGGGAATTCGATCCATTAAGAGATTGTTTAGAATTAATAAGAAATAATAGCAACTATTTTCAAAACGCACTCTGTTCCAATAGCTAAAATGTGGCATATTAACAGATTCGTTACGAAACACTTCATGTCTTTTTTAAAGATCTATTACAATATGTCTATTGGGGTAACAAAAATACGAAAATTTAACGGCGATACAAGTTCGTTTACCAGAAAACCAAGAAGAAAATACACACTTATTAAATACGTACTATCTGCTTTTAGTTTTAATTATTTGCCGATTACCTATATAGAAACTCTAGAAGATGTAGATAACTCAGATGTTATATCTATAGTCCGAATATGTTATATAAAAGCCGGAGAAACATACTTTACTGAAACTAATACTCTGCATTCTACTATAGCGAATGAATTGGATATAGAACAATAAGGATTAACTAATACTAAAAATGTTACACCGATTGTTTTAAGAAAGAGAACAAATATTACAAATAAACTCTATCCATATCCTATTAAAGAAATTAAACCAATTAATGTAATGTATTTACAGTCTACTAAGAAAGAGAACAAGAACTAACAAATACAGGAATCTATGAACGAAAACTCTCTTATTTGGAGCAAACAAGATCTATACAAAAGGTGTATAAGAAAGAAGAGCAAATGAACAAAAAATAGAAGAAACAGAAGAAGAATTACGAGATTATTTTAGTAAAGTTTGGAAAGACTTAAATATAAACAATTGTAGTTAAAATATATATGAATTTGTAGTAAATAACAAAAATAAATCTCCATATATCAGAGCATTGTGCGAAAACGATGGAATTAAATCTGTTTATTTTATTAAAGGCGTACTTGAAAATAAACTAATAAATATAAGTAAAGACCGAGAAGATTTAAAAAAGAAGGATTTGTTTTTATCTCTTATAACGGGATAGAAATAATTTATTTTTCAGCAGAAAAACCATTTATGGAAATAAGGGTAAATGGAACTAAATGTTATAATGGAAATTCTTACCCTAATATAGAAGATTATAAACTCTTAGATGCGTTAGAAAATAAAGAAAATAATTTATATAACGGAGCAATAAAATAAAAATAGGTAATATAAAAATGGGGAAATATTAGGAAAGGTAAAAATAACCGATTGTAAAAGATTAGAAAGTTTAGAAGAAGGAACGGAATTAATTATATCTAGTTTATCTAAAATAGAATATTAGAAGAAATGAAAGATATATATTTAAATTAGAAAATATAGAAAGTTTTTATATACCTAATTATTGGTTAGAGAAAGAAATACAGATATAAAAATATATTTAAATTATGAGATTGAAGTTAAACTCGATAAAATAAAACCAACTCCAAATGAAAGTAAAGAGAGAGTTTTTATTGTTTAGTTTTTAACAACTTCGACTGTAATAGTTATATTGTTTCCTTTAAAAATGTTTAAAATCTCTTTTGGATAATCTATACGAAGTCTATGTAAACACCTTATTTACAGTCATTTTTAATATAATATTTTCCACTCGGATACCAAGGAATTTAAACTTGTCGCTTCTTCTTTATTATATATTTGGTAAACACAATATAAATAAGTAACAATAACAATTATTTATCTTCTATCTTATATTAGTTATATATATTTCTACATTGGAATTTCTAGGAGCTATGTGTTAGGTAATATTAATTTATATATTTATTAACAAAAATATTTATTAACTAATATGCAACCAAATTTAATGAAACAGTGGTATTAAAATACATTAAAAATTATAAAGAACCGAAGAGTTACCAGCTGTTACACATGCATCCAAAACACTATTTTTGCTAATATTTTAATAAGATACGGATCCTAAAAGATTTCTTAACTATATATAGAAAGATATTCATGTCGGTAAAATTCTAATAAACGTCTCCTTTGATAAAACAAGAATATAATGAAGTATACAGAGAATTAAACGTCGGTCTGCAACCAATGTTAGACAATATGCAACCAAATACAGAACATTTATCTAAATATAACCAAAATCGAAATAAGTGTATTTTTAATAATACGAGTTATAACAAGAACAATTTTAATGATATTGCTAATAATTTTAGAGTTTTTAACTATATATAGAAGACCTATCTACTCGCTCCCTCCGCAAAAATTCCACTTTTACATTAATAAAATATATCTAAAATTCCTATATTTCATAGTTCTTGTTCTTTTTTCTTAGTAGACTAATATATTACATTAATTGGTTTAATTTCTTTCGGAGGACATGGATAGAGTTGATTTGTTATATTTGTTCTCTTTCTTAAAACAATCGGTGAAACATTTTTAGCATTAGTCAATCCTAATTGTTCTATCTCTATTTCCTTCGCTATAATAGAATATAGAGTATTAGATTTAGTAAAGTATGTTTCTCCGGCTTTTATATAACATTTTGGACTATAGATATAATACTCGAGCTATCTACATCTTCTAAAGTTTCTGTGAGTTAACCGGCAAACAATTGAAAATAAAAGCAGATAGTACATATTTAATTTCTTTCCTTCTTCTTGGTTCTCTGGTAAACGGACTTGTATCCCCATTTTTTCGTATTTTTGTTACCCCTATAGACATATTGTAATAGATCTTAAGAAACAAGATAAAAACTGTTTTGTAACGAATCTGTTAATTTTTGTCAAGTTTTGGCTATTGGAACAGAGTAAAATGGTGCGTTTTGGAAATAGTTGCTATTATTTCTTATTAATTCTAAACAATCCGTTAATGTTCTTTTTAAAATTCTTTTAAAATATCTGGTAATTATTTTAATCGTGTATCGAGTTTAGCATCAGCCAATTTATTTTTCTGGAATAGCGATAGGATTCGAGTATTTTTCCTTTTCTGTTTGAAAATCTGGATTAATATAATTATAAATTGTTGCTTCCAATCGTGTTATTCCATTCCTTTCAGCGAAAGGGGAACAAAACGTTCCTCTTTAATCATTTTATCTGGGCAATCTAAAAAATCTGTTATATGTTTTCCAAGCAGTTTGTTAACTCCTGGGCTTATTAAGTGGCAAATATTTTTATTCTATACTATTATTCTAGAATTAGAATTTAACCAATTTAGACAATCTTTTCCAACATTATTATTATTATTATTATTATTATTATTATTATTATTATTATTATTATTAACTATTACCGTATAATCTTCTTTATATTCTCCTTGTTTTCAAAAAAAATGATTTATTAAATATTTGCTCTTTTCTTCTTTGTTAAAATACCTCCAAAATCTTATATTATATCTAAATCTAAGAGATAATAATGTTCTTTTTAAAGTTCTTTTACAATATCTGGTAATTATTTTAATCGTGTATCGAGGTTAACATCAGCCAATTCTATTTTTCTGGAATAGTGATACGATTCGAGTACTTTTGCTTAATCATTTCTATATCTTTATTAATAATTTTGTTAACACCTTTAATTGTTTGTACATTGCAAACTAATAAATACGGTGCTTTTGTTTTAACTCCATGCCCTGCTAAATTAAATTTAGAAAATCTTGATCTCAAAGTACCAATAAAAACGCCGCATGCTTCCTTTTTCGAAAGAATTTTGGTTTTTCATTTCTCCTTCGCAATATATAATATCTGTTATTTTACAACCACAATATTATCGCAGAAGGGTTCTGTAATTGGTCTAAATTCTTGTAAGTTTTGTTCTCCACTTGCGTAATTAATATTTCAAATATTTGTAATAAGTGTGTTATTATTTAAATTTTCTGTTTGTAACCATAATCCAAATATTTCGTTGGTTGGTTTTGTTTTATTGCCTAATAAATCTGTAATAGAGTATTTATTTGTTGCAGTAGAACTTCTGCTTTCAACTTCCATTTATTACGGATAAAAAAAGTAGTTGGAATATGTTTATAAATTTTTATAAACTTATTTGCTTTAGAATTTTTAAGAAACCTGCAAGAATACAGGTAGTTAAAATTGGGGTAGCTGAAAGTAAAGTAAGTAAGGTGCTTTTCTTACCTATATGATACATTACGTTGGGGACATTATCGATTAAAAGAGATTGAATAGAAATTTTATGTGTATAAATGATTCATATAGGTATAAAAGCACCTTGCTTTGCTTTCGGCTAACATGTTCCGGCTACCTCTCCTTTTTCTGGATTTCTTAAAACGTTCATAATGGACCTAGACCGCCTTTTTTTAAAAACCCGGGATTTACATCTACTACTATAAAGAATCAGAAGGCTTTTTAGCTAAGAACCATTACACATGAAAATTAAAGGCATTCGACTCTTCAGATATTTGTGAGAAATGAAGGTTAATCCGGGATGCCTAGTAAACAGAACTGAAACAATTATCTTGGCGTACCACTGCTGGACTAATTATGACAACTGCAGTCACCGTCATGATCGTGCGAGGGAATGAATAGGATTCCTTTCATATCGATATCATTAAATAGGTTCGAATTAAGGGCTCCATAGAAATCATGATTTCCCTTATAAGAAAGCTAATTAATCCAGTGTATTGAAGAATGAATTGCTGTGCTCTTTTGCAGGATGTAATTACTTATTGATTTCAATCTTTATAAAATAAGAAACCCCGCTTTATATGAATAACAATAGCTTCTGCACCTCTTTCGAAAAGAAGTTCATTAAAAATATCTTCAACTCCATGAATGTTAGCGCGGTACGGCCTTTATTGGTAAAGCTTTCATTGCTACCAGCTCTGTAACATATTGTCAAATGTAACGATGAAATATTGTATCTTAGTGTTTAGAAGTTCTTCACTGGCTAAAAGTTGAAATTAGTTCTATTAAAATGGTATCAGGAGATAAGAGAATATTCAATTTTGTCTGATGACATCGCCTAAATAGTTGGAAAGGAGAGTAGCGAAACGCTTAAGGTGTTATCTCGAGGAAGTGTGTGAACGATTTGCATTGTTCCCGGCTGGAATATTTTTAACACTGTAATCCAGTCTCACTTAAAACACATTTGGTAGGCACTCTGCACTTCTATAATGTCTTTATCAATTCGTTATGCCTATTAAAATCGTAAAGGTCTAAATTACCAAGCAGTTAAACTGTTGCGTACATACTTAATCTCCACTAGAATATTTGAAAATCAGGAGAAAATACAGTATATCTTTATCGGTGTGGGGTGGTAGACAAATCTTTAAGATCGATATCGGAAAACTAGAAATAATTGAATGTGAAGTGGCTTGCCGCCACCTTGACCTACGATGAATTGACTGGCTGGATGGCATGTTCCATGCTCTGTGACTTAATATTTCAGAGTAACATGGGTATGCTTAGTATGCGGGTATCACTCGCCATTTAATACTTACGTGCGCGAGGGTTGTGTGATCAAAAAGTGTGTGAGGTTCGCGCTAACAAACTTCAGCTTTTTCTCCAAGGCCTCACTTCCTCACATTGAAAGTATGTTTTGTAAGTGATGAAGTTAATTTATAACTTTGATTCTGCAGAAAGGCATTATAAGTTATGTATGATGAAAAATGGTGCGAATTTCCTAATGAAGGAAATTCTGAAAGGTAAATGTACTTCTTTCCAACGTGCTATCATTTAAAAAAAGTTATAAGTTCGATCATACGCTGCAGCGGATTTTAACGAAAATACACGCAAACAAGGCAAAATGTATGGGACTACATCAGAGACAAAGGCAAAGACACCTCCGTGCAGGCCATGGAGTCCCTTGGAGGAGCGAAAGGTAAAGGATTCTACCATTTCTAACCGCGGCACGTGATGGGATAGAGTGGTTAGCTCTACGCCCGGCCGCCTTTGCCCCCAGGAATTAACCTGGTACTCATTTTTGGTGTAGGGTGAGTGAACCTCAGGGCCATATGCACCTCCGGAAGTGGAAATCTCGTTTCTTAAATTTTACGACTTCCTGACGGGGATTCGAACCCACATCCTTCCGGGTGAACCGAGTACGCCTTTACCACCTCGGCCAGGCAGCCCCTGACTACATCAGAAGGGAAGAAAAAATGTGAATGAGAAGACGAATGTAATGTTTTGTAAATATTACAGTAGAAGAGGCCTGTTAGTTAATAAATCATTATTTAAATTCGATCATTTAAAAAATACAAAGCTACTGCTTGAGCAAGTTAACAAATGTTGAAATCTTTAAATTTTAATAAACTGAGTTCTGTTGAGAAATCACACTCCTTATCCTCAAACAGGAAAAGTCACTTTATGAACTTCCCGTAACATCGCCGAAGTTTTCGATGTTCTCCTCTGTTCACCTACTATTTCATAGTCAATGGTAACATCTTCTTAACGCAATATTTTGGGTTGAGAAGCTCCCTAAACCTATTTTCTCAATGAATGCATTACACTGACATAACACGAGTCATGGGATAAGAATCTAGTATCTTGCAGGTCGTCCTCTAGCTCGGCAACATGCAGCAACTGGTCGCAGCATTGATTCCACATGTGGTAGAAACACCCGTGAAAAGATTCTGACCAACGCGGTTTCCTACTATTTGTAGACGCAGGATCTTGAGTGTTAATTTTCCTGACCACCACGTACCAGAAATGCTCGACAGGGTTCATATCAGGCAAACGAGTGGGCTACTGCTATCGTTGAAACTCTCTAGAAAGCTCCTAGAATCAGTTCTGGACAACGTGAGCCTGAGGACACGGTGCATTATCCTACTGCAATATCTCATCGTCGTAGCGGTACGTGGAAACCAGTGGCGTGTACTGAGAGCTACCAAGGCTATCAGTGAAGCCCAAACATCAAATGCGAGCAATGGAAATCTAAAGCACATTATATTGTAAGCATCTGACGCATTGTTTCATTTGCAAACTTGAAAGCAATTGAGAAAAGACGTCGCAAGTATTTCTGAGAACAAGGTTTCGGAGACTGATATTGCAGCCCAGACCCTCATCCCGCTCCCCGCAACACGCCTCACGCGGGTTGCTGCTGTATGCCTACAGGCGCGGGGACCGCCGGAGGATATGTGTGTTAGGCTTCTATCCATCAGATCGCCACAACTTACTATCAACCACGCGTTACTCATCGTATATACTTCCTCACCTCATCCTTCTAACTTAATTATATAGATAACGGAGTGCTGGTATTTCACTCCCGTTTACTTCTACATCCTTGTAGGGCAGGCCTGCTGTTATAGGAGTAATATAGTTTTATTTTTATAGGTAGATCTGCTAAAATGAATTGCAATCTTTCAGGTTTAGTATTATCTTTTGTTGGTTGGAATCGAACCCGTGATCATGGGTCGGACACCACCACTGATCTTCCGAGGAAGATAATTAACTAGTGAACGATGGGTACGACCGCCGTAAAATTCAACATTTTATTTAACAACTATGATGATGCTAATACTACTACTACTACTACTACTACTACTACTACTACTACTAATAATAATAATAATAATAATAATAATAATAATAATAATTGATCACATTGACATTTATAAGCGAGATAAGTTCAGAAAGTTAGTCAATACATCTGACTCTCTCCATTCACTAACAACTAAATCACTGCGTTCAGGAGTAGGAGTGAAATGGACTCAAGAAAGAAGAGACATCCATAGCGCTAGAATGAAGTAATACTGGGCTAAAAGGAAGAAAAGAGCTCACCAGATTTAAGAACAACGTGGTCCATCGTAAGCCTAAACGGATAATAATAATAATAATAATAATAATAATAATAATAATAATAATGGTGATGATGATGGTGCATAGCATCTGTATAGGCTTGGTGGTGACCTAATAGGGATAAAATGAATGGTGAAGACGTCATAAACACCCAGTCCCCAAGCCAGGGGAATTAACAGTATGAGGGGTTTGATTCTGAAAAATTGATCCGAGGCCACCGGACCAAAGGCAAGCTTTCTATCCATTTAGCCTCAAAGCTGGACTGCAATTTGCTAAACCTAAGGCTACCAACACGATTGATCAGGTGTTGAGTATTGGCAGTGGCAGAGGCTAGGGCAGTAGCTTGTGAAGCAGCCTTGACAACACAGCAGGCTTCTCCGTTGCCTATTGGCTACAGCTCAAAACGCTTAAGGCTTGACGTTCCCTATACCAACTATCGAAAAGGGGTAACCTAAGTCTAGTGGTAGCCCATGTCCCGATACCAGCATACGCCACTGGTGAAAACCATGAAGGGCTTCAATTAGTCACCAAGCAGTTCAACGTAGCAGTCACTGACCTACTCAGGTGGATCAGCGGATCAAGCCCATACCACGTGAATACATCTCACACCATTATGGAGCTTCCAGCAGCCTGTATGGTGCCTTGTTGACAACTGGGATCTATGGCTTCACGGGAACTGCGCCATATCCGAACCCTAACTTCAGCTCGAAACAAATGGAACAGTAACCCGTTGGACCAAGCTACATGTCACTATTCCTCCTGGGTCCAATTAGGAACGTCCAGGTAAGAGCCATGCCCAGTACCATGGTGTTAACAAGAATACTCTTCTAGGTCTTACTGTTGATACTCACACAACCCCTTGCTACACAGCTCTTTCCCGACTGAAACCCGAAAGGCGACCGAAGTTTCACATACTTACGTCGATTTATCGAATTCGGAAAGAAAATCTGCCCAAATATATTTCTTCAAAATTCATTTTTTTAATCCTCATTTCATACTTGTAACACTAGATCTGGCACGCTCTTTGCTATTCACATCAACCACTCTTGAATGTATAATACATCCTTCGCTATGACAGGGTTACGACTTTGGAATTCATTTCCATCTACCATCAGGGGTGAGGAAAGCAACGGGAAACTATCTCACTCCTCATTTCCCTAGTACGCCTCTTCAGTGATGCCTAGGCTATTTATGACAGCTGTTGGCAGAGCTGCAGAGGATCAAACCAGCCTTCGGGCTGAATACCAAACAACAAACAACAACACTACTGTCAGGAATTCTAAGTCAATATCAAAATTTAAAACTGCATGCAGAGATTACCTGTTGAATACCACTGATTGCTTCGTGTGATTGGTGACATATGATAGGTGGTGGTGGTGATTATTGTTTTAAGAGGAAGTTCAACTAGGCAACCATCTTCTATATAACACCAATCAGAGTGAAAAAATAGAAGGAATACGACACTTAGAAAAATGAAGATATCGGCCAAAGGAACACAAGGGCCATGAAGGGCGTGAAATGACTCCCTAATGACTACCTAAAACCGTCGGAGTCGAAAAAGAACAAGAGTTGGCCAAGGGAGGTCGTATAGGAGAGATGAAAGTGAGGAGCCTGCCACAAATAAGTGGAAGCAATGCCAGGACTCAGCTCAGGGCTCCGTGGTCGCCAACTCACGCTCCCAAGTTCAGAGTCCCTGGGGCCCTTTTAGTCGCCTCTTACGACAGGCAGGGAATACGCTGGGTGTTGTTATACTGCCCCCATCCACAGGGGGAGATTGTGGTTTGCAGGCTAGTACCTATCATTGACACTTTATTGTACAACCTGAAGTACACTGTTATTATTATAATTGTTATAATAATTATTATTATTCCATTGTTATAGAGTAAACGTATGTAATGTCTAGCTTTTAACTCGTGTGCATAGATTACTGTTTAGGCCATACCTTTATTTCCGTCACATTAATATGTATTGTGTTGTGGTTTATGCATTGCTTATATTTATCATTTTGTATGCAAGTTCTTTATTATGACTTTTTCACGAACTTTTTACATTTTTGTACCGGATTTCTTTTTATCTTAATTTTATTTGTTGAGCTTTGCTTTCATTCTTGTTTATATGTTCTTCATATGTGTTATTTAGCTTAGTTATCCTTTATTTTATAATAATATAGCACATTTCTTTTATATACGTATTATATTTCACGTGATTAGGTGTAAAAGAGGGCCACGAGCCCTAACTTCGCCACTGATAAAGTCACATAAATAAATAAATAAATAAATAAATAAATAAATAAATAAATAAATAAATAAATAAATCAATAAATACATATTTTTTGCTAGGGGCTTTACGTCGCACTGACACAGATAGGTCTTATGGCGACGATGGGATAGGAAAGGCCTAGGAGTTGGAAGGAGCAGCCATGGCCTTACTTAAGGTACAGCCCCAGCATTTGCCTGCTGTGAAAATGGGAAACCACGGAAAACCATTTTCATGGCTGCCGATAGTGGGATTCGAACCTACTATCTCCCGGATGCAAGCTCACAGCCGCGCGCCTCTACGCGCACGGCCAACTCGCCCGGTAATAAATAAATAAATAAATAAATAAATAAATAAATAAATAAATAAATAAATAAATAAATAAATAAATAAATAAATAAATATATAAATAAATAAATATCACACTGACGTTAAAGAACGCTCAACTGACTTGTTCTATATACATGTTCTGCTCCCATGCAATTTGTGTGGTTGTGATTGGAGCCAGTGTGGGTTGTCTGTTACTACGGCAATTCTAGTCAGACACCGCTAATCGCAATTTTTTTTTTTTTTTTTTGCTACTTGCTTTACGTCGCACCGACACAGATAGGTCTTATGGCGACGATGGGACAGGGAAGGGCTAGGAGTGGGAAGGAAGCGGCCGTGGTCTTAATTAAGGTACAGCCCCAGCATTTGCCTGGTGTGAAAATGGGAAACCACGGAAAACCATCTTCAGGGCTGCCGACAGTGGGTTTCGAACCTACTATCTCCCGAATACTGGATACTGGCCGCATTTAAGCAACTGCAGCTATACCGCTAATCGCGTTCAGTAAGTACTTGTAGTCGGCGATTGCGCTGTCTGTTCATTGTGGGTGGTAATGCCCGCAATGAGGTATTCCCGATACAAATGTAACACTGTCGATGTTAGATGTCCGCACAACTTCGACAATGGAACGTTCCATCCATCCGGCCCCCATTATACATACAGTAATGCACCGTTCCAAAGACGATCATTCATATCGCCTTGCCACGACCAGCATAGACGGTGTTTACACTCAGTCTCGAGATATCAGATCACATCTGATATGTGTCTCCAGACGTCACACTACGGTGGTAAAAAAAGAAATGGTGTATGGCTTTTAGTGCCGGGAGTGTTCGGCTCGCCAGATGCAGGTTTTTTGATTTGATTCCCGCAGGCGACCTGCGCGTCGTGATGAGACTGGAATGATGCTAAAGACGACACATACACCCAGCTCCCGTGCCAGCGAAATTAACCAATTAAGGTTAAAATTCCCGATCCTGCCCGGAATCGAACCGCGATCCCAGTGACCAGAGGCCAGGACGCTAACCATTTAGCCATGCAGTCGGACAGTACGGTGGTGCCACCGATTATTACTTTTAAATACTGCTATCTCATGCTTTTGGCACGCCAATGTATATAAAGTCCCCTTAGCAGGTACGGACTAGTAGAAATTGGGGAATGCTACGGACAAGGCTAGAAATTGGTATGTGTATTACTGAGTATATTCTCCACTTAGTTCGAATCATTGGCTGAAGTTGTCAGCTTTGATGCCTTCAGTTCAGAGGGTCCCAGGTTCGTTTCCCGACCGGGTCGGGTAATTTAATCGCGTGTGATTAATTTTTCTGGCTCGGGGACTGGGTGTTTGTTATCGTCCCTACATTATCATGTTCATATTCAAACAACGTTCTACACTACCAGCCACCAAAGAAGCAAGCAATAGTGATTACATCTCTCCATATAGGGTTGTGTCAGGAAGGGTATCCAGCAGTAAAACAGGGACCATTCCATATCCAAATCCACATGTGCGACACAGTTCGTACCCGTGACCCCACAGATGTAGTAGAAGAAGAAAATTCTCCACTTACGGGCAAGTTACAATGAAACAGTTGTAACGTAAGGCATAAACATAAACACTGCAAGAACTGAACTACAAAAAATGTGTTCACAGCTTCGTCCGGCACCAAATGTACCAAAACAATTAAGTGTAATATATTTTTCCTTTCTAACCTTACCAAACACTTTCAGAATATGTTTTCTTAGTATTGTTAACATAGTCTTCAGGGTTCCTCGTGGGATGTAAAACCCTTTACTTGCACGTTTGCAACCCATTATCGTGTCTCTCGCTGCCTTAATAGCCCTTTTCATAGCCTCCTTATCCCACTGTTTGCATTTTCCCATGCCAAAATAATCTATATAAATAAAGTTGTAGGGGTCCGCTGTCTGTAATTTCTTTTGTTTTGCCAATTTTTCAGATATTTATCCGTTTTAGGTCAACTCAAGACCGAATCGGTGGTTTTTATTTCTCGTGTATGTTTGTTTGTCTGTCTGTTTGTTCCACCATCATGGCGAAACGGCAGGATAGATCTCAACCAAACTTCTTATTTAGATTATACTCATCCCGGGGAAGGTTTTTATATGCATATCATATTGAAATCTTTGAATAGACGGGGGGTTTATACGAAAACCAGAACGGTGTTCCTCCATTTTCTCTTATACTATTGCTTTTCTGTAAACTCTGTGGAGCGTATGTGAAACGTATCTTCATTATAAACAACTTTCGTTATGTTCAAAATTTACCTTACTCTTCAAATGACGGAGAAATTTACTATTTTCAGCGGGTCTCATGCTCTGCATTGAGTGACCGACAGACCGACAACGAACCTACAGGTTACCATGGCAACGCCTCTGACTGCATGCCAGCAGGGAAGTAACCTATTGCCATTTTCCTCATCATGCCTTCAAATTCGTGGTTGTTCCTTGGGTAGAAGGCAAGAGAGGCGTCAATCGGCCATTCTGCGGGATATTGGCGGAATGTCGGAGGTTATAACCGTCCTCGAATAGCTCAAGTAATAATACCATTACTCATCTTCTTACCTGTTTACCTAAGAATCTCTGCGCCTAAATTTCCCCTCTGTTACCGCTTTCTTATATCCATAACTCATACCAGCATAATTTATTGAGGGACATTTTATTTTCCAATACATTCACTTAGAATTTACATATTTGTACTCATCCTGCTGTCCTCAGTTATAATCCTATTTTCTGTTAATTTCAACTTTCTCAACTGTATTACTTTCTTCCTTAATTACTCCGTATGTATGCGAGTGCTAATCTCGAAACCTGGGCAATCTTTTCTTGGAGGAAATACATCTTATAGGCCATGAAAATGTATAATTCTTGGCCCCGGAAAATATCGAAATATGGATGCAATTTTAACGACGGTGCAGACCTTCCTTTCGGAATAATTGGTGGCTAAGCCGTAAGTCGTATCACAAAAGAACACGTTTCAATTTGGAGAGATCTGCAACTTTGGGCCTATGACATTTTGTAGTATCTCTATCCTTTATTCGTTAAATAGTACTGTATTTCTTGAGTTCAATTTAATGTTGTACTTTTTGCACGTGTATGTTATTGTATGGTACACTTATAGGAAAGATGCAATCATGACATTGGGCTGGCACATTGACATGACCAGTGGCCATATGTTCGCAAAATTTTATGATTCCAGGGTCACATAGGTATCAAAAAATAAAGTAGTATGTGAAAACTGTACCAAATTTCACCCCACTTAATGAATAAATGAATCTAACCCATAAATATAGGAGATACGGGAAAATGTCACAGGACCAAACATGTTGGTACGAGTCGTTTGAGGGTGAAGTCCGTTTGTAGGTGCAATTTAATATAGTCTTACTCACTGCATTTACAGTAATTTACGGAGAAATCCGTATACAATGTAGAATATCGTAGCGAAGCACGGGTGTATTTGCTAGTAGCAAAAGAAATGAAGGAAGGTGAAATTACGAACATTCCCTGATTTATATTATAATGGCCGCTAGAGTAATTCACGCCAACCACCACACTGTAGCGATTACACGCCGAGAACTACACAACTCGACTGAAATGCAGTCCAGTATTTCATACACATATCACTGCTCACTCTAGGCTTTTCACTAACTCAGCTCAGCATGAAAAACGAATCCTTCCTGTACGCGGAATCTAAACATGGTGCTCACAACGGGATGAGGCTACAGGTGTACGCGTGGCTAAACATTAGGTACCAACCGTGCAGAATGAAAGTCCATAGGGGGGCGAAATTAGGTGTGGGGACGGAATTTGGCCTCCCTACCTTACCTTTAAAAGCATAACGTAATATTTGATTTGGATAAGCTAAAATACTTTGTTTATTACATAAAATACCATGAACTGACAAGATTCATAAACACACACTAAATATTTAAATTTATTTAATATATCTCGTTTTAATAAATAGGAAAATTGATTAAAATTTGGAAAGAAGTTACATTTAAAATGTTAACGTTCCTAAAATTCTCCATTGATCGCACAACTGGGAAGTGCTCAGTGTAGCTGTAACTTGTGTTTGGTGAACAAACAAATCATTGTAAATTCTGCCAAGTTGTTGCGAGGGTCACAGCAGGGTAGGGTGTGTCTCAACATTTCACATTGTCACGCAAACCCCTCGGGCAGTATGATCTATTCCTGCACTTGTCCTCCACAAATAATTCAGCCAGGAACTGAAGTACATACGCTGTTTGTTTATTTTGCATGAACTCTTCCTGATTGTTTGGGTTTGGGGAAAACTGTGATGAAATGTTCTAATATTGAGTTTAGTGAATTTGAAGCGAAAGTTGATGCTGAGGCATTCATCGATCCTAAAAGGATTCGCTATCGAGGGGACTCGTCACCATGCCTCTAGGTATCTCTGGCATTGCGTACCTTTATTTGTGCCAGGTTCTTCTGTTGTATCTTTCTTATCCGACCTCTGACCAAGCGAATTGGCCGTGTGGTTAAGGTCGCGCAACTGTTAGCTTGCGTTCGGGAGATGGTGGGTTCGGATCCCACCGTCAGTATTTCTGAAGGTGGTTTTCCGTGGATTCCCATCTTCATACCAGGCAAATGCTTAATAAAGGCCGTGGCCGCTATCTTCCAAATCCTAGTAGGTTCCTATCCCTCCGTCGCCAAAATCTGCGATGTGGTAGTGCGACCTTAAACAAGTAGCACAAAAGAAATCCGACTTCTGTTGGTCGATATTACTTCCACTCAGACCTCGACGGTATTGGTCTTATGAGGTTGTGAGAGATTTCATGTACTTTATCCTTATTTAACATACATCTCCATTTTACAGGCGGGACTCCTCTTTCTCCTACGATTAAAATTAACTGGGGAGGATTATTCTGTTTTATTTCCCCTAAAGAGTATCCTCACAATGACCGATCTGCAAGAATTGCTACTTAAACATTATGAAACAGGTTTTTAAATCCATTATTTACATGTCTTAGAAATGTATAACAACCTGTCCGTCTTTCTTTATGGATGCAGTAGTTTAGAGCATCTGTCTCTTGAAAATGCAGCTTCCACTGAAGTCTGTCTCAGGTATGGCAGTGGCATTCTGGAAACTGGTGAGATATGGGCTCAGCCACGTGGCGTGTATTCCTAACTCATGTCTTTCAATGCAAGTGATAATACGCGGTTGGGTCTAAAACATTCGAAAATTGGTCCCATATCTAAACGACACCATGGTACAGGTGCGCACGCATGCACGTGGTTCTTCAGAGACGTGTCGAGGTGTAGAGTGCATGTGACCGGCATAATAAACCCGCTGTGGTCAGTAGAACGCAGTCAGTATAATTGTTTTTTCGGTGGTACTCCCGAAGTCCACCCCTCTCCTCCCGCGTGGCGATCAACACATGCTACATCGCCTAGGACTTGCCTTTAATTCTAAGAAAAAGTGAGACGGCAAGGAAGATTCGGATGAAGTGATGCTCAGGGAATATCGGCGTGTCCGTATGCTCAGTATGTTACCAGGCAGATGTGGTAATGGGTTAAGAGAGTGGTGTAATCAGATGGTAAGAGCCAGGACAGTAACACATAGGAAATAGAAAGGTGCCCATATGTAAAGCCTGGCTAATTGTAAATAGTACATGCAAGGATGTGGGCTGGAAGAATCCAGGTAATGTTAGTGACGATTATATATCCTGCACAAGTCATGTCCGTTTACCTGCAATGTTCGTTTGTTAGGGGGAACAACCTTCTTGGCACTGCGGTATTCTGTGCGGAGGCTCACCGCCTTCCGGACTGTTGGGCTGTAGAATAAGTCACCCAGCTGCCAGTGCTCCCTAGTGTCAGGCCTCCGTATTAGGATTGACTTATCTGGAGGTGGGGAGGAGGAAGCAGAAAATCAGCCTGCTCATATGGTGAACACCCGTGCATGGAGATTTATCAAACAGTCGTGAAATTTCGATGACAAAGCTTTTATTTCATGTCTATCCTAAAACTTTGCAAATAGTTTTAAATAAGGGATAAATATTAGCCTGTTTTAGGTAGTGTCAAACTTTCCTAAATAATCTTTGATGGGATATGCAAGATCCGGAGTGAAAATGTTAAATTTCTTGAATGAGTTGAGATAATTCTTCACTAACCATCTGTCTTTCTGTTTCAGGTGAGTACAGTGTTGACCACCCATTCCAGCTGAGAGCGCTCTTCAACAAAGGTAAAGTAGATTTTCCATTCTGGTCACTAATTGAACAGTTCATTATGTGTGCTCTTGTGTGCCCTGGCCAGCGTAAGTACGTGTTCATTGCCTCCTGGTCACGTAGGTGAACGTGCGCTGTGTTTAATGGAACTTTTATATCCGTCTCTCACAGAAAGGTTTTGACATTCAAATGCGTGCCGCAGTGGACATCTTAAAATAATTGTCAGCAGAGAGTGAATTTAAAGAAACTGGTAGTTTTAATAGCATTGTCTCAATAATGATCATCTGCTGATTGTATTTTTAAAAAATAATCTAGTGAATGCTGTAGAAAATATCTAATATTTCCTCTCTGTCACATCAACTACTACAACCGAATCAGTATTTTGAAGAAGAGAACGGATCCAAAAACTGATTATTGAGAAAATCAAAGAAAACTTTCTACTTGTTTTATTTGTAAACTTTTTCTTATCCTAACGTTTATGAGAGTTTCTTTACATTAATTTGCACTTCCAGTTCATTGGGCAGATCAGTTGGATTGTCCTAAACGAAATAGTACGATATTAAAATCATTGAATTTGATCCCTTCTTCAAACTGATTACGAAATAGGCATAACAGCAGTTGTTAAAACACTAGAAGTATTTTTACTTTCTCCAAACATTACCAATGCAACGTATATATTAAAGTTCTATACTACTCACAGTTTTTGAAAGCAATATGTGCAGAATGTCCTCTGAAAATCATTACTGACCTTCACTTTCTAAATCTTTCTAAATCGACCAATAGCGATGATGGCGGACAAGCTTGGTATCAGTTTGAAGAAGGAAACAAAAGTGGGATAAGTTCCCTTCTTCACACTGACGAATATTACCAGGTCCATCTGCACCGAGTGGTTTTCGGTCCTTCTTTATAACTAAGAATGAGAATCTATATAACACACGTTTGGTGCAAAGAAACGAATTTCGGTTGGGTTTTTTTTTTTGCGCTTCTTCCCTTTTACAAACTGCTGGTTCAAATGCTGTCCTATCTTGTATTTTAACTTTAGACAACGTCCACTCCCTAACTTATCCTTATTCCGATTAAGTACAAATTAAAATCTGTAACAGTCGCAATAGTTTACTAAGTTCGCAAGGCTGCTGAGAGCGATATGTTAAGCTCCGGCAGTGATGTATTCAAAACAAAATGAACTTTCTCTCTGGAGACGCATGAGAGGTAAGAAGAGCCATAAGAACTTCCATCAGAACATAATCTGCATCAAAGAATCTGGAACATTCTTACGAGGTAAAAACTATACGTGCAAAATAAAACTGAAGATATGGAGTACCTTTTCCAGGAAAAGGACAAAAGGAGGACATTCGTGACTAACATCACCGTTGATTAATTGAAGACTCGGTGTTAAGAGCTAATGCTTAGCTGTACCCATATTGCAAAGTTCTAGACTCAAATATTATTTGAAGAAAATAGTTTATTTGAATGTAGATTTGATCCCTGATGGTACGCTTATGTACTAACTGGTCTTTAATTGAAGGGCTGCGTAGAGTAACGCTGTAAGTTACTTTCCACGAGGCACAAAACAAAGACATTTCATACCTACAATTAGAAAATAGAAAAAAGGACTACGTACATATATTTGTACACAGAAAGTAGCACATGAAGAAAGGCATGCAATATGATATTTTTCCAGTTAAACCACTATTTGTCAAAAGGTGGCTTACAATGTTATTCTCGGCAGCCATTCAATTATGTAATTGATGTAGTGATCACTAAGAAGTTTACTTGTCTTTTTAACTTAAAATTTGGAGGCATTTTCACTAAATATAACGTGAAAACAAAACACCAAATACAAATGATTCTACAATAAATTCACACTTCTGTTTACATCAAAACCGTAATATAGAACAGTCTTACTGAGTACCAATCCTCGCCAACGCTTTCTCTTACCAGAAAAGAAAAATACCAGGCCCAAAGGAATTTTACTTCACAAAGGTAGCGATTCATTTTGGAATTAACGATTCACATGGTCCTTTTAAATACTTTTAGTGATGTAAACCACATAATGCGACCGTAAAATTATATACATTTTCTTGTTGAGGTATATTCTGAGAATGCATTTCTAACAAAAACAAAACTGCTACTTTGGATGGCTTCATATTGGCATACCTGTCAAATCCAGTTCTTCCTTCTCAGCGATTTTGTACGGTTTTCTTTCGGTATCTCCAATCCAGCGCCGTTTCTTTTTTAAATATCAACTGCAATGGGCTTCTGAGTGTTTTTGTTTTCCTCAGGTCTTCAGCAGAAAGTCTCTGCCTATCATATTTTCAAGAAACAGCGCAAGACGCAGTCCACAAATTCTTGCTTTTTTCCAGTTTGATTTCTAACCTTCCACATTTCATATACAGACGTCTTTCTTTTTAAAATCCTCGTATGTCCCAATGTTCTTCCTACCCATTATATTCCTTAATTGTGGTCACGTATCCCAGTCGTTTATTTTGCATTCAGTCCATCAAAATAATTTTCGTTGTGTTCATTTTCCTATGCTAACGTGTAAAGGAAGACGGACTTTATCGCTCCATACGGGGTACAGTTGCGTAAAGGGAGACCTTTTAATCCTAAATTAACTTGATCATCAACGCCATCGCTTGTCACCATACTTCCGGAGTATGTGAAGGAGTCCACTTGCTGTAATCGATGTTGAAATTCTCTAATATATTTGCATTCACTCTCATTTGCTTAGTTTTCATAACATTAATGCTCAACCCCAGCACTTCACTTTTTGCAATACGGTTTCATTTCTCTTTTATATCTATACATCTTGGAGCCAAGAGGTTGATATTATCAGCATACCCCACTTATTCAGGTCTTTCTCTCATCTCCCACTGGATTTCTCTCTTCCATTCTCTGATGGTTTTTCTCGTTATTCTGTCGCGAAGCAAAAAAAATATGAAGCTTTTTCCTCTTTGTGACACTACAGTAATAAGTATTCGTTCCGAAATTTGTTCTGTATAAGTATGTTGCCAAAAATACCCTCGGATGCGACTCCAGTATACGTCCTGTGAATACTACTTTGTAAATTTCGTAACGTTCAGTCAATGAACCCACACTTTATTCATTCATTTATTTATTTATTTATTTATTTATTTATTTATTTATTTATTTATTTATTTATTTATTTATTTATTTATTTATTTATTTATTTATTTATTTCGTACAGGGCGCCTCAGCCGTGGCTCATGTACTGTAGGTGTAATACATGTCTGATATACAAGAAGCAGAATTAAGAGATAACACAGGTCTTAAGTGCACTGACGTTTTACATGAGAATGAACAGAAAGGGAGTGAAACTAATTATGGAGTTGCGATACATTTAACGTATACAAGTTGCTAAGTTAAAATAACTCAGATTTCCATACCATCTTATGTAAATATTTTACAAGTCTGTGCTTGAATACAGAAAATGAAGCAGGCTGTCGAATATGTTCAGGAAGTGAGTTATACGCGTGTGCTGAGTAGTACCATACAGAATTGTTGCCATATTTAGTTGAGTTAATTCAGTGTGAATTGTATTGATATGTATTGTGTTGTATGAATGAATGTCAGAATTGGTCCCACATTAAGTATTTTTCCAAGGCAAGTGTCCAAACTGGGGCACATCTATTTAGAGCAATACATACATATATACCTTGTTGAGACTATCTTGTGAAACGCCTAGTTATTATATTGGAGATATTCCATCGTTCGAAGTGCATAAGCTATGAGCAAATATCCGAGACGTAACCATTGTTAAGTATGCAGGGTGGAGCAGAACAACTCCGACAAACCCTCGGAGGTCGTTGAGGTATACGTGCTGAGTATATTGATACAAGGGACCCGTGGTCTCCACTGACTCTTTACAGAGTATTAATGTATTTACGATTTGTTCGGTTTGTTACCCCAGTCATCCTTGTTTCTGCGGAAAAGCCTGAAATATACAATAACCAAAACGTACAACACAAAACACAGAGTAATGCAACAACCCTCCGACGAACACTTACACTTTTGTCACAGTGTGTTCAGTCTGTTCTGTCACAGTACTGTACAGTACAGTACGTAACAAGTGCAGAACTGTTCCCTTTCAGGTATTGTTCAAAATGTCAACAAGGTATAAGGATAGGGGGAGTACCCTGAGGGATTATGTGGGCAAACATATGAGTAGTGTGGTTGATTCATCCATATAGTATGAAAGATAATCATAAGGGTAGAGATAATGTGAATGTTAATACCAGATGTTGGGTTCCGTCGCATTAAAGAACTCCTGCGGGAGAAAATTCTGACACCGCAGCGTTTCCTAAGAATTACCATTTATTATTTAAGTGTAATACACATACAAAGCTAACTGTGGAAATAAACCAAACGAAATACAATTACTCTGTAACCAGCCATCGAAGACCACTACTCCCTTATACCAATATATTCAGAAGGTATACCTGAACAACCTTCGAAAGTTTGTCAGTGGTGTTCTACTTCACTCTATGTACACGGCCCATTTGGTTACTTAACTGAAAAACAATATTTACAGTTGGTAAAACTGAATAAATCTAATATTTCTTTGCAGTGTAAGGACAAAAGGATGATATTCATGGCTAACATCACCTTTGATTAACGCGTATATGAAAACTTGAAGAAACAGCTAATGCTAGTTGCACCGGTATTGCAAAGTTCTGAATTTAAAGTTCCTGATGCCTCCGTCGGCGAAAACCTTCGATGTGTTAGCGCGACGTTAAACAAATAGCAAGAAAAGTTCCCGTTATGGATATAGGAATAAATGAAGTGAAGAAAACACTTTCTGTGAAAGTGGATTTGGTCCCTGATGGTTCCCACATTTACTAAGTGGTCTTTAATAAGTTATCATTCTCGTTAGAAACAGGCCATTACATGCCATAACTGACTCATCTCCTGCTGCTTCCTTTGGAACGTAGGGCGGAAATGGAGTTTCACCATTTCACTCTGTTTCCTGCCAGCCTCATTACTTTCTTCCAGGTCTTCCCTTCCTGTCCAGTTTCGTCTCGCGTAGGCTTAATGATATCATGACCGTGGCAAAAGATTTAAGTTTCTGAGAAATCAACTTGCTTAATTGACCAACAAATTTGACCGATAATTCACAAATGCTTCATATTCTGAAGCTTCTTTTACCTTAATAAAAGTCTTGTTTTAACATGAACTGCGCGTCAATTTGCATATATTTACAATATTCATTTAACGATTTTACTCTTCAATCAATGAATCAATGAATCAATCAATCAATCAATCAATCAATCAATCAATCAATCAATCAATCAATCAATCAATCAATCAATCAATCAATCACCACTGATCTGCATTTAAAACAGTCGCCCAGATGGCAGACTCCCTATCTGTTGTTTACCTAGTGTTTTCTTTACTACAGTAATTGCAAAGAACTTGGAAATTTATTGAACATCTCCCTTGGTAAATAATTCTAATCCCTTACTCCCCTTTCTATAAAAGCACATTTACCCTATTTGTCCTCTTGAATTCGAACTATATCTTCATATTGCGATCGCTCCTACTTTTTGAAACCACTCAAACTTATTCATCTACTAATATCATTCCACGCCATCTCTCCACTGACAGCTCGGAATATATCACTTATCCCGCAGCTCGTCTTCTTTCTCCCAAGTCTTCCCAGGCCAAGCTTAGCACCCGTCTTCTTTTGCTCTCTGCCATATCACATCTGTCTCAGAACTCATCACGAAATGTGCACACGTAGTCGATGTCAAAGTTGTGAAATTTAGTTTTCTTTCATATTTTGTGGCGGAAACGATGCACAGCAAGTTATTTTGTTAGATGGGATTTATCTTGGCTGGTGTTTGTCTATGTTCGGTCTAACATGGAATCTGTGTTGTAGAATTCTGGGTGCATATCACTTCGTTTTTGCTTTCTGTCTGTCTTTCTTGAAGTTTACTCTGCCAGCTTTCGATAGGTGACAGGGGGAATTTGAATCTGACATCTTCAATTAGAAATGTTTATTTCGCCAATTCACGTGCAGTCTTGAAGGGGTATATTTGGGTATTGCCATTGCCGCCTTGGGAAATCGGGCTTTTATTATTTCTAGTGTTGCTAAGTCTTTGTGGCTGAATTTCTTTCGACTTACATCGACTCCGTACGTTATCCCAGGTAGAACTTTACTATGAATTGTCATGACCTTCATTTAAATATTGTGCCAAGACTCTTATATCGAATACTGCTTTCGTCCCTACCATGTATTCTGAACGTGTTTCCTGTTCTTTGTAAATCCAGGCCAATGTAGTGGAGAACTGTCTAGCTCTACGCTATATACTCTCCCGGAGACATTCTCCCCCATTTCTGAAAACCATTAGTACAGCTTTCTTCTACTTCATGATAAGTCCACCCAAACATTGAGTACATCGACTGCTTTTTGGACTTCGAACCTGTCTGTGGATCCGATGACCATTTTAATGATCTTGAAAGAAGGTCATACTTGATGACGATCAATTTTTGTCCAGTTGAGTGTATGCATGACATAAACCACCCAGCAATTTCTCCGAAAAGCAAAAAATTTTGATTCCAAATTACATCGTGTACTTTACCTAAGACATTATCAGTATGACGCAAAGTGGTGATTCCAGGTGGATAAGTTAGGACACACTTTAATTCTCGCGTTGTCTGTTACAGTTTCGACATGAAAAAGATTACAACGTTCAGAATTGTAATAAAATAAATTCGTATTCTAGCCCCGAGGTGGCGCATCTCTTTTCAGGTACACCCGCAATGGAGGAGAGCTGCATGTACTGTTTTAATCATTTACCAGCCCTCCTGCCATTCTTAAATTTCTGGCAGTACTGGGAATTGAATCCGGGTCCCGAGGACGGCAGCAAATAGTGCTAACCGTTACACTACGGAGGTGGACAGAATTCTATTAAAAATTCTTGATATTCTTATATCTTAGAGAAATATGGTCCGTATCTGAAATATAATTTTCATTACTATGTATGCTTACGCAAGTGTTATACTAACGGTTTCTTCTTTCGCTCTTTCTTTCTTTCTTCCTTTCTTTCTTTCTTTCTTTCTTTCTTTCTTTCTTCCTAAATAGATTACCCTCCATAGTTGGTTTTTCCCTCAAAATCAGCGAGGGATCTCATCTCTTCCGCTTCAAGGGCAGTGTCCTGGAGCGTGAGACTTTGGATATGGGGATACCACTGGGGAGGAGGACGAGCACCTTGCCCAGGTGGCCTCATCTGCTATGCTGAACAGGGGCTTTGAGGGGGATGGGAAAATTGGAAAGGATGGACAAGGAAGAGGAAAGTAAGCGGCCGTAGTCTTAAGTTACGTACCATCCAGGCATTTTCCTGGAGGAGAAGTGGAAAACAACTGAAAACCACTTCGAGGATGGCTGAGGTGGGAGTCGAACCCCCCTCCATTCGGTTGACCTCCCGAGGCTGAGTGGACCCCGTTCCAGCCCTCGTACCAATTTTCAAATTTCATGGCAGAGCCTGGAATCGAACTCGTGCATCCGGGGGTGGCAGTTAATCACACTAACCACTACACCACAGAGGCGGACTATACTAATTAAGAATTATCTAGATACTGACCGGTTTAATTGAAATTGTAGTGGACTACGTCGGGAAACGAACTCCAGCTCTTCTGCCTAGCGTACCTCTCAAAGTCCGCCTCTGTGATGTAGTGGCGTAGTGTGATTAGCTGCCAACCTCGTAGGCCCGGGTTCGATTCCCGGTTCTGTCACGAAATTTAAAAGTGACCCGAGGGCTGGAACGGGGTCCATTCAGCCTCAGGAGGTCAACTGAGTAGAGGGGGTTCCGATACCTTCCTCAGCCATCTTCGAAGTGGTTTTCCGTGATTTCCCACTTCTCCTCCAGGCAAATGCCGGGATGGTACCAAATTTAAGGCCACGGCCGTTTCCTTCCCTCTTCCTTGCCTATGCCTTCCAATCTTCCCATCCCCCCACAAGGGCCCTGTTCAGCATAGCAGATGAGGCCACTTGTGCAAGGTACAGATCCTTCTCCCCAGTCTTATCCCGAGACCCAAATTCTAACGCTCCAGGACATTGCCCTTGAGGCTGAGTCCAAGGGAAATACAACTCTGCAGAGTAAATGATTAAAAAAGAAAAAAGAAAGAATGAAAGTACCTCTCCAAATATTGTTCTTTGAATTTCTACAAAGTTGCTGTTGGCCGAATTTGAAGACATTAATTGAATTCCTACAAAATTATTCATGATTTCCTGCGAAGAGATTTTTGAATTCTTAAAAAAAATAACGACATCTGTGTGTTCCTCAGGTTGACGGTTTGTTTGGACGCAGCACCGTGTAGTCTACATTTTTTTAACTTTGTACATTTATAATAAAAATAATCCACATCCATAGCCTGTTTCCAGTCATTCGACCGGGTCAGAAATCGAATTTAGCGGCGAGAATAGGAATCGTGCCGGCTGCCGAAGCCTGTCGCACACCTCTGAGGCAATGATTAATTACTGACAGATGAAATGATATCGTGAAGTGTTGCTGGAATGAAAGACGGCAGGGAAAACCGGAGAATCAGGAGAAAAACCTGTTCCGCCTCAGCTTTTTCCAGCACAAATTTCATATGGAATGGCTGGGATTTGAACCACTGAACCCAGCGCACTGCCACCTGAGCCAAGAAAACTCCTTTTAGACGTATAATGTTTAAACAAATTAAAATCAAGCTTTTTCTCCTCAGTATACGTCCAGTACAATTTCATGATCAATCAGTCCCAAATGCTTTGTGCTCCTGGACTAGTGTTTTGATACAAGACCTTCAAGCCATCCGTATAATTATGCGTCTGTGAACAGCCGTCATCCGTTGCTCGTTCGTTCGACGTGATGTTCGTGTGTGGTAACGTTCAGTACCGACGGTCTTGTAGGGAGGGTATGGGTCCAATTACCGCTGATTTAAAGCGAGGGGAAAAGTAAGGTAAAAGATATAGCGGATATGTTTAGGTAAGCCAATAATAACAGCGCAGGATCTTGCCAAGCAGGGATAAGAGCAATTGAATTCAAACCAGAAGAGATCCCAATACTGAGCGCTATTCAGAATCAATCACTGGGGATTACTCATATGAAATCCACTGAATTATAAAAGAAAGAAAAAGAAGGAGAAGGGAAAGTGCAGACAATCCCACGCCAGGAATAAATTCACGATATATTAAATCTAAGTAGGAGTTATATATAATTATACAAACAGAGCATGACGTAAGCCAGGTCTGCACCACTATTTGGGAAACAATACAAGTTTAATAAATTATTCCAGAAGTAGTACGAAAATGTAAAACAGACCAAATTTTATTAATAATGAATGATTTAGAGGGTATCCAGAAAATAAATTGCACTTAATTGGATCCACTAATCCTTGATAGGAAATTGCTTCATCCAGGTGGCAAAACAAAAAAATTTGAATCGGTATATGCATACAGTTATACCAGGAAATATATTTGCATGACTACAAAGATATACAACTGTGGTCCGGTTCCTTGGTTACAGTCATGTCCCTTCAGTTTCGTTTATCGAATAAAATGTTGTATATAAAATCCACAGATCATACATGCCACATTAAATTTGGATGACTAGATAAGGGAAAAAGGCCACTGTAAACTTCTAAAAAACATTGTCGCTGAAAACGTTTATATAGTTTCTTACTTGATTGCTCTAAATAAACATAACAGAGTTACATCACTCCTGAAATACAACACATGTCATATTACTGCCCATGATTAAGGACTCCTTTCATGAGTAAGGAAATAGAGTACCACCAGAGAAGGAAGAAGGTCTTATCTTGCACCGTCCAGCAAACCACGATGTTCGCCACTCGAAGCACTTGTTAAAAAAAGACATTCTCTATTTCCCTTTAACAAGGAAAACGGTTCGATAATTGTCGAGATGTCAAGAACGCCCTCAAAGAATTTTTTACGCTCAAGACATATGACAGACAGGCATGAATGCGCTTAAGACGACGTAGACTTTCACGGCCGTTAAATGACATTATAATTTTTTTTTTTTTGAATATTAGGTCGTGTAATACTTATAATAAGCTGATGCATTTCGAGCCTCCAACCGAGATCGTCTTCAGAGCAATAACAAATAATGTATTATAACCTACACGGCATAAACAACAATACACAATCAAACTTACCTGCTTACATGTTACTAAATAACTGCACCAGCCTAGCTGCAATCGGCAGACGTTCGATTTTTTGGGTTCTTGCGACGAGAGTATGGGGTTAGGAGATTACTCTATAAATTACGAAACGCACTCGTAGTGCAAAGACAGCCGCCATAAAGGCGCATATTTATAATTTACAAAGTTAAATCCTGTGATGACTCGGTGCAGGAGAAATAAATCTGTGAACCAAACTTGTATTCCTCTTTAGGGAATAACCATCGGACCTATAAGAATAGAACATGATGCCAGGGTCAGAAGTGTCTCGCAGAAATAAAGCTATTACAATGGGTTCCCTCACATATTGGGGAAGTACACACACACAAATAGCAACTCTGTCTGTTACAAACTACAACTAAAATAAACCTACCACTACAGCCATATCTCTCCCTACCACGCATAGAAGTATATTTATGGATGCGAACCCATGTCCATTAAGCAATCTTTTTATTTACTAGATAGACTAACACTACTAATTCCTTAGTGCCAAGATATCCTATGTATAATCCATGACAATATTAACACGTAAATGGAAAAGAAAGAGGGAAAACACAACTAAAGAAAGCATCATTGTCAAATAATATTCTGCCTGAAGGAGAATGTCTTACCACCCTTGGCTTTTAAAAATGGCCGCGCCTCCCCAGGGTACAGAATGGGCCATTGACCGCTCTGTCTAGCCATGCAAGCCTCGCCCTCGCTGCAAAAAAATTTAAACACGGCCGCCGGCGACCCCGTGGCCTGGTTCCCGTGTGCTCAGAACTAACTTCACAAAAGGGCTTTTACTCACGTCTAGCCTTGACAAACCAATAGCCACATAACAAGTGAGGAATCACTTCTCATTCTACAGGTATATATCCAACTCAACTAACAGAGCACCATGGGCCTCATTTATATCATATAAAGTACCTTGCCCTATTATTCCCATAAAATAATCACCGTCAAACCATATGACGTGTTCCTGGTAACCTTTAGGTCTAAGGTTCAAGCCCCTGTTTGGCAGAGTAAAAAGGAGTCGCAAATTTTAATGACACAGCCCACGGTGTGGTTTCATTTCACCCATAATCGATTAAATAAATACAGGCATAAAAAAGATTCAATTTAGGCAGCATGCAAACACTACGTTACGCAGATCTGACTATCCTTCCCAATAGAGAGAAATGATAAACTACTCTGAGTAACCCTTAGTTACAAGGAAAATTTTATCCGACGACTGACACTAATCTAATGCACACAAAACAAGCTCCCGTAATACTAGGCACTTCTTCCTATCACGTAACCTAATTTATATCGTTATATGTTTCATAAAAATATATATATGCTTTACACTTTAATATTATAAAACCATCTTAATAAATAGCCTGGTAGGCTATAATCACGTCACCTAGTAATATTTACAAATTTAATTACTGTATTTCTGCGTAACAACCCCCCGATCGTAATACATGCTTACAAGTATGGTTCACTTATCTATCTTTTTGGTGACCTCCTCATCCCTCCGTTCGGGTTGAACTGTGCCTGCACAGCCCATCATGGCCGCGATGTGGTCCTGGGTCGATCCTCTAGGTCCAGTCCCCATGGGTAGCTCGTTCATGATGTCGTCTTCTGGAAGAATGGCTCGTTCATGATGTCGTATTCCTGCGGTTGTGGTCGGCAGGTCTCGTATCACACGTCTCTTGAACACATCACAGGTCTTCACTAGAATGAAATGCCTAATTTATTCACAGCATATCATTCCCTGATATATTTTATTCATTTTTGAAATAGAGATCAGAACTGGTAATCCGCGACGTCAAAATCCTTGTCCCCTTTTATCTATATATCCGTGCACTAATGAATATAATCAATATATCTATGATATGAAATCAAAAACTGAATCATTCGAGGTATTTGTTATTACTTCATGCTCAACCGATCCAGTCTCATCAGTCTAGCAGGAACAACACCGATTACTTTAGTTTATTATTAGCACTTCGCAAGATTCACCCTTACCGCTTCATAATGAAGTCTATAGATACGGCATTGTTTGCTGTCGATTAATTAGGCACTCGTGACCTCACTGCAAAGCGTCTAAATACTAACATACACTTGAATAATTACCGGAAAGTTTATAGATCACCGATCCACTGAATCAAAGTTAGCGCAACTGCGCTCATTAATCACAGTCTTTGTCCTAAACAAAGGTTTCTGGCGCAAATACAGACAGACGCGCGACACGTACTAGCAGCAACCTTATCGTCGAATTAACCACCTCCCTCCACATCTCTCAGCTATATAGGAGCAAAAAGCCAAGCGACGCCAGGGGAACTCCCTTGAAACACTCTTGAGTTTGGTATGCAGCCACTAAACAGTTTCCCACGGTGATCGAATTGTTACGTAGTTATTAATCCCATTATTTGTTAACAGCATTAAACGTATCATTGGCTTCACAAAATTCTGGAGATAATTTTCATCTCTTTCCTTTTTTCGGGAAACCCTCAGACAGAGGAGATATCACTCAATTCCCACGATGTGGTGAACCTGACTGCTCCCACTTAAAATTATTGTTAGGGTGGTATAGTGCTTCCCAAAACAAATTCTTATCTCTCTTTCTTCCTCCCACATATAGTCGGTCTCATTTGTGCACAACCGCACCCAGCCTAGGGAATCACCTCCTGAGTTCCCGCGTTCTATATGGCATCACGCCCTTACAGTTGGCGTCATGTTGCGCAATATTATTTCTGCGTTAAATATCATTTATCAGTGAATGAACAGAATGGTACAGTATTGCCAACTGTCACTCCATAGTAACTAAACTCAAGACGGAGAGACCCTGTTAGAAATATAGTTTATTCCAGGGCCTCCAGAGTCACGGAGAAAGATGTTGACGAGTTAACTGTGGAGGGTAGCCATGATCTACTCAGTATATAGCCGTCCGTTTGTTAAAATGAATCAGATGATTAGCAATTTATATTGCCTCACGAATGATTTTATATCTAGGAGGAGGACAATCTGTGTTTTGGCTTAGGATGTAGCACTTCGTCAATCTGTTTCCTTGAGTAGCCATTGCTCAGGATTGTTCTGGTTTGGAACTCAAGTTCACCGTTTAACTTATCCTCCTCACGAACCCCCGTTGATCGGCTGATAAGGGTTTGTCTTTAAGGAGCTGCATAAGAAGTGACATGATGTGGTCATTATGTATGGAATGTTCTGCCAAAACGGACTTTTCTGGCTGGCAAAGACGTACAGTAACTGCCTGTGTTGTTCCTTAACACTTGTTGCTACCTCCCTACATGTTTTGGCCAACATGAACCGACCCACAGAAGCAAGGAATCATATATTCCACACAGTCTAAACCAATAGAATCTTTGAAAGATAACAACCAGTTGTCTTTGATGACATTAGGCTTAAACAGGGTATTGATATTGTGCCATGTAAGAATATTGCAAACTCTACCCGTGACAGACTGTAGATACGGCAAAAAGGCCAGACTCAAAGGACGAGGACAATCTGTGTTTTGGCTTAGGATGTAGCACTTCGTCAATCTGTTTCCTTCAGTAGCCATTGCTCAGGAATATTCTGGTTAGGAACTTAAGTTCACCGTTTAACTTATCCTCCTTACGAACCCCCGTTGATCGGCTGATAGGGGTGATAAGCACAGCACGCTTTGGGCAAAGATGGTGGTCTCTTAGTATGGCTGGCTTTACGGTAAACCGAATGATCTGAGTCCCATCTGATTTCCTAGACCAAAACATTAAAAACCGGCAAATATCCCCCATGTTCAGTCTTCACGGTAAATTGAATGTTTGGATGTATGCTCTTCAGTAATAATAATATTAATAATATTAATAGTATTACACGACCTAACATCCCAAAAATTCTACAGGCTGGGTCATTTTAATCCATCGGAGCAAATATCTGGAAAACTACACATCGGATCAAAAAATGGGTAATAAAAATTGTTTGTTTCAGCACAGGACATCCAATGATACCAAACTCGTAAATAGTAAATCTTAAATAGGAACTCCCGTTTCATTGCAGATTTGGATTCCCCCCAAAATTACCCCAATTTGACCTTATTTTTATTTTATTTATTTATTTAGTTTGATCCAGGACACCTTAGATTTGCCATAAGACACAGAATAATACACAATAAGAATTTTGAGGGAAGATAAAAAGATTAATGTTAAAAAAATGATAGGTTGCAATTAACCATGTTAAATGGCATGAACTCCATATAAATGGTGACGAAGAATCGAAACGGAGTATTTGATGAATGAGACGACTATCTCATCTTGTAGGCTTCTCGCTAGTTTATATTTTTGTCGCCATGTGACGAATGATTTGGGAATTGTTCCCGTCGCGCCAAAGAAAAGTCCAGTCACCGTAATTTTTTTAAGGTTATACGACTCAAGAAAGAAAGGGATAGTTGGATTATAGATATCCTTTTTCTCATTGTCTACGTCAGTCGGCTGAGAGGCTGAAGATTCAAAGCGTACCGTGGGATCAATAATTTCTGCTTCCTTCCTCCGTCTGTCAATCGCTATAATATCAATCCTGCGAGTGCTGCCACCTTCGGCGAGGCAGTGGACTTCTTCGTACACTTCTAGATTTTTGAGACGAAGAGCATTAGCAATCAGGTTTCTGATGATATTATGGCGTTTAATCCTAAGCAGTTCTCCTTGAAGGCAACTCCCCAGCACATGTGGTAAGGTTTCATACTCACTGCAGTGTCTGCAGTGGCCTGTGCTGGTAGAACGTCCCGCCAGAGTACGTACTGGTGCAACCATCGCGGTCATCTTCAACATCTCCCTCCATTCCAAACAAGTTAAACCATCTCTTCTGGTAACCCAAGAATTAGCAGCAGGAACTAGAGCAAATAACTCAACACCTCTTCCTTTTTGTGGATATGCACACCAAGCTTCAAATTCGCGTGTTCTAAGTATATCGCGCAGTTGTCTAACAGATTTCGTTAATGTCTCTTCATTGAGTTGAAGTTCAGATAGGCAGCGAGTTTTTATTGCTGTGAAATTTCGAACAGCATTTACGTGCGAATCATTCACAGCTTCTAGCTTAAGATTGATGTTCAGCTGTTGAAGGTACACTTCCCAGTAGCGCGCATTAGTGCTAACCCTTTATATTTGTGGTTCGAGTAGATCATACTTGTCGGTATGTCACTCGGAAGTTGTAGAATGTCTTTAAGTGCGCTTCTGATCATGTTGTCGGCTTTTAACAGACTTGATTTGGGAATGTTCTCAACCGAAACAGTCTGGAAGGGGTATATCAGTGTAGGGCCAATAAACTGATTTATTACAGTCAATTTTTGATGCGATTGGAGTAAGTGAGTCCTGGTAATCTGATCTAAGTTAGCTTTCAATTTTTCAAGTACCTGATGTTCATTGAAGACTAAAGTCTGTCTGAAAGTTGCCCCTAAATATTTTATTTCTTCACTATAATTTATACTTCTAATGTTTCCAGAGACCGTCACGATATCATCAGAATGAAGTTTACCATTTTCTATATTAATGGCATTTGATTTGTCTGCATTTATATGCAAACCTATTTCTTGAAGCAGATTTATGACAGAAGTGACTAGGATTGAAGCTGCTGCTTGATCTTTAGCTATGATCACCAGATAGTCGGCAAAGCATAGGGATGTTAAAGGTACAGTGTTAGGACTCAATTGAAAACCATACATTTCTGATACTTTGATGTCTGTGAGTTCATCAAGGATGTGGTTTATACCCCAGTTAAATAAGAAAGGTCAAATGGGATCTCCTTGCATCACTCCACATTTGATGTTTATCTTAATTGTATGACCACGAGCAGTTTGAACTTGTGTTGTGTTTTCTGTGAGAAGGTTGACTAGTAACTTCTTAATGGATCGCCTTTAAGTGATTGTGTCCAATACTATCGAACGCTTGGCTGATGTCGAGGAATACTACGCAGCCTGAAATATTTTTCATTACAGCTGTTCGTAAAATGCCATCAACAATATTCACGTTAATGAAAGAGCCAGGGGTCATGACAAAACCTCTTCGGAACTGGTTCAAAGAGATGTATTCCCTTACAATTTTATCAAGGATCTTACTTAATATGCGCCAAATAATGGAGCAAATACTAATCGGTCTCCATTTGGAGAGATCCTTCTCTTCACCGCCTTTATGTATATGAGCAGTTCTCGCTGCCTTAAGAACCTCAGGAATGAACCCACTTTCAAATATTCTTCTGATGATATGGGCTAAAATATTAGCAGCAAGTGGATCATAAACAGATTTCAATAAAACCTTATCCGGACCTGGGCTAGTGTCAATTACTATGCTCTTGATAATAGAGAAAACTAACTCTTGAGATATTGAAATTGTATCATCTAAGGTATCATTCGTATAATCGATATAGGAGTCTCTCATGCAATCATTAGGAGTTTCAAATCTGTTCCTAAAATATCCTTCAACAACATCTTTCTCTAGTTTCAAATTATTAGTACTTTTGCCACTTAAAATTTTTCTAATTCCTTTCCTCCTTTGGTAAAAATATTCATATTGAGTCAGTTCATACTCGAATTTAGCCTTCCGACGTTCACGATCATTCTTAGAGGATCTCTGTGGGTTACTGGAGGTTTTATATTGTCGGTTGTTATTTTTGTAAGTGCCACGTTTACGAGCTTCAATATATGTAGTAACTGGACTCTTTGGACCTGGCAGTAGGTCTGTAGCTGTGGCAAGGAAGTTTACAAAATTAGTGACTTGTTCATTGAATTCAGCATCACTCAATTCATGCTGAAAAATATCTAGCCATTTACTCAGTTCGTCGTGGTAACGTTTATTTTTTTGCTCTCTTTGATCAGAGGTTATTTCCAACTTCGTTGACTGACCATTTTTACTAGAAATAGGAATAGGAACTGAAGGTGGAATTTTAGACTGGCTAGGTGTAGTCATAGATAGATTCAACAAGCAGGCTCTGTATTGCTCTGGGTGTGATTTACTTATATGTATCGTAAGGCCTTTATACATTTGCCCGCAAAATAGACATTGTGCTTTGTATCAGTGGTACTTTTATTGGTGTCATTTGCAGCCATAGTACAGGATGTATAACCTCGATAATATAGTTACAGATTATATTTGTCAATAATGATAATTAATTAGGCCCATATACATTATGACTATGAAACTGTAGAATATATCAGAAAGTAGGGATGTGTAAATTATTTCGTCTTGTAAATGCAAACCATGAATTGAACATATTACAGTGGGGATATTTAAAGAGAGTTAAAGATGGCAAGAAGAGAGAAACAAAAATATTGAGAACATAGCCTAATTCAGACGTTGAATGATTAAAGGACACAGAACACTTATATGATAACAAGCGGCTACCTTAGTAATATGTTGGAATTACCGCCTAGATGTCGTTGGTTTATCTTTATTTATTAAATTGGTTAAATAATCCTCAAAAATGGGGATATTTCGAGAAAAAGCATGAGATCAGAAGAATAAAAGTAAATGTGAACGATATTTTCAAAATTGATATCCTGAGGTACCATTATTCTGACGGTGAATAAAAAAACTTCACATCGGATCAAAGAAATGGGTTATAAAAGTTGTTTGTTTCGGCAGGGGACATCCAATGATACCAAACTCCACCCCGGTACTGGAAAACCAAGACTTGATTTTAAAAATTGGTTTCCCATTGAAGATTTTGAAATAATTTCCACTCCCATAAGTTGAGATGGGATGCGTCGGTGAATAATGGTGCCCCAGGATATCAATTTTGAAAATATCGTTTACATTTACTTTTATTTTTAATATCATGATGATATCTCGAAATATCCCCATTTTTGATGATTTTTAACCAATTTAATTCTTGTCGATTAGCGCCACCTGTCAGCCAAAATTACTTTAATCATAGGTCAGATCGGGGTAATTTTTTCTGGGAAATCCAAATCTGCAATAAAAAATGGGAGTTCTTATTTAATATTTCCTTCTCCCCCTCCCCCACACCCAGGGGTTGTGGGTAGGGGGGGAGTTTGGTATCATTGGATGTCCCCTGCCGGAACAAACAACTTTCATTACCCATTTCTTTTAATCCGATGTGTAGTTTCCGAGATATTTGCCCCGATAGATTAAAATGGTCCACCCTGTATATTATAATGAATGTACTTATTTCTTGCTGGGAGAAGTGTATCTCATTTAGGCTAATGATTGAAATCAATTTCGTTGTTACAAGTATACTTTAATTGAAGTTTTGCTACCAAATCCGAAATTTCATGTGCAACAACCTGATATTATGAATTTATTTGTACTACTTCATTATTGCCGCTCAACAATTATCTATTTTGAGTTAGGCAAAGGCATAATGGAGAAAGTAAATAAACTTATAAATTCGTATCAAGCTCCACGTAATTTTTTCTTACTACAGTCTTCAGTTTTAAAACTACAGCAAGTTACTAAGATCAATAGAAAGGTAGCTGAACTTATTTTCTTTCAATTCATGTGACCTCTTACCTGAAGTAAATGGTACATTGGGAAGAAAATTATGGTTTTTCATACAAATTCAAACACTTGACTGGGCCTTTGTCTCTACTTTGACATTTACAGGCCCACCTATGCAATATTCATAATAATGAGTTTGTTTGGTATCGTGGAAAAATCTACAATTTGCTCATTAAAATACTTAATGACTCGTAAAACATTATCGGCTGCTTTTATGTCTACTATGATGGACGAGTTTTGTGTTTTCATTAACAGCCGGTAATTATACCAGGTTGAAATAAAATAGCATGAGATACTATAATGGCGTGCTGTTTTCCCCCATGCTATTGATTTTGTTCTTTAACGAGGGCAGATTTCATGGTCTCTTTAATTGACGTAGGAGGGGCTTTCTGCTTGTTTTCTCGCCAAAATGAGATTTGCAACAGATAGTCGAAAGTAACTCTGACTCATGAAGTCCGGGTAGAGACATTCAGAAACATTGAAGGACTCCCATTGCATAGGCCCGTTCCACAGCTCAGGTAAGCAACATCCTGGGGATATGAGCTACGAACTTTCGTTAAGGGGAGTCGGAAAACAAAAAATTTTAAAAATAACTTTTTTTCCAAATGTTGCCTCATTCCTTTATTTGGACTCTGCTCATTAAAATGGTGTATAATTTATTTTAATACGACACGTGGAAGCATTTTAAAGATATATTTTAAAATATCAATGCATAAGTGTCAAATTGGGCAACTTAGACTTGTTTCTTTTTGAAAATATAAATATGTGGAACCCTTTAATCTAGAAGGCTGTGGTTTTCGCTGTTCTATTCCTGAATGTAATGCGCAAAGGTTTCCGGCACTAACACAACAAACATTTCAGTAGTTTCGATTAAATAGAGTTGCATTTTCGGCACTGTTGTGAGTAAATGTGTGAGTGAACATTCTGTTTTACTTTGAAATCATATTCTGAAAAATGACTTTTTTTCTCATGTTTGACCCATTATTTCAGAAACTACACTGGATATGCAGTTCATTGTTTGCAGAGAGTCACCTTGTGCCATGGTACAGCTACTGAACCAGATAAAAGCACTTCACATGTATAGTTTCAGATTTACCATATACTTTTAATTACATTTTTTGTAAAAAAAATTGGTACTTATTAAACAAATTCATAACTTTACAATCGTTTGCTCCAACCATTCCATCCTGGTTCAGTATTTATGAAAAGGGTGTAAATATAAGTAGTAAAAATATCAAAGCTCTACACCTAATACTTCCTGAGATAAAGGGGCATCTTTTCTGTCAATTTAACATTATCAAGATATGAGAATATATTCTTTATTCATTCCTAAAAATTACAAACAGTTTCTTAACCATCGTTATCCGGTCTATTAGATTAGCAGTTTGACTTTTTCTACCACTACGAGCGCTAATGTGAGTCAGTGCAGTATTTCACTTAAGCACAAATTCATTCGGCGTGGACATTTCCAAAAATCGAATAATGCCTGGGGGTGTTCAACCAAGGAACACATTGCAGAAATAATTATGTAAATAAGTCAATTTGGGTAGGATTTGACTCAAAAAGAAAACTGAGTAAAGAAACAGGAGATTTTAGACCGGAACTACATTTAGGCCGGAAGTGATTTTCGAAATTTGTATTTTTAGTTTCATAGAACACTCCAAGACTACCAGTTTGAAACCTTTCCAGGCGCTTTAGTCCTACTTTCGGCACAATTGAGAAAACTTAATTTTACTATTTTCGTAGAATGGGGGGACCCCTACTTTGTCTGTTAAGAATTGTTTTCAACATTTAAAAACATTTAGGGAGCGTTCGTTGCCTTTTTGTTTTTAATTGATTTTTTGTGCTAATTTTAAATATGACCTCAGTTTCCTTGCCGTTACGTGAGGAGATTTTATGAAAAGGTGTGAAAATTTATTAAAAGCACAAAATGCTGTGAATGAGTTTGTATTTAAAGTGGAAGGAATCACAGACATGGGAAGGAAGGGTTCGGTTCCAGTTCAGTCCAGTGGTATCTGAATGTGCTCAAATATGTCATCCTCATATCGATATATTTACCAGCACGTTCAAAAATTCCTGCGCGGCAAAGTTCAGGCTCAATCTCCGTGTCCCTCAAATCCGTAAAACTAGTCCGTGGGACGTAAAACCAAGAACATTATTATTTATTATTTTACTGTTTAAATCCTCTTCCCACTATTTCCTTTTTAGACTTGAAAAACAGTCTGCCTCCCTGGTATAGTGGCTAGTGTGATTAACTGCCACCTCCGGAGGCAGGGGTTCGATTCCAGGGTCTGCCATGAAATTTGAAAAAATGGTACGAGGGCTGGAACGGGGTCCACTCAGCCTCGGTAGGTCAACCGAGTGGAAGGGGGTTCAATTTCCACCTCAGCCATCCTCGAAGTGGTTTTCCGTTGTTTTCTACTCCTCCAGGCAAATTCCTGGATGGTACCTAACTTAAGGCTACGGCCGCTTACTTCCCTCTTCTTTGTCCATCCGTTCCGATTTTCCCATCCCCCCTCAAAGCCCCTGTTCAGCATAGCAGGTGAGGCCGCCTGGGCAAGGTGCTCGTCCTCCTCCCCAGTGGTATCCCCATATCCAAAGTCTTAAAGCCGAGGCCGGTTCCTTCCCACTTCCTTGCCTCTCCTTTCCAATCTTCCCATCCCCGACAAGGCCCCTTTTTATCATAGAAGGTGAAGCCGCCTGGGCGAGGTATATTGGTCGTCCTCCGCAGTTGTATCCCCCGGACGCTCCAGGATACTGCCCTTGAGGTGGTAGAGGTGGGATCTCTCGCTGAGTCTGAGGGAAAAATCCAACCCTGGACAGTAAACGGTTAGTGCAATGAAATCAAATGAAATGAAATGTTTAAAAACTTCGATTTGAACTTTTGTCACGTGCGTTAATACAAACCAGTGACCTGTTTAAAATAATATGCCTAAATCGCTTGTTTTTGAAATAGATAAGGTAAAATAAATTAGCGCAATTTGTAAGGAAACTACTTGATGGCACATTGTTAATGTTTACCCGTAAACAGAAGCAAATAGTACACTATAAAAATAATGTAGACTATAGACTGGAGGATCCGCGCTCCTCCGCGACATTCGTTGTAAATAGGTGAGTTAACTCGTCTTGCTGTGCCTGTCTCAGTCATATTGTTCAGCCTGAACTTTGCAATAGTTTTGTAAACATTTAATACCGGTACACAGTAACTAATTCATTCGTAATGTAGTTTATACTTGACGAAATATAAATATTATATGCAAGAAAACTGAATGATGCTCATTATAGTTATGATACAGGTTCTCCACCAATCAGAGTTCAGATTTTCATTATGACACAACTGTTTGACCAATTAGGTAAGAATAGCATCGCATCTGAGCTCAACGCACTAGCTTCGCGCTTGTTTCCAAAATCAAACATGTCGGACACACATACAGTATTAACATCAATGCACATTCTACTTCCAATATTGCACAACCACACGGCACATTCCGGCAAATTCACTTCACAACTCTACAATAAACAATTTGTGTTTGAAATAAAGCTAGGTTATGATAACCTTCTACCAAAGCTTTGAAAACATATGATATTGTCAAGATCTCTGATCCACTCACGGAAAATCAATAACCCAGCGCATGCGCTCTGTTCAGTAAACTCAACTGTCAAGGGACATATCGACAGGAATTTATGAATATTTAAAAAAGGAATTATAATTATCGTCGAGCATAAACAATCGTATGCAACAAGCATATAATGACAATAATTAAGACACGAGTACGTACGCTTCGCTCGTTTTATAATTCCATACGAGTGTCGTAATTACCATTATAGGCGACTTGCATAATGTACTAGTGTTGTCCCTATAATATGCACTGTCCTTCGAACATTCGAGCGTATCTCGATCGTAATATTTTCAAATGATCTTTGTTACGGCCTCTCTACTACATCAAGATTTTTTCTTCTTTCTTTTTTCAATTTAAACAAGTTATATTTCAACCATAAATGACTAGAACGGGCAGAGTGCAACAATCCAATAATAGGAATCACAAAGATTTTAGTAAGGGCTCGGCCCTTTTAACAATAAAATGCAATTGAGACAGATCTTGATTAAAAATTCTTGCGAATAACACCAATAAGTTTCTGAAAATACCCAAGACCCGTAATCGGCAGAGAACCACAATTAGTATATTTTATAAATATATTTTTTGAAAATGACACTGATTAAGAAAGAAAGGAGGGTAATTAATACAATTTGACAATAGTGATTAACGGCCACACTTACAATCAAATATCAAACCCAAAAGGGGGTAAGAGAGTTAGAGCACGTTACAAGACAGAAATATACGAATTAATACCGTTGAAAAAAAGGGAGACAGACTGAGAAGGAAAGGAAAGGGGGAGGGGGAGATTTTTCCAGGCTGCTTAAACCCTATCAGTTAGTAGTGAGAGCGACCGCTCCGGCCTCAAGAAAAAGTTCAGGATGTGGCAACACTTCTAACATTTGTCCAGATGTAGTCCACCATGTACAGTTGAAGATTAATAAAGGACTCAGAATGAAAGCCAGAAGGGCATAGAATAATCAATAGTTCAGTCTTTAAGTCTTGATGGAAACACGAAACATGAAAATGTTATAACATTTGCTCACCCACTCAGTATGAAGATTTTCAATGCAGCTTTTCACAGAATAAAAATTTAAAACCTCGCAACGGACCAGCCGCCTGCGAAATATTCTGCTCTCTCCACTCAGGGATAATTTCACTCGTTGTCTGACCGGCGAAACGAAGTGTAATAGCACGCTTATATAGGTGGTGAAGCGAGTCCAGAAGTTACTCGAAGAAAAATACGTAGCGTGACGTCACAGCGGAGCAGCAGCAGTGGAGTGGAACAGGCCAGTTAGTGAACAGCTGAGTGAGCAAGTAGATGGTGATAATATGGCAGCAGTAGAATGTGACGGATGGCAGACGGTAAGAAGAAAAAATATTGATGTAGTAGAGAGGCCGTAACATCTTGCCCGAGATAGTGCAACATACAAGTGGCCGTGACGGAATACTGGTTCTGGTAAGTAAACACCCACTGCTTCAAGAATTTGTCCCTGCGCTTTATTAATGGCCATACAGAAGGCTATTATACTTCATGCCTTCCCATCTGTGGGTCCGTCGACTGTTTTCCCTAACCAGCATGTGAGATATTACGAACGATCTGCCATCTGTTGATTATATTTAGAAGCTGAGAAAGGTCAGAGAATCAAAGAGTATCTTGTAGGGAATAGTACTCTTCCATGATCAGAGGAAGTGTGTACTCTCTGGCTTAACAGGTAGTAATCAAAGATTGCTGCATGCAATAACATTACTAAGAATAAAAATCACATATTATATCAGAATATTAATGAAAGTTCTAATCACTTAGCAACTCGCTAAGTACAGAATGCATTGCGCGTTAGGCTAAGCCTTCGCTTGCAATTATTGGAGTGGTCACATAGTGACTTGATTTTAGGTCTACTCAAAATTGACTGATCTTAGAAACCTGTCGATGATTGACGATTCACCGGCAGGTAATTTCGGAGAAAATAAAGAAAGAATAAAGCAAATCGGTCAAGCAGAATGGCCAGACGGAGTTTTAGTAAACTTTGTTAATATATACATATTTCAGCAAATGTCACCATCGCAGGTCTGGATTATTAGATCATTTTTCCTGTGTGATCCCTAAAATATTTATTGACGTTGGTACGTATATAACTTAGGTCCAGTACTAGGGTATCAACGAGTTTTGTCATGCCTATACTTTCTGAATTAGAAGACACATTCCAATTAAATAAACGGCGATCGACACATGAAGGATCGTTGTGTTCAGTGTGGCCTTCAGCTGGAGCGAGTGATATCATCTAGCGATACACAGGATGAGGGAATTTGAGGCAGTAATTTGAGGGTCATGCTGCAGCCGAACTCGAGAATGCAAAGCGAGAATGTTCGCAGCAGTGCCAAATGATTTATAACATACCAGGGTACAATCTCAGTTTAACAGCAATGACCAGTCGACAACGTAAATTGGCTCTGGATGAGTATTCCAAGTTAGTGCACTTTATCTGTCTTTAAACCTCCGTGCCTGCACATACGATATATACTGTACTAGCAAATGTACCAGTGCTTCGCTACGGTATTCTACATTGTATACTGTATAGAAATATATTACTGTACATGCAGTGAAGAAGGTTACTTTTTAACTGCATGTCTCTTAGCATTATCCGAGAAACAGCATGGGGAGATCCCCATACGTTGTTTCCAGTGTAAAATGTGAGCTGCGGAGTTGTGTTAATAACGGCAGGCTCACTTGCCTATTGCCATTCACAATCGAGTTGGGAAGTTTACATTATAATGGCAGCCCCATTGCTTAATTCGTGGTCACAACCGATTTGGGGAGATTTCGTTACAAAGACAGGCCCCCTTTCTTACTTCCATACAGATTACAGTTGAGGAGTTTTTATCATAATGGTAGGAAACTTCTCTACTGCCAATCAAAATTGAGTTGTGCTGTTATCATTATAATGACAGGCACCTTTACCTAATGCCAGTCAGGTTACTGCCAGGCACACCGAGTTGGTGAGTTTCCATTATAATAGCAAAGCCACTATGCCTAATGCCAGTCACATTGTAGGTGAGTGCACTTGTTTATAAACAGCAAAACGCGATCGGGTAGAGGAGTTTTGAACAAAATTACATGCTCCCTTGCCTTCTCCAGGTCAAATCGAGAAGGGAATTATTCATTACAATGGTAAGCCCTCCTAATGCAAGTTACACAGGAGTTGGAGCAGGACCCCAGTCCTACTGCCAGTCAAAGTCGATGTGGGGAGTGCTGATTACAAAAGCAGACACATCTTTCCTCGATCGCTACAAATCGACATAGGTGAATATATATAAATCTACATACGAAAGTATATGCATGTTTAAAATATTGTAGACCTTCAATTACAGATTAACTGCTGATAAACGGTGCGTCATATCGGCAAATGGATTGTACCATAAAACGCCATATTTAACGGTCTAAATGGCTTATCTCGTATCTCGTCTATTCATGGGTCAGATTGAGTTAGAAACGTTGAAAAGAGTGAAGTTTAGGGAAGTTTATCTCACAGTGCATTACTTTTCGCATAATTATGTGACAGCTACAAACATAGTATTTGGCTCATATATGGCTACTGGGTGGACCAATGTTCCTGCAGAATTTGATGATTCTTTCTTTCCTATAAGTGATTCAAAGTATGAATTATGCGTGTAAAACGTACAAAATTTACTTACAATTGAGAAATAGAGACAAATATAATGTATAAGGGAGAGAGATACGACAAAAAGTCATAGGATCAAAGTTGCAGATCACTCCAAATTGAACGGAGATTGTGTCATCCGTTTTGTGACAGGACTTACCGTTTAGCCACGAAATACCTCGAAACGAAGATCTGTACCGTCATCAAAAATTGCCTCCATATTTCGGTATTTTTCGAGGAAAAAAGTGAAATTTTTAAGATCTTGGAAGCTTTTCGTCAGTTACAGGCTAAAACCTATTTCAATTTTCTAGCTCGTCTGGCAGGTTGCGTCGCAACCTTGATTTTGGGGGAGGGATGTAAAAATTAGTGATTACAGGAAACTAAAGCTAAAGATTATGAAGATGGTCACTATTACCCCTTAAACGGATAGCTATACGAAAATTTCGCCAAAATAGTTAATGTACAGACACACGGTCGTTACGATTTTATTTATATAGTTAGATAAGGAATCTGCTCCACGTACACCACCTTCTGGGCTATATCCGCTAGACTTAGCTTGCAGAACCGACCGTTCATGATATCTCCCTTATTAATTCTCCTGTCGAAAAGGTGCATATGAAAAACTGTTTTAGAAATGGGTTTCCATCAATGCTGGTCGATTTCCAATCAGATTGGTCTCGTATATATTGTGGGAGAGTAAAATTACTGTTTCATTTCCCTATAACCCCCAGTCCATTCCGGGAGTTTGAAATGGCATGGACCGTAAATCTACCTGTGGACAGGTGGATGCTAAATATAAAGTTTGGTTGAAATATCTTCAGTATTTTTCAAGTTATAATAAATACGCTTTACACGCACCCGCTTTTGAGTTAAGTCCTTTGGGACTTGTGCTGAAAAACTGTCCATTAATGATATCTTCATTATGAATCCTCCTATCGAAATGATGGACATGAGAAAAAACTTTTAGATATTGAATTCCATTAAGGATGGTAGATTTCTATTAATTTTGAATGCGCATATTTTATGGGAGTGCAAAATCAAGGTATCGGTTTCGGATAAACCCCTAGTAAATTTAGGTATTCAGAAATAATATTGGCCTTAAAAACCCACCCAAGAACAGGTAGATTCTAAATATAAATTTTGGTATGAATATGTCCAGTAGACTTCAAGTTATAAGAACTCAGACAAACAGACACCAAAGGTAGATATTATGCAGATGGTCATTATTACACCTGAAACTTTTAACTGTACGGATATTTCCCCCAAATAGTCAATGCTCTCATAAGCATGTGGGGAGATTTGTAACCTTTCTTTGTAACCTCTTTAATGTGATTATCCCAATGAAGATCATTCCTTATATTAAGACCTAAGTACTTACAGTGATCCCGATGTGGTATTATCACTTCATCAACACAGTAATTTTACCGTCATACCATTGACATCCATCTCACAACACTGTCGATATCTTTGTGTAGTTGCTCTCAGTACTGTGGCCTATTTAATATTATCTGCAAATAGTCTTATCTGAGATTCAATTTCTTTACTCATGCCCTGGCAGTAACGTGACCAAGATCGACCGATTGGGGAGGGGTTATAGTTACAAAGTAACGGTAGATCACAATGGAGGTGCTTGTGCGTGTGAGGTGCGCGCATGCCTAAGTTTTCTAAAAAGGACACTGATATAATTAAATTATGTTGATATTCAGATTGCAGCACCGATAAATTTTAAAAATCGTACATTAAAATACAGAATAAGAACAGTACGATCGAGGTCAACATTTTTAAAGCGAATGGTATGTTCAGATTACAATCTAAAATCCAACTCTCGAGATTTCTTAGCAAATTGACTCATGAGGTCTGTTTAACAATTATGTCTCTGTGAATGGTCAAAAGAGCCAACCCACTGAGTCAACTTTCAAGTGTTTTTGTCACTTTCTTTTTATTTTCGTTTGTAAAAATTCCCTGGGGGGCGCGGGGGGGGGAAGTTGTCTAACCTCCCAGTAAACCCCCCTTGGCTACGGCCCTGTGCCCTGAAGATGATTTTAGTAGCAAGATCAAAACGCGTCAGCCTACAATAGTTATAACTAGACCTGGGATTTTAAGGCAAATGCCTACTTCGTTCCTTACGAAATAACATGATTTTTTAAAAATATGTTGACATTTCATGATAAATACCTTACATTAACAGAGTTTTATAGTGCCCTAAAATGCCTATTTGGACCTTTAGAGCTTATTTTACTATTTTAGTGCCTAAAAATGCCTATTTTCTACATTTAAAATAAAATTCAACTTCTATAATTTTTACAATCACACAATGGACATCCTGGAACGAGCAGAACAGGAGAGGGTGGGTTTTTCACAGAAATGTGCTCTTCCCAGACAACTGTCACCAAAGGAATGCTGAGTGAAGGGTGGAGGTGGAGGTGGAGGATTAGCTCAGAAGAACAACGAGCAGGTAGTAAAGGACGTACTGTGTCGAGTGACGGGGTGAGGGGGGGGGAGATTATCTAGGAAGAACAAGGAGCAGGTAGTAAGAAGGGACATTCTGTGTCAAGTCTCCAGTGAAAGAACATTTGTTTAAGTGAATATAGTTCATCATGCCTAAAACAAAATCATCTAAGAGTGCACTTATACAACAATGGCTTGTACAATTTCCAGGGATGACTTTTGATGGCAAGATTATTTTCTGCCAGTACTGCAATTAACAGGTATGTGCATATATCGTAAATTTCATATTAATCTAAAACTAATGTTTTGATATTGGCTCCTCTAATTAATTTTAGAGACCTAGTCCAGACGACCTGGGTTCGATTTCTAGTACCGGCAGTAATTTAGAAATCTATGAGGTCTGGAACGGTGTTGACCCATCATCGTGAGGACAATTGAGAAGCTACAGTGGGGAGGGGTCACGGAGGCAAGGCAATACGGCTGAGGGATGTATCGTGCTGACCACACTCCACCCATTATCTGCAGGCCATGAGCTGGGCAGCAACCGTTATTGAAAGCCAAGGCCCTTCGGGGACTGTAGTGTTCTTGTTCTTAATTAACTTTAGAGTAATAATGGCTTAATTTAAATAGTACAAAATTACAAATTTTGTTCAATAGCTCACCTTTTCTATTCCTCATCTTAGTCTCTAATTGGCATCACTTTATTGTGTTTTAGATTTCACATGAGAAAAAATGCCACCTTCAGCAGCATGCAGATACTGCCAGTCACAAAGCGAAAGCAGCCATGAAAAGTAACATTAGACAGACTCTGCTCACACAAACTATATCTCCTACAACCCATAATGGTTTCTATGCTGATATGTGTAGAGCCCTAGTTGCAGCAAATATCCCCTGGAATGCTGTGCATAATCCGGTTTTCAGAGGTTTTTTAGAGAAATACACCAAGCAGCACATCCCATCAGCATCTACATTAAAGAAGAACTACTTAGATATTTGTTACAATGAGGTCATTTTGTCAATCAGGGAGGATATTGGGGAGTCTTGCATATGGTTGTGTGTGGACGAAACCACCGACTCTGTGGGCAGGTACATTGCTAACCTTATAGTAGGAAAACTGGAACCCAATCAGGCATCTACCGCTCACCTTCTTTGCTCTAAACAGCTTGAGAAAGTCAATAGTCAAAGCATTGCATACTTCATCAACAAGGGGTTGCAATTGTTGTATCCTGGGAGTGTTGATGATTCTAAAGTCCTTCTCCTTGTCTCCGATGCTGCTTCCTACATGATTGCCACTGCACCTCTCCTCAAAACTTTCTATCCTTCTTTAATTCATGTTACTTGCATGGCCCATGCCTTGCATAGACTCGCAGAAACAGTTAGGGCCGAGTTTCCTGCAGTAAATACTCTCATTTCAACAATGAAGAAAGTGTTCTCTAAGGCTCCATCAAGAATAGCCATCTTTCGTGAGAAACTCCCCTCTATTCCCCTTCCACCACAGCCAATCATCACCCGTTGGGGTTCCTGGATGGAAGCTGCCCTGTATTATGCAGAACATCTTGAGGAAATCAAGACTGTGATAGACAATTTGCCTTTAACGGACAACTCTGCATGTGTGTCGTCTGTCAAAGAGCTGTTAAATGATTGTTCCAGTGTTCAGAGAGACATTGCGTATATTCAGGCAAATTTTTCATTTCTTCCAGTCACCATTACAAAAATGGAGGAAAAAGGAAACAGTCTCAAACAGCAATTTTCTGCAATTGAGGAAGCTGAGAATAACATACAAAGTGCTAGGGGCAAGGTAGGGGACAAAATAAGAGACAAGTGGTCTAGCGTACTGCAGAAGAACTCAGGTTATACAGTGCTGAAAAAGGTACATCAGGTAATGGATGGGGAAAAGGTAGACTTACCAAGTGAAATTAAATTGAAAAATGTAGATAAATTTTCCTATGCCCCTCTAACATCTGTGAGTGTGGAGCGCACTTTTTCTGCTTTCAAAATGATTTTAACAGACAAAAGACACTGCCTGACTGTGGAAAATTTGGAGAAGATTATTGTTATGTACTGTAAAGCAAACTACGAATGAAAATACTGTAGGAATGTTCCTCACAAATAATAAACACATACTCCATTCGCGTTTATGCCGTTATTGGATGCCTACAGTGCTGTAATTGTGTACAGTGATTTTAGTATTAAGGTTTTAGATCAGTACTGATAATGGTATATCATATAATCCATAACATTTTTGTCACATTACTTTTTATATTGTTTTTGATAAATGTCTTTTTTTATTATGTCTTAATTTTGCAGTTATTTCGGTTAAGAATAGGGATACCACGTTTGTTAAAGTAAAAAAATATCACGTTACAGTTTAAGTGTATATTGTAATATTTTAAACTCTATTTCCTGCCTATCCACACATTTTTAAAACATATTTTAAGTGCCTGTTTTCTCTTTTAAAAGCCTATTTACTTGTTTTAAAAGCCTATTTTAGGCGCCTAAAACTAATTTTTTTAGAGCCAAAAATCCCAGGTCTAGTTATAACACGACCTAATATACCCAAAATACTATAATGTTATCATACTTTGTTTAGAGAAATGTAAATCTGAACGTGGTCCTTGGATTAATTCCCGGAAGGTGTATCAGTTGTGCTGCCAGATCCACTGTTGCCTCGCAACTTACTAGTTTGCTGATACCAGGGACCTCTGAATGCAATGTTTGACGGCACTTCTTTTATTTTTTAGCTATTTGTTTTACGTCATACCGACACAGAAGGGTCTTATGACAACGATGGAATGGGGTAGGAGTATGACTGGGAACGAAGCGACCTCGGCCTTACTAACCCAGTAAATTACTCCAGCAGCGAGTGACTTAGCAGGGGAGTGAGCGTTTAGACACGGTATATTTTGAGTTCATTTGTCACTTCAAGATGATCTTTTGATAAGGTAGATCATGGGGCACTACTGGCGAAAATGGGGGCTATTGGAATAGCCAATAGAATGCTTGAATGGGTGGCTTCGATTCTAGAAAATAGAACTCGGAGAATTAGACTAAGTGAAGTGTTATCTGATCCCGTAATGATCAAGAGGGTCGTCCCACGGGACAGTATTATTGGACCTTTAAGTTCTCTTATATATGAAAATGATACGAGTAAAGGTGTGGGATCACAGAAGGATGTTTGCGGATGATATTCTACTGTATAGAGTAATAAATGAGTTAGAAGATTGTGAACGATAGCAATAGGACCTAGACAATGTTGTGAGATGGACAGTGAACGGGATCAAAAGTCAGGCTGTAAGTTTCACCAAGAGGAAAAGTCCCCTCACTTTTAATTTCTGTGTTGATGAAGTGATAATACCACATGAGGATCACTGTAAGTACCTGGGTGTTAATATAAGGAATGAACTTCATTGGGGTGATCACATTAAAGAGGTTAGAAAGAAAGGTTACAAATCTCCTCACATGATTATGGGCTTATTTAGGGGTTGTAGTAAGGATGTAAAAAAGAGGGGGTAAAAGTCTCTGGTAAGACCCTTTTTTTGTTGCTAGTTGTTTTACGTCGCACCGATACAGATAGGTCTTACGGCGACGATGGGACAGGAAAGGGCCAGGAGTGGGAAGGGAGCAGCCGTGGCCTTAATTAAGGTACAGCCCCAGCATTTGCCTGGTGTGAAAATGGGAAACCACGGAAAACCATCTTCAGGGCTGCCGACAGTGGGATTCGAACCTACTATCTCCCGAATACTGGATACTGGCCGCACTTAAGCGACTGCAGCTATCGAGCTCGGTAAGACCCCATTTACAGTATGGTTCCATTGTATGGAACCCACAAACGGACTGCTTGATACATGAACTGCAGAAGACCCAAAGGAAAGCAGCTCGATTCGTTCTGAGTGATTTCCGACAAAGGAGTAGTGTTACGAAAATGTTGCAAACTTTGTGCTGGGAAGACTTGGAAGTAAGGAGAAGAGATGCCCGACGAAGTGGTATGTTCCGAGCTGTCAGCGGAGCTGTGGCGTGAAATGGCATTAGTAGACGAATAAGTTTGAGTGGTGTCTTTAAAAGTAGGAAAGATCACAATATGAAGATAAAGTGGAATTCAAGAGGAAAAATTGGGCCAAATAATCATTTATAAGACGAGGAGTGAGGAATTGGAATAAATTGTCAAGAAAAATGATCAATAAATTTTCAAGTTTCTTGAAAATTATTTAAGAAAAGCTAGCTAGATAACTGATAGGGAATCGGCCAACTGAGCGATATCCCTAAATTCAGACCATCGATTGATTGATTGATTGATTGATTGATTGATTGATTGATTGATTGATTGATTGATTGATTGATTGATTGATTGATTGATTGATTGATTGATTGATTGATTGATTGATTGATTGATTGATTGATTGATTGATTGATTGATTGATTGATTGATTGATTGATTGATCCGGAGAGCGAGGATGAATCGACCAGGGCTTCTAGTGGGAGAATTGGAAGAAGAGATTAGACATTATAAATAATTATGTTATTGGTTTTACGTTGCATTAGCTAATTTAACGGTTTTTGGAGACACCTAGGTGCCGAAATTTTGTCCCGCAGTATTTCCTTTATTTGTCAATAAATCTACCGGTAGGCCTACGAGACAGAGTGTTTGAGAACCTTCAAGTACCACCGGAGTGAGCTTGGATCGAACCTGCCAAGTAGGGCTTAGATCAGCGCTACTCCGTTCGGCGATTTATAACATTTACCAAAAAAACCGATGGTGCAACAGCCCCGAAGGGACTTAGCCCGCCAAGCGACCGCTGCTCAGCCCGAAGGCCTGCAGCTATCGAGGTGTCGTGTGGTCGATACGACGAATCCTCTCGGCCATTATTCTTAGTTTTCCAGACCGGTGCCGCTATATCATCGTCAGATAGCTCCTCAATTGTAATCACGTGCGCTGAGTGAATCTTGTACCAAATATCACATCCGAGTAAAAATCCCTGACCTCACCGAGAATCAAAACCGGGGCCGCCGGTTAAGACTTAGGCACGCCACCCCGATATCGCGAGGCCGGATTTTTTTTTTTACATATGTTATAAAAATAAATAAAAATAGAACGTGATGTTTATAATTTTCTATTTGATGTCCTTCTTCCGAAACTCCGGTATTCCCATCACCTTATTCAACTTATCCAGCACCGGGTGAGTTGGCCGTGCGGTAGGGGGCGCACAGCTATCATCTTGCATCTGGGAGATAGTGGATTCGAACTCCACTGTCGGCAGCCCTGAAGATGGTTTTCCGTGGTTTCCCAATTTCACACCAGGCAAATGCTGGATTTGTACCTTAATTAAGGCCAGGGCCGCTTCCTCCCTACTCCTAGGCCTTTCCTATCCCATCGTCGCCATAAGACTAATCTGTATGTGTGTGACGTAAAGCAACTTGTAAAAGAAAAAAGCCGCCTTGGCTGCTTTATTTTTAAACGGGATAATTTCATACTCTGCAAACACTCCTGTTCTACGTATCATCATCAACATCAATGCCTTGTCGCTGTCTGATGACCTTCTGTTAGCCTCTTGATTTTGCTATATGAACCACATGCCAGACGGAGTTCCTGATGTATGACATCCTTGCTCGTCCCATGGGTCTCTTTCCCTGTACATTACCTTCAATTAAGGTTTGGAGAAGAGAGTCGTGTCTCAGTACGTGTTCAAGGAACTTTGTTTTCCTCTTCTTTATCATTAAACATCGATCCTTCTTTACGTTCTTTAAAACAAGGTCATTTGTTTTTAATCCATCCAGCTTGTTTTTTGTAATTCTTCTCCAAAACCATAATTCTGCAGCCTCAAGTTTTGATTCTTCCTGTTTTGCTAATGACATACAATAGCACATACAAAGCAAAGGTCTTGAGAAATGACTTTCTGGTTTCCAAACTGAGATGGTTGTTTAGCAATAAGTTTTTCTTATTTCGGAAAGCTTGTTTTGTTACCACTATTCTGTTCTTGATTTCCAGTTATCAGAGGTAATTACACTACCCAAATAGGAGAATTGTGTGACTTGTTCCATCGGTGTGTTATTTAATTTAAGTTCTTTCTACATGTAGGCTTCTTACTGGGGGTTAGAATACCCCCCTTCCCCTCATGAAAATTTTACAAAAGGAAATAAACATAAACTGACAATATATAATAAATTAAATAAACAATCAGAGACATAATTGTAGAACAAAGAGATCTGTTGAATCTTTCTAAGAAGCCGCGAAGGTGGATTTTAGATTGTAAAATGAACACACCATTCGCTGTAAAACTGTTGACTTTGATCGCATTGTTCTTGTTCAGTATTACTTTCTTTATTTCTCAAGTTGTTTTACGTCGCACCTATTTAAAAGCCTTATGGTGACGATGGGGTAGGAAGGGACTAGAAGTGGAAAGGAAGTGGCCGTGGCCTCAACTAATGTATAGCCCCAGCATTTGCCTGGTAAAAAATGCAATGGCGTATGGCTTTTAGTGCCGGGAATGTCCGAGGACAAGTTCGGCTCGCCAGATGCAGGTCTTTTGATTTAACGCCAGGAGACGATCTACATGTCGTGATGAGGATGAAATGATAATGAAGTCGACACATACACCCAGCCCTCATGCCAGCGGAATTAAAGAATTATAATTAAAACTACCGAACCTGCCGGGAATCGAACCCGTGACCTCTGTGACCAAAGGCCAGCACACTAACCATTTAGCCATGGAGCCGGACATTTGCCTGGTGTGATAATGGGAAACCACGGAAAGCCATCTTCAGGGTTACCGACAGTGGGGTTTGAACCCACAATCTCCCGAATACAGGATACTTGTCGCACTTAAGTGACTGCAGCTTTAGAACTCGGTGAAAAGTTCTGTATTTCAATGTAAGATTTTGTATTGTACTACAAGCTGAATATCAACATAATTCAGTTGTATCAGTGTTGACAAGTCTTGTATGCGCGCACCACACACGCACCTTCATAGTGTTTTATCATTTATAACTATCTATAACTATAACCCCCATCGGCCGATCCTGGCTACGCTACTGGATCAGAGAGATGCAAACGATAATGAGCTACTAATGAGCTCTACTAAGCAGACGGTGTTCAGACATGTCCAGTGGTGAGCTAGTGGTGATTGAGGTTGGGTGGGGAGTGGGGAGGGTGCTACTGACCATATCTTTACCATTTTACTGAATCCCGGCTCCATGGCTAAATGGTTAGCATGCTGGCCTTTGGCCACATGGGTCCCAAGTTCGATTCCCAGCAGGGTCGGGAATTTTAACCATCATTGGTTAATTTCGCTGACACAGGGGCAGGGTGTATGTGTCGTCTTCATCATCATTTCATCCTCATCACAACGTGTAGGTCACCTACGGGGGTCAAATCAAAAAGCGACCTGCACCTGGCGAGCCGAACATGTCCTCGGACACTCCCGGCACTAAAAGCCATGCGCCGTTTCATTTACTGAATCGAGCTTATTCAATTATTTTACTAAACTACTCGACTAACTAGTTTTGTCCGAACACGTTTAGTTACTAAATCACTCGCCGCGGGATTAATTTATTGGCATAGCGGGAACTAGCCTTAATTAAGGTACTGCCCCAGTGGTGTGAAAATGGGAAACCACGAAAATAATCTTCAGAGCTGGCGACAGTGGTGTTCAAACCCGCTATCTTTCGAACACATTCTCGTAGCTATATGATAGAAACCGCATAGGCAACTTGACAGTTCTATTGTGAATGCAATTCGGCATATTTTAATATCCAGTACAATCATTCCAACCCCCTAAACCTTCAATTATTATTGGATTCATTCCTGTTGATCTCATATTTAATAATCAAATTATTTAAATCAGAGACCTTCAAGAACCTCGCACGTTATAATTATACGCGCTGAACCGAGCTCGATAGCTTCAGTCGCTTAAGTGCGGCCAGTATCCAGTATTCGGGAGATAGGGGGTTCGAACCCCACTGTCGGCAGCCCTGAAAATGGTTTTCCGTGGTTTCCCATTTTCACACAAGGCAAATGCTGGGGATGTTCCTTATTAAGGCCACGGCCGCTTCCTTTCCATTCTTAGCCTTTTCCTGTCCTATCGTCACCATAAAAACTACCTGTGTTGGTGCATCGTAAAACAACTTGTTAACATCCTACTCCCGTATCTCTAGGTCTGTTAAGATTGTCGACATTCTACTTTCATATTCTTAAGGGCAGAAGATGGTAATTTCTATAATTTTGCAGCCTGTTTTATACAAAATTCAAACTAATTGAGCTGAGCTCCTCTTCAAAGTATACTAATTCAATTTTCACCAAATGCATATAGAATGTTTTTAACATTTATTATACATTTTAAACATTCTAATGCAATTATTTCACCTGCAATTGATTTGTTTGAAAATACCTCAAATTTGAGTTTTCAGATATTTGGGTGCACTTTTCTCAGTAACTACACTTTAAAAACCAGAACACGTTGAAGGACTAGAGATAGGAAGTTCATATTCACAGGAGATGTGCATTACTATGTTCTGAAGAAATGATTAGCATTAGAACCAGGTAGGCCCTCAGTTTCAAGGTCCACATCAAATTTTATCGGCGCACCACCACCGACTGGTAAAATGTGCCTGCGGCTCTCGTTGTCGCTATAAACGGAAGGTAATGGATCAGTGTGACTTCGGCAGACGTGCAGGATGCCTCGCAGGATGCGAGAACCGTACCGTCAAATGAGTGAGTTTGAATGACGGCACATTATTGGCATGAGAGAACGTGATGCATCCATCCGGGAAATTGCTACTCGTGTGGGACGAAGTTGTCGGCAGTGCAATGGGTGTGTACAGAATGGTTCACAGAAGGCCGCAGAATACGACGAATTCTCCCCGAGAAAATAGACACCTCATCCGAATGGCATTGCAGGACAAATCTGCATCCTCCTCGGCTCTGGCGCAACAGTGGAACACTGTGACACATCGTACACTCTCAAGATTGACAATCCGTCGCCGTTTATTACGGTCTGGGTACCGGTGCGTCGTCCACTTCTCCGCCTGCCTTTGACTAATGTACATAAGCATGATAGACTGCAATGGTGTATGGAACGACGGCACTGCGGACAGGAATGGCAGCAGATAGTGTTTTCGGACGAATCCAGATTCTGTTTGTTTGAAAATGATGGCCACATGTTGGTTCGCTGCAGACAGGGTGAGAGGCATCACATTCGCACAAGACATACAGCGCCAACTCAAGGCCTTACGGTGTGGGGTGCTATTGGGTTTATCGGCGCACCACCACCGACTGGTAAAATGTGCCTGCGGTTCTCGTTGTCGCTATAAACGGAAGGTAATGGATCAGTGTGACTTCAGTAGACGTGCTGGATGCCTCGCAGACGTATGCGAGAACCGTACCGTCAAATGAGTGGGTTTGAGAGAATATGAGTGTATTTGAGATAGAATTATTATTTCTTCTATGTGAACTCTCGATATCACCCTCTATGTGGTGAAATTTTTTATATTATTTAAATTGAAACTATTTCGATTATTTAAATTAATATTAGCAAAATATTATGCGAAATATATTGGGTAAATAGAAAAACATATTTTGCTAAAGAACAGTTGATGCGTGTCCAGGGCACCGTGATCAGTTTGCCCTTCGTGAGTGACATCCTGCGACCGCTAGCCACACCCTTTCTGCACGACAACTCAGACGCCATATTTCAGCAGGACAATGCGCGACCGCATGTTGCTGCACGAACACGCGCCTTCTTGTTGTCACAGGATGTCAGACTGTCGCCCTGGCCCACTCGACCACCGAACTTGTCGTCAATCGAATTGTTTGGGATATGTTGAAACGACGGGTGTGGTGCTCTGACCCAATGCCAACTACCAAGGATGAACTGTGGAACCAGGTGAATGCAGGGTGGATAGCTATACCCCAGGTTGCAATTCGCGCCTTATATGCGCTGATGTCTTCACGCATGGAACAAGTTATCATTGCCCATGGAAGACCCAGTGCCTACAAGGCAACAGGGCACATGCTGAACATAGGTGACTTAAATGCTAATCGTTTCTGCAGAACATACTAATGAACATATCCTGTGAATATGAACTTCCTATCTCTATTCTTTGAAGGTGTTCTGATTTTTATGAATATGAGTGTATTTGAGATAGAATTATTATTTCTTCTATGTGAACTCTTGATATCACCCTCTATGTGGTGAAATTTTTTATATTATTTAAACTGAAACTATTTCGATTATTTAAATTAATATTAGAAAAATATTATGCGAAATATATTGGGTAAATAGAAAAACATATTTTGCTAAAGAACAGGTCATTTAAGAATTTTTTGTTTAATAGATCATATCACTTATATTATATCGAATCTAAAAGTCTACTACATCTAGATTTATAATTATATGAGAAAATTGTACCTGAAAGGAAGCACACGTGAAACGAAATTTTTCTTATTTTCAAAATCTCCATTGCAGGTACACTAATTGCATTACAATTTTAAAAATTTCTGATGTTAGTTAAGGATATTCTATATGTAGTATATGTTGTGAAAATTGCATTAGTCTATTGTGAATTGTAGTCCAGCTATATTAGTTCCAATTTTTCCCAAAACCGGCAGCAAAATTATATAATTTACCAACCTTCTGTCCATAAATGGTGGTAAGGGGATCGTATGCTCACGTTTTCCATAGATTTAATAATAACTGAGTTATTGATATTGTAGTGCCGTGGGGTACCGGATATTGTGTGTTAACTCCGTATTTCATACTATACAACTTTACCCAACGGCCGTACAATATCAACGTTGTATTCTTAAAATGGAATTATACCGGTCTCATCCCGCTAACACAGCAATGTTCGACTAGGCAAATTCATTGATGTTCGTGTTTCCAACGTACAACGATTCTTTTCATAGGAAATCGATGTTCCGAACCGTACTGTTTCAAATGCGCGTATGTTAGGTTGTTATGTTTTATTTTACCAGGCAAGATTAAGGAATTTAGGCATCTTCTTCCATCTAACCAGGCACTTAAATATACATATATTACATTTCCATATTTGGATTAAATCTAAGTTAAATTAATGTGAAAATTATGGTTGATGAAATTAAATTAAACATAACGAAAGGCAAATTTCTTAAAGTATACCCCAATTTAAAAAAAAGAGGTAGTGTATAAAATTTAATAACATTTGAAAAATAAAACGATTAAGAATTTTAAACAAATCTTCTACCAGGGCATCTATTATAATAGAATGGTTGTGAGTAGCAGCATCAATTTTAAATGATCCTTATTGGTGTATGAAATGTCTGTAAAGTGCTTCTTTTAAAGCGCGAGTAGCGCTTAACCTTCTGATAATTTCGGTAAGGAGGTTCCACTTATGGCAGGTAATTACTGTGAATTAACTATCGTAAATGACAGTAATATGGGTAAGTAAAGCAAGGATGGAATTATTATTATATCTAGTGTTATGAGTGTGGTAGGATGAGAGCTATTTGAAATATGAAGTAAGGTAAAAATGGCTGTGAAGAATGAAGGACTTTTTTGGAGATGGTGTAGGGTATGTACAATGCGACGGATTTCTAGTCGGGGCCAAGATAGATGGTTGTATGAAGGAGTTACGTGGGCATGATATCGTAGGTTACACACGTATATCACACATGCATTTTATTGGATATTACTCTACAGTGAATGAAGGTAGTGGGTAGGTATGAGTCACAACGTATTGATAAAATAATGTGTAGTGTGTACCGTTCGGTTGGAAACGACGATAAAAATTCCTCCAGCAAAGCTGAGACACTGGGGCGAAGGGCGGAAAGACAAGTGTTGGAACTCCTCTTCACCGAGCTGAGCCGTTTGCAGGTGATAATCGTTGGAAGGGATCAATATGAAGAGGGAGAGGAGGATATCCGGAGGAAGATTCAAGTCACTTTGTTTGTTGTCTCACTGGGACAGAGCGTTCTTGAACAGGAGGTGGGATGACGGTAGCCACTCCGGTACAAATTGGCTTCTGTCATGCGATTTAAGACCAAGTGGCCTTCCAGACGCCATATAACTTTCCAGGTGAAAATTCTACCCTAGTTTCTACTAAGACACGAACCTCGGTCCTCTGGCTAGAAAGCCAGAGTCTAACCACGTCTCTCAGATTCAAAGGTTAATATCTCAGATAATTCATCAATACTGATGAGATTTCTTAACAAGACATTTGTTAATGGTCTCTCTAGTTGAAGTTGATCGGGAAGTAGAGTTTGAGGTGAAGAAGTGAAGAGAAGTTGGGAGAAGTTCTGAGATTCATTTAATGGAAGACTTGCTGAAGTAATTTACAAATGTCCACGAACTTGGAGAATAAAGATGAATCGACTCGGCGAAATGGAGTGAACAATTGGCGTAGCAAATCGCGCGTGTTCCATGGGGAGTCAATGAAGTGTGGTTGTTGATCACTTTCTTTATAGACATATTGGCAGGAAAATGTTCCGAACCGCTACCAGCTGCTCCCTCATCAGTTACTATCAAAACGCGTGGGAGGGGGAGAACTCATTCTATAAGGAAAAAAAGGATTTGAAAGATTAGTGTGATAATTTAATGACTTTGCCACGAGGCTTGTTGCCAGCCTAGCTGTGGTTTGAATCACACACAATTAATTTTGGTATTTTTTAAAAATGTAACGTGTCATCCTTGTGGTTCAAATTCTCCGCAAACCTGCATATCCGTTTATCATGATCATGATATCCATAAGTTAATAAAATCAGAAAAGTGATTTCTTTTCACTTACTGCGGAGGTTACTGATAGTCGAAGCTTACGCTCACGCTGGGCATTCCGTCCCGTGGGCACCAGCACTGTAGGTGGGCGGACTGGCAGGCGATGAGCGCAGCGTATGCTATTCAACCACAGTGACGTTGTGGCTACGTCACAGGCCGTGAAGGATGGACGAAATTCTTTCAGTGGATCTCAATCACTGCTGTGATACCAGAGTTTGAAATGGAGGCAGGAAATGTAAAAACGAGGGCAGAAATCCACGTTATTTTCAATGTACGCTGTAAAAAACAAGTTTTTCATATTCATTTCACTTTATGTATTTCGACCGGATACAATAAAGAGTTAGGCCTACAACCTCAAATATTTTTATAATATATTTAATGAATTACAATTTTCACTATTACGTTTTAAAATGTGCTTCAAGAAACATATGTACTGTAATAATATACGGAGTTAAGGTGGATAAGCTGAGGCTTGTGGTTGTTTGGGTTTAAATTATCTGATGAACTCACCAACAATTCAATCACGTTTACCGGGAATGAAATCAATGAAGTTATTTACACTGACTGACAGAGCAAATGCGACACCAAGAAGGAGTGGTCAGAACTTTATTCCAATTGCAGGGTAGACTGACGTCACTGAGGTATGCTCATGATGTGAAATCCGCCGCTGTGCTGCGCACGTAGCGAACGATAAATGGGACACGGCGTTGGCGAATGGCCCACTTCGTACCGTGATTTCTCAGCCGACAGTCATTGTAGAACGTGTTGTCGTGTGCCACAGGACACGTGTATAGCTAAGAATACCAGGCCGCCGTCAACCGAGGCATTTCCAGCAGACAGACGACTTTACGAGGGGTATGGTGATCGGGCTGAGAAGGGCAGGTTGGTCGCTTCGTCAAATCGCAGCCGATACCCATAGGGATGTGTCCACGGTGCAGCGCCTGTGGCGAAGATGGTTGGCGCAGGGACATGTGGCACGTGCGAGGGGTCCAGGCGCAGCCCGAGTGACGTCAGCACGCGAGGATCGGCGCATCCGCCGCCAAGCGGTGGCAGCCCCGCACGCCACGTCAACCGCCATTCTTCAGCATGTGCAAGACACCCTGGCTGTTCCAATATCGACCAGAACAATTTCCCGTCGATTGGTTCAAGGAGGCCTGCACTCCCGGCGTCCGCTCAGAAGACTACCATTGACTCCACAGCATAGACGTGCACGCCTGGCATGGTGCCGGGCTAGAGCGACTTGGATGAGGGAATGGCGGAACGTCGTGTTCTCCGATGAGTCACGCTTCTGTTCTGTCAGTGATAGTCACCGCAGACGAGTGTGGCGTCGGCGTGGAGAAAGGTCAAATCCGGCAGTAACTGTGGAGCGCCCTACCGCTAGACAACGCGGCATCATGGTTTGGGGCGCTATTGCGTATGATTCCACGTCACCTCTAGTGCGTATTCAAGGCACGTTAAATGCCCACCGCTACGTGCAGCATGTGCTGCGGCCGGTGGCACTCCCGTACCTTCAGGGGCTGCCCAATGCTCTGTTTCAGCAGGATAATGCCCGCCCACACACTGCTCGCATCTCCCAACAGGCTCTACGAGGTGTACAGATGCTTCCGTGGCCAGCGTACTCTCCGGATCTCTCATCAATCGAACACGTGTGGGATCTCATTGGACGCCGTTTGCAAACTCTGCCCCAGCCTCGTACGGACGACCAACTGTGGCAAATGGTTGACAGAGAATGGAGAACCACCCCTCAGGACACCATCCGCACTCTTATTGACTCTGTACCTCGACGTGTTTCTGCGTGCATCGCCGCTCGCGGTGGTCCTACATCCTACTGAGTCGATGCCGTGCGCATTGTGTAACCTGCATATCGGTTTGAAATAAACATCAATTATTCTTCCGTGCCGTCTCTGTTTTTTCTCCAACTTTCATCCCTTTCGAACCACTCCTCCTTGGTGTTGCATTTGCTCTGTCAGTCAGTGTATTTGAAGGCATACTCTAGAGCTATCTGTTAAATACATTTACGTTGTTGTTGTTGTACTTTAATCTTGGAAATATCTATGTCCTCGCTCGAGATGAAACTCCCCCTTGTCATTTAGAGCCTAGCTATTATCACCAGACGCCTGTTAAATTTTAAATGCTATTTTGAAAAAATCAGTGAACAAGGAAAGTCACACAACACTACAACACTGTGCAAAATTATTGTTGCATTATGTAATTATATTATTCTTTGCTTAATGAATAACAATAATAATAGCGAGCGAGTTGGTATGAAATGAAATGCCGTATGGCTTTTAGTGCCGGGATATCCCAGGACGGGTTCGGCTCGCCAGGTGCAGGTCTTTCTATTTGACGCCCGTAGGTGACCTGCGCGTCGTGATGAGGATGAAATGACGATGAAGACAACACATAGACCCAGCCCCCGTGCCATTATACTTAACCAATTAAGGTTACAATCCCCGACCCGGCCGGGAATCGAACCCGGGACCCTCTGAACCGAAGACCAGTACGCTGACCGTTCAGCCAACGAGTCGGACAGCGAGTTGGTCTTGTGGTTAGAGTCGTGTAGCTCTGAGCTTCGATTCAGGAGATACTGGGTTCGAACCCCGCTGTTGGCAGCTCTGAAGATAGCTTTCCGTAGTTTCCCATTTTCACACCAGACAAATGTTGGGGCTGTACCTTTACTAAGGCCACCACTGCTACCTTCCCAGTCGTAGCCATTTTCCATCCTCCATTTAGTTAGTGTGACGTTAAACCGCTAGCATAAATATTATTATTATTATTATTATTATTATTATTATTATTATTATTATTATTATTATTATTATTATCATCATCATCATCACCTTTCCGCTATGACCTGCTACAGACCACGTGACCATTCCAATTCTTCAGCCTTTGTAGTTTACTGTTCCTTTCCTTCCCATCATACTTCACCATTCTTGCTGTGTTTGCCTCTTTCATTGATTACTTCTTCTCCAATATTATATAGTTCCAAATCTTCCTTGACTTCTGGAATCCAGGTTTTTACTGACATTTTCTCACAAAGGTATTTGAATATACTTTTGTTAGTTTGCTTTCATCCATCGTAAATACATGACAAAAAATAGTCTCATTTTTCTTATTGTTTCCGTTCTAACTTCTTTCTTTCTTTCTTTCTTTCTTTCTTTCTTTCTTTCTTAAGCCGTTTACCGTCCAGAGTTGGATTTTCCCTCGGACTCAGCGAGAAATCTCACCTGTACCGCCTCAAGGGTAGTGTCCTTGAGCGTGAGACTTTGGGTCGGGGATAAAACTGAGGAGAAGGACCAATACCTCGCCCACGCAGCCTCTCCTGCAATGTTCAACAAGGGCCTTGTGGGTATGGAAAGATTGGAAGGATAGACAAGGAAGAGGGAAGAAAGTAGCCGTAGCCTTAAGTTAGGTACCATCCCGGCATTTGCCTGGAGGAGAAGACGGAAACCACTTGGAGGAAGGTTAAGGTGGAATAGAACCCCGTCTACTCAGTTGGCCTGCCGAGGCTGAGCTAACCCCGTCCCAGTCACCGTATCACGTTTCAAATTTCGTGGCAAAGTCGGGATTCGAACCCGGTATCCATAGCTGGTAGCTGATGACACAAACTACTACACCACAGAGGCGGACCTTATTATTTCTTAATTTCCACAATTCTGTACTTTTCATTGGACTCAGGATATTTCTAATGATTCTTATGTGTAATATTACTGTGTAGGCTGATCTAATATATAATTCACTCGCCTTATATTAAGACTTCTTAGTAATAATATATGCCCTTTTTTATCTTTTTTTCACAAGAGAAATTTCTAAACCATTTCATTGAATTATCACCTCGAAATATTTAAATTTCCCCATTTTCTCGATTCGATCATTATATGTCATTAAAATCGTTGGAGCATTCTTTTATGTTCGTAATAAATGTTGCTTCCTCTCCTGAGATTCTCAAACCAAATTTGTTGGCCATTTCTTCCAAATATCAATTTGTATTGCATTATTTTTATGTTTAACGAAATTATAGCGTAATCATTTACAAATGACAGGCAATTTATTTCAACACCTTTTACCTTTTCTCCTCAAAGTTATTGGCGAAATTTCATGTTCATTTCATTTTTCATTCCAAATTCGTTTATCTAGAATACAGTTGAAGAGAATGGGCGTTAAAACACCGCCCTACCTTACCTCCATATATTTATATTATTATTATTTATTATTATTATTATTATTATTATTATTATTATTATTATTATTATTATTATTATTATTATTATTATTATTATTATTATTATTATTATTATTATTATTATTATTATTATTATTGAATATTGAATATTGATATTTCATGACCGCATTATAATCAAAATCGACTTTAAACCTATTAGGTAGTACGTAGTACGTGTGGAAGAGATGAAAACTACCAGGTGGCTCACGGACGCCGTACATTCTACTTATAAATGTCCCGCATGCATAAGTGATGTGTGGGGTGTCTACCAACTGATTTGAACAGGGGAACTACTGCCAGCGGGCAGGTTACGTAAGAATATGAAGAGATAAGAAACAGAGTCACACTCGCAGCATGTTACTCAGCGCGGCCGGTCGAATGCATCCGTTGCATTCGTAAACATCGTTTTCAACCGTAGAGTTCTAGGCTGGTGTATGGTACAGCCGCACTATATTTCCTGTCTGCATATCGGCAATGGTTAGTGTGATCAGAAGCGGTGAATACATAGACATTATTTTAAACTGGACAACCTGGTCGGAATGCTACAGAAGCTCTAAACAGACGTACGACTTCTACACAAGTATGTCACCGAACAGTATCGTTTTTGTTTCATACAAGCAACTCTTTTATCGAGTGGAATGTCTACACATGTATAAATTAACAAGTGATTAAATTTCCTTCTCTGCATCTTTGGCGTGTTAACAAAGAGTAGCGGCGATTAGGGGGTGGGACGTAAAGGGAAAGTCGCCCCCGCCCCTCGCCACTTTGTGGAGTAAACATTGCATATTCACTTTAGCCGCCTGGAACTAAGAATTATTATTATTTGTTTTCCTAATTGCTTTACGTCGCACCGACACAGATAGGTCTTATGGCGGCGATGGGATAGGAAAGACCTAGGAGTTGGAAGGAAACGGTCGTGGCCTTAATTAAGGTACAGCAATAGCATTTGCGTGGTGTGAAAATGGAAAAACACGGAAAACCATCATCAGGGCTGCCCACAGTGGGATTCGAACCCACGATCTCCCGGATGCAAGCTCACAGCGAATTATTTGTAAAAGAAACGTTATCTGTACAAGCCTTTGTGTCTTATCTGCTAATTCTTTCCTTTATTTTCCTTAATTATTAACATAATTTTTGGCGGAAATAAGCACCAAATGCCGTTCGTCGCGGCTAACCGATTTGTATAGCGCTACGGCAAGTAGTGGAGACTTTGCATGTGCTGTGGGGAAGGATAGTAGGGGTATAATGTTTTTGCCAAGGTCGTGGACACTGAGTTATAATTCACCGGTATGCCGCACGCATTCATCAGTCTGGCAGCCTCTTCAGTGTCTGTTAGTTCCTTAGTGTGTATTAAAATACTAAATAACTTTTAATTGCATGATCATGCCGTACTTCTATTTAATTGTACCGGCTGAGCTAGCCGTGGAGTTAGGGCCGCGCAGCTGCGAGCTCGCACCCGGGAGATAGTGGTTTCGAATCCCACTGTCGGCAGCTCTGAAGACGGTTTTCCGTAGTTCCCCATTTTCACACCAGGCAAATGCTAGGGCTGTACCTTAATTAAGGCCACGGCCGCTTCCATCTCATTCCTAGGCCTTCCCCAACCCATCGTCGCCATAAGACCTATCCGTGTCGGTGCGACGTAAAGCAAAATAGTAGAACTTTTTTTTTTTTACAATTGGTTTTACGTCGCACCGACACAGATAGGAATTATGGCTACGATGAGACAGGGAAGGGCTACGCGTGGAAATGAAGTGGCCATGGCCTTAAATACGGTACAGCCTCAGCACTTGCCTCGTGTGAAAATGGGAAACCACGGATAACCATCTGCAGGGCTGCCGACAGTGGGATTCGAAACCACTATCTCCCGGGTGCGAGCTCGCAGCTGCGCGGCCCTAACTCCACGGCTAGCTCAGCCGGTACAATCAAATAGAAGTACGGCATGATCATGCAATTAAAAGTTATTTAGTATTTTAATACACACTAAGGAACTGACAGACACTGAAGAGGCTGCCAGACTGACGAATGCGTGCGGCATACCGGTGAATTATAACTCAGTGTCCACGACCTTGGCAAAAACATTATACCCCTACTACCCTTCCTCACAGCACATGAAAAGTCTCCACTACTTGCCGTAGCGCTATACAAATCGGTTAGCCGCGACGAACGGCATTTGGTGCTTATTTCCGCCAAAAATTATGTTAATAATTAAGGAAAATAAAGGAAAGAATTAGCAGATAAGACACAAAGGCTTGTACAGATAACGTTTCTTTTATAAATAATTCGCTGTGAGCTTGCATCCGGGAGATCGTGGGTTCGAATCCCACTGTGGGCAGCCCTGATGATGGTTTTCTGTGGTTTCCCATTTTCACATCACGCAAATGCTGTTGCTGAACCTTAATTAAGGCCATGACCCTTTCCTTCCAACTCCTAGGCCTTTCCTATCCCATCGACGCCATAAGACCTATCTGTGTCGGTGCGACGTAAAGCAATTAGGAAAACAAATAATAATAATTCTTAGTTCCAGGTGGCTAAAGTGAATATGCAATGTTTACTCCACAAAGTGGCGAGGGGCGGGGGCGACTTTCCCTTCACGCCCCACCCCCTAATCGCCGCTACTGTTTGTTAACACGCCGAAGATGCAGAAAAGGAAATCTAATCACTTGTTAATTTATACATGTGTAGTCATTCCACTCGATAAAAGAGTTGCTTGTATGAAACAAAAACGATACTGTTCGGTGACATACTTGTGTAGAAGTCGTACGTCTGTTTGGAACTTCGGTTGCATTCCGACCGGGTTGTCCAGATTAAAATAATGTCTATGTATTCGTCGCTGCTGAACACACTAGCCATTGGCGATAAGCAGACAGTAAATATAGTGCGGCTGTACCATACACCAGCCTAGAACTATGCGGTCGAAAACGATGTTTACTAATGCAAGGGGTGCATTCGACCGCCAGCGCTGAGTAACATGCTGCGAGTGTGACTCTGCTTCTTATCTCTACATATTCTGACGTAACCTGCCCGCTGGCAGTAGTTCCCCTGTGAAAATCAGTTGGTAGACACCCCACACATCACTTATGCATGCGGGACATTTGTAAGTTGAAAGTACGGTGTCCGTGAGCCACCTGATATAGAACAAAAATGGCGAACCAGATACCAGTGGGATCCGAACCCACAAACTCCTGATTTCGCATCCGTTTCTGTACCAGTTGTAGCTTAGATCCTTTCCAACCAAACAAATATGACCTAGGCCACCATAGCTCAATTGCCGTTGCTCTCCATGGTTAGCGTGCTGACCTTTGGGTCAGAGGGCCCCGGGTTCGTTTCTTGGCCGGGTCGGGGAATTTAACCGGCTCGGGGCTGGGTGTGTGTGTCGTCCTTAAATGGAAAATAAAAAAGGAAAATAAGGAAAGTAAGACAAAAAAAGAAAATGTTAGTTGAAAAGTCTAAAAAGAATTGGTAGAACAACAGCCTGAGTTACTCATTTCGGCTTAATACTAATAAGAATAAGAATAAGAATAAGAATATGGAAAACTATATTGGAAATGAAATGAAATGTGGTATGGCTATTAGTGCCGGGATATCTCAGAACGGGTTCGGCTCGCCAGGTGCAGGTCTTTCTATTTGATTCCCGTAGGCGACCTGCGCGTTGTGATGAGGATGGCATGATGATGAAGACAACACATAAACCCGGCCCCCGGGCCATTGGAATAACCAATTAAGGTTCAAATCCCCGACCCGGCCGGGAATCGAACCCGGGACCTCTGAACCGAAGGCCAGTACGCTGACCGTTCAGCCAACGAGTCGGGCTACTATATAGGAAGACTGACATATTAACGGATACAACAAAAAAAGGAGACTGATGTTTTACGGACACTTACTAAGAATTAATGACAATAGACTAACCAAGTAGCAACCCAAAGATAGAATGCACCTGGATTCTAGAGATACGTACAAATATTCATGGATAGGACCACTAATAACATAAATATTTTAGAATTAAATTTTAGATTTTCATTAAATTTTCTTCAGCCGTTTTCTCTTGATGCGCGTACATACATACATACATACATACATACATACATACATACATACATACATACAGACAAAAAGACATGCAGAAATTATGGTACCGAGCTCGATAGCTGCAGTCGCTTAAGTGCGGCCAGTATCAGTATTCAGGAGATAGTGGGTTCGAACCCCACTTTCGGCAGCCCTGAAGATGGTTTTCCGTGGTTTCCCATTTTCACACCAGGCAAATACTGTGGTTGTACCTTACCTACGGCCACGGCCGCTTCCTTCCCAGCCCTAGCCCTTTCCTGTCCCATCGTCGCTTTAAGACATATCTGAGCCGGTGCGACGTAAAGCCAATTGAAAAAAAAAAAAAAAAAAACGGAAAACTAGAAAGTGCATTTCCTTGTCATTGTGGACATGCCGATTCAGAAATACCATCCCTTTTAAAGTTTGAACAATGTACAGACAAATCTCTTATTTATATATCCTATATGAAAATGACTGAGGTGTATGAGTGATGCTAGTAATACCATTGCTTATGCAGCCAGTCCCTGTTATCAATGGTGTGAAAATATCGCTCATAGGGTCGGTTGGTGCATGCATTTCAGTGGGCTTGGCAGACTGATATGTAATAGCAACGGCTGGCTCGGTGAGGAAAGCAACGGGAAACTACCTCACTCCTCATTTCCCTAGTACGCCTCTTCAGTGATGCCTAGACTAATTTATGACAGCTGTTGGCGGAGCTGCAAACCAGCCTTCGGGCTGAATACCCAACACCCAATAAACATGTAGATTCGCACATACCGTAAATAATGCAGATGCCTTAATACTACAATTAATTACTATGGGTTGAGCGTTGCATTAAAAAAGGATACCATCACATAGTTATTTAAACACAATTTACAGAACGCTGGAGTCTATTCTTAAAGCATCTTTACATTTTTGCGAAAAAAATTTAAGACAGCTGCAGTTAATGTGTTCCCGGATTTACTTTATGCGATTATTATTATTATTATTATCTTCAAAATAATCATTGCTCCAGAAAAGTGTGACTGGCTTCGGCATGCTGCAGAATTCCTATCCTCGCCGCTAGATGGGGGCTTCATTCCGTTCCTGACCCGGTCGAATGACTGAAAACAGGTTGTGGATTTTCGTTTTCATTATTTTCAAATAAATTTTATACCATCTACTTTCATAGACCATTCTTACGTTACACTGTCAATATATTTTACAAAACATTCTGGGAAAAAATGTTTCTGTTTGTGTAATGCCATCCTAGGCTGATAATAATAATAATAATAATAATAATAATAATAATAATAATAATAATAATAATAATAATAATTTCTTGTGGCTATTTCTAGCCCAGTGCAGCCCTTGTAAGGAAGACCCTCCGATGAGGGTCGGCGGCATCTGTCATGTGCAGGTGACTGCGTGTTAATGTGGTGGAGGATAGTGTTATGTGTGGTGTGTTGTGAGTTGCAGAGATGTTGGAAACAGCACACACACCCAGAACCCGGGCCAGTGGAATTAACCAATGAAGGTTAAAATCCCCGACCCGGCCGGGAATCGAACCCGGGACCCTCTAAACCGAAGGTCAATACGCTGACCATTCAGCCAACGAGTCGGACATCGCTAATGTTAAACATGGATAAAAACATCCAAGATGTCACGAGTCTTTTTTTGTTCGACTGAAGAAAGCGGGCTAGGCAGGTCGTGTGCGTGATGCTGTAGTACGCAAGTGCGGCCGCGGTGGCTGCGCGGCGCGCGTGTCGCCAGGAGAGACACGACAAAAAGCGTGCAAGGCAGCAGTATGTTCCCGCGCGCCGCGCCGACCGCAAGCGACAACAAAATGTCGTTTCAAAAATTATCGTATGTGCGCACGCACGTTTAGACATACACAATGTATTTCACTTGTTCGGTATCGCTTTATCCGCACCATGACAATCAAAGTCTACTGTTCTTATCTTCCCTTTTATGATTACTTCCAATGTTAATAAAGTAGGTAACCCGTTACAAAGTTAAACTGTAAATATGGAAATATCTTACATTATGAATATCGTATTATATATCTTCACAATTCTGCACGTAAAGCACAAAGTTCGAAATACTTACGCAGTGTAAATAGAAGGTTATTCGCGACGTGATATTTATAAGTGTATTGCGTGTGCATTAACAATTTATTATTGAAATACCGGTACGCTAATTTATCATTTCTGTAAAAAAATAAAATATATCTGCAGATTTACCAAGTATGTCAGTGTTAGTGCGAGTTTTCTTCAGGGCAGCCCGTTTTGACTCAACTACAAGCAATGATGCAGATTCTACTGACTGCAAGTTCGACCACGGAAATGGCATTTGTCAGACTTTGTAAAGGTAAAACCCTCATACTGCTATATCTTCATTGTTTGACAACTACATGTTTAGTTAATTAATAATAGAGGCGCCATTTTAATTTCCTCTTCCGTTAGTCGACATTAATGAGACAGCCCTGAAAATGAAAGTCCGGTTCGTTAAATTTATTTAAAAATATAAGCTATGTGCAGTATAGACTTTAGAGTGTACTTTATTCCATCTTCATGCGAAAGGCCGGGTGAATAAGTAGTATATATTTTGTGTTGCACTCACATTATTAGTCTAAAATATGCTTTAGTTTCCTTTTAGAATTTATTTGCCATTCTACAAATGCTTAATAAATGATCAGTACATTATAATATATCACTCATTCCAGGGAAAAGTCATAAAATGTATGTTCTTAGGCGAAGCATTTTTTGTTTTTTGTTTTTAAACAATACAAAATTACCGACTCACCTAATTTTGTCAAGCATTTCTGCGTTATATGGGACAGCTTTCTAAATAATGGTTTTGGTTAGATCTTATTTAATTCAAAAATCGAATTAAGTATCTACTTTGCATTGTGAGTGAAACTAACTTACCCTGTACTGACCCGGCATTATTTTCTTGTGAGGACCAGTAAAAACAAAGTCACATTTGTGTATTGTTAACTAATAAAATTTTATATTTCTCTTTAACAGAACCAGCTGTGTAGATACACTGCCAATAATTCGTTTAGAGGACACTAATGTCCACGTCCAAAATAACCACAGAAAATAAGAAAAACTGATTTACCTGGCTGGTGCCACTTTTATCAACAATATTCAGAATATTAACAAGATAACTTTATTTATCTGGCTCTTGCTGGGAACTGTTTTGTATTCTTGAACAATCAGGGAGTACAATTTTGTTGTTTCTTCATTATTATGACGAAATATCTCATCTTGTTAGTTCAAAGGATAGAGAGCATTGTTCATAGTAAGTTACTGCAAAAATCTGTTTTTTCCACCGGGATGAGTGATATAACGGAAGTACTTAGGTAAAGCTTCCCGTTGTAGGCCTACTTCACTAATGGATCAACCATATTGAAGACGCCTAAGAACAGCGTACAGACAGCTGTGTTAACCACGATATTACTTTCCTGTTATGAAAATAGTAAGCAGACTTCCTTCCTGTGATGAGCAAAACAAAGACGTCATTGCTTGCATGTGCTTACAAATGCCGATCCCCTGGATTAGCCTATATAGACGTTAAGAAGAGCCCTATATTTCAGTATTGCAAATCCCCACCCAACTCATGTTCTCTTCTTAAATAGTCTTTCCGAAATTACCGAATGAGTGGCCGGATTAACTCGCACAATTTCAGCCCATCTCTTCGTAGGCAGTCAACGCCGTCATAAGAAATTTTAATCGTTATTTTGCAGCACATCTGTAACTTAAAAGCTTCACAGTCTGTTGAGCACACAAGTTCAGTATAATAATAATAATAATAATAATAATAATAATAATAATAATAATAATAATAATTTCGTATGGCCTCCGGAGTGGCCTGGTGCGGGTCTTTTTCTCGTAGACGGCCTATTAGGCGACCTGCATGTCTGTGAATATGAGGGTCCTAACTAGGATAATTTATAATGCTGAATACGCCATACACACACCCAGCCCCAGAACCATTGGAATGAACCAATTAAGGTTATAATCCCCGACCCGGTCGGGAATCGAACCCGGGACCCTCTGAGCCAGAGGCCAGCATGAAAACCATTTAGCCATGGAGCCGGACAGTTCAATATAAATATCACACTATAGCATACCTGTAAACCACATGGTTAAACATAGAATAAAAATTGTTTAATTTTTATTATTTTTAATATTATGTTTTTACAAATATATTATATATATATATATTTTTTTTTTTTTTTTTGCTATTTGCTTTACGTCGCACCGACGCAGATATGTCTTATGGCGACAATGGGACAGGAAAAGTCTAGGAATTGGAAGGAAGCGGCCGTGGCCTTAATAATGGCTCAGCCCCGGCATTTGCCTGATGTGAAAATGGGAAACTACGGAAAACCATCTTCAGGGCTGGCGACAGTGGGGCTCGAACCCACTACATCCCGATTACTGGATACTGGCCGCACTTAAGCGGCTGCAGCTATCGAGCTCGGTATACTATAGAATAATATTTATATTGAACTAGTGTGTTCGACAGGCTGAAAAGCTTTTTTTTATAACTTTCAGAACATAATATCTTCTGTACATGGAATGATTTTTTCGAGCACACAAATTAGTTTTGTTTTAATTCATATTTTCTTGCAATTCCCTTAATTTGTCTAATCTTGCGCAAGCAGTTGACGTAAGTTACTGAGGTGAAACTGATTCAACACGATCTCATACACTAAGGAAAGTAATTCTTCCCTTTTTTCCTAGTGCTGTTTCATCCCCATCCCGTAAGCAATCAGTCAGAAGATAGCAAACGTCTTCTTTCAACTGTATCCCAGTAAGAATCCGGAAGTCTATCTGAAAATTGCAAATTTATTGAAACCATGAAACATTTGCCTAAAATAATTATCGGTAAAGAAGTTTCCCTTTCACGTAGATTAAGGATCATTATATCATTTCCTATTTTATTCTTCTATTTCCTGCGGCATGAACAAATGAAAAATATCTACGAATTATTTTAACAGAACATTTTTATTAGGATTTATTTTACATAAAAGTTTCCTTCAAAATACAAGCTTATGTGCATAGCAATTCATTCTGTCTTAGCTTTGAGTGAAAAGAGAATTAATTCATAACTTTGAGTTATAATATAATATTAAGTCTTATAAAAGCATTAACGGAACTTTCTTTCTAAAACTAAAGTTTCCGTGTAGAATATTATAATTTTCATATTTGACAACTTAATTTCCCTGTAAGTCTGATACAACAGTGTTTTGTGGTTTATAAATGCAAAACGCATTTTTCTTTTACGTGAAAAATTGAACTTTTTTTTTCTTTTTTTTTTTTTAGAAAGTTCGAATGTATTTTTAAAAGCAAAGTCATGTCCGTACAGGCCATGAAAGCCCGTGGAGAGGTGGAAGGTAAGGGCTTCCACTATCCGTAACCTGGGCACTTGGTTAGCTCTACTCCCGAGCGTCTTTGACCCCAAGATTTCACCTGGTACTCATTTTTGGTGTATGCTGAGAAAAAACTCAGAACCATTTGTACCTTCGAAAGTGGCAATCTCGTTTCCACGTCTACATTTATTTCAGAAGGTGAAAATGTTATCATAATCAGTCGTTTAGATTTTTGAAAGTTAAACAACTCGTTAAATGAATGTCTACTTTTGTATAGAAAATAGCTTTGCAATTGAATACTATAGGCCTATATGGTTCAGGAGACATTACGCTTTGTACAAGATACTGCGTAAGAGCCAGTGTAGGTTATTAGCATTTTATGGAACTTAATGTCGCATTCACTGCTTATTAATAACTTCAATAGGTTGTATTATAATGAATAAGACGCAATACTTCATTTTGATTATATTGCATTGAGCAATAGAACAAAAATGTTGTTATATTAACGATCTGATCCAGAGTTCACTTAATCTTTCTTTTTCATATGCATTGTTTTACATGTTTTTATGTTTTGAACGGCTGACGATGACCTGGACTAAGGTCGAAACCGGTCCCATTTATAGTTACTATTAAATAAGAATGTAATCACTACATTTCTTTCTCTTATGTATTGAATAGGTTGAACCTCTTTTTCAATTATTTAATTTTTAACGTTAATACTTTCAATACGGAACAATGAATTTTTTATCTTTAAATATTAACGATCTGTTAGACATAAATTATGGTTTCCATATTGTTCTTGTGAGGGAGTTGAACGAATGTTCGTGTATATGACTACTTGCTCCATAATTCCATGTATGATGGCTACCACTTCGTCCCGTTTATTGATACAGGGTCTGGAATGAAGTGAAATGAAATTATATGCCGTGTTATTCCGGTTGGACGCCCTTCCTGAAGCCAACCTCATTTGAGCAGCTAATCGAGTTTAAAGGAATCGGCTGTGGCCTATGAATAGGAGTTCTTCTTCTTGCAAGTTGCTTTACGTCGCATCAACACAGATAGGTCTTATGGCGACGATAGAACAGGAGAGGTCTAGGAATGGGAAGGAAGCTGCCGTGGCCTTAATTAAGGTACAGCACCAGCATTTGCCTGGTGTGAGAATGGGAAACCAAGGAAAACCATCTTCAGGGCTGCCGGCGACAGTGGGGTTCGAACCCCCTATCTCCCGAATACTGGATACTGGCCGCGCTTAAGTGACTTCAGCTATCTAGCTCTGTATGAATAGGAGTTATTCCGGGTTCGAACCCACTTGTCTTCCCAATACAGAGCTCTATAATTCTATAATATTATCCGAATTTTCTTTCATCCATATAATTTCCATTCTCACTTGACATTTCTAAACGGAGTTTCGTTGTATATACAACATATTACTTCGATACACTGTACAGTCGAACATCGATATCTCGAACCTCCATTACTCGAAATTCACTTACACGAATTTCTGAATTTGTTCGAAACAAACATTTCCTCCACTGAAGCAAAAAATACTCTGTAACTCGAATTTTGTGCGACACTAACTGTGCAAGGTTTGTGAGGAACAGTAAAAAAAAAAAGAGGGTTATAGTGATGCTGGGAGCTAATATGACGGGAAACATAAAACTAAAACTTCTAGTGATCGGAAAATTGGTGAAGTCTCGCTGTTTCTCGGGTGCGAATTAATTACCGGTCTCGTACAAAAGCAACCCCCGAAGTCGAGGATGACAAGCTCCATTTATGAATCTCGGCTGCGTGGTAATGACGAGAAGTTTCAACGTCGTGGTAGGAAAGGTTAACCGTAACAAAGACAAGAGACTAAGGATTTTGTTTCAAAGGTATTTATGGAGGTGTGTTTCTTGTTTATCTTCTTCTTCTTCCTGCGTTACAGCCTCTGTAGGACCACAGACAGCTCCTTCATAGATTGCATTTTCTTCTTCTCCTCCCAGAACCTCTTCATCCTTTCTCTTCTTCTCTCCCGTTCTTCTTCCGAGATATTCAGTATCCTCTTCTCTTGTCTACTCCACTGGTGACTCTCAATCCTTTTCCTGTATCTATCCCTATCATTGATCTCTGGCATATTAGTCGGTATGTACTTGCTTCTCTAATTTTCCTTTTCTTCCACCTTGATCCCCAATTCCGACCAATCTTTCCGGAGTTCAACTACCCACTTGGTTCCTGTCTTTCCTCGTGTCCTCGCTGTTGTTTCCCATACTCTTTTCGTCATTCTATCCATATTCATCCTGATTACGTGTCCCGCAAACCTTGCTCTTTTCAGTCTGATTTCTTCTGAGATTGTCCTCATGTTCCGGTATAGCCTCCTCATCCATCTCTCACCTGCTCTCTTAGGGCCTAGTATTTTCCTCAATATTTTTCTCTCTTCTTTCTCTAGTTGTTCCGCACCATTTCTTCCTAGTGCTATTGTCTCAGCAGCATATAATACAGCATTTCTCACCGTTGCCTTGTAATGTCTGATCTTTGCGTCTGTATATGTTCTTTTTATTGTATATATCTCTGGACATACAGAAGGCTGATCGCATCTTCTTTATCCTCTCTGTTATTCCCTCATTGCTCCTATCTACTGTATGCACTGTATCCTTCTTCTAAAAGTGACTATAATAAAAGTTATAATTAAACTTATGCCGTAAAATACAGTTTGTTTGTATATTTTTAAATAATGTATTCAGTCTAAGTCCGTAGACACATATGATTCAGTTATGTGCTATACTTCCTCAAGAAACGGAATTCTCTATATATCGAAATTTCGATAACTCACAATAAAATTCTGCTCCCGAGGAGATTTGAGATATGAAGACTCCACTGTATTTTGTAAGGTTTAATATCAGCTTACATGCTTATAATTTTCCACGGAAGCTTGAAACTTATGAGAAAAATATATGAATGAGTGATGATCACATGGCCTCGAACTGAGTGAGATGTTGATCCATTTATTTACGAGAAGGTTCTCTTCCTTATCTTTGCTGTCAGACCTCTTGTTCTCCTATAACATCGTAAGTCACTGAGGAGGTTGGAGCCCTACCTCTGTCTACCTTGCATGACTCGTCCTATTCACAGACATTCATGTGTTGGAAATCGAACGTTGTTAAAGGGATAAGATAGTCCCAAGAACTGTTAATTCGTACATTGTCATCATCATCATCAATACTATCTACGGATACGCCCATAGGCTATATTTGTTACCGAGCAAGTTTGCCGCGATCTTAGCGTAGCTGTGAGCTTGCATTCGGCAGATGGTGTGTTCGAATCCCGTCGTCGGCAGCCCTGAAGATTGTTTCCCATGGTTTCCACGGCCACTTCCTTCCCACTCCTAGCCCTTTGCTATCCCATCGTCGCCATAAGTTTTATCTGTGTCGGTGCGACGAGAAGCGAACTCTAGAAAAACCTACTACTTTGACTGTTTTCGGACAAGTCGAGGTGCACGAATTGTATCCCAGGGGATTTCATGTACGTGCCGGTAACTCTACTGGCCCGAGGCTTACTTATTTCACCACCGAGCGAGTTGTCCCTGTTGATGGGCGCGCAAAGCTATGGCTTACATTCGGGAGATAGTGGGTTCGAACCCCACGGTCGGCAGCTCTGAAGATGGTTTTCCGTGATTTCCCATTTTCACACCAAGCAAATGTTGGGTCTGTACCTTAATTAAGACCACGGTCGTTTCCTTACAACTTCTAGCCCTTTCCTATTCTATTGTCGCCGTAAGTCCTATAAATGTCGATGCGACGTAAAGCAACTTGTAAAAAAAAACTTATTTTACCTTATTCATATACGATTGTAGTAAATCTGACTGGGCTCAGGATGCCCGCGCTATACCGTCTAAGTAAATCACAGCTCAGAATATTCTCCTACAGTTGATAGACTACATGCCTCTCAACTTAAAATAGGCAAAGACCACATCTAAATGTAATCTCCCTACTACCTAAGAGAAATTGTAGGGATTTTGTTTCTGTTCGAACCTATTTCCTATATTATGTCAGGGTTAGAATATGGTACCGAGATCTGGATACCATCCCAACAATATTTAATCGATTCACTAGAGAGAGTGCAGGTAAAATTTATGAAGTGGATGAGTTACAGGGGCTTCGGAATTAATATGATGTCTTCATTAAATTATGAGTTTTGCCAACAGCTGCAAATGAAGAATTTTCTACTGATAACGCAGTGTTCACAATAAAATGCATAACAAATAGAATAGATTGTCCGGAGCTCCTGCAGCTAATACCACTTCATATTCCGGCACGAAACACAGAGTCACCTTTCATGAGACTAAGAATAGAACCGAACATCATAGGAGTTCGTGGTTAATGCAGTCACTGAAATGAAATTAAATGGTGTATGGCTTTTAGTGCCGGGAGTGTCCGAGGACAAGTTCGGCTCGCCAGATGCAGGTCTTTTGATTTGACTCCCGTAGGTAACCTGCGCGTCGTGATGAGGATGAAATGATGATGGAGACAACACATACACCCAGCCCCGTGCCAGCGAAGTTAACCAATTATGGTTAAAATTCCCGGTCCTGCAGGGAATCGAACCCGGGACCCCTGTGACCAAAGGCCAGCACGCTAAGCATTTAGCCATGGAGCAGGACAATACAGTCACTGCGGACACTGAACAATGTTGGGGAATCTGTGGATTGCTTCTGTTCTGATATAAATTATAAAGGCAGTATTACATATGGAGAAATATTAGATCTCTATACAGTAATGTAAGATGTTAATTTTTTAACATTATAGTTCGTGATTATTTGTAAATAATATGTAAGTAGGCTTGTGTGTAAATAATAAGTTGGTTGTAGGAAATATAGTTGTAGTTCGCCATCTGTAATTCATAATAGCCTGTTGGTAGTTAATAAATCTATCCATCTATCTTCTTTCACCCTTGTTACTCATGAATTTGTCTTCTGCAGCAGTCATTCTAGCCCTCTTTAAGCACCTCACATTAATCCATTTCCTTGAACGAGTTCATCTTAGGCGATTCTTATCCTTGTTTGTATCCGCAAACATTTCCGATGCCTCATACTTATCAGTATGACATCCGGAGTTAACGTAGCTTTCCTATCGACAAACAAGTCGGTCTAAAGCAGAGTAATATAACAATTTATTGCTGATTGTTTTTGAAGGACAAACGCAACGGGATTTTTGGACTCTCCAAGGGTAAAGGTATCGGTTAAAAATTGTGTCAAATTTTCCTTTGGGTGAACGATCATACATATGTCTTCCAATAAATGAAACTCAGATTGGTAAGGATTAATTATTTGCCTTTTTAACAAAGATAAGTGCATAGACTTCTATATATGTCTCTGTCATGGCCATCCATCAATACTTCACATCACAGCCTGTGTGGTAGCCAGGCAACATCGCATTACACATTTTTATATCGCTAATTTCTTGACTCATATTTTCAGATTACCTCCCAGCTGTAAAGGTCGGTCCACATGCAACGACTAGTCTGTGCAAATGTGTGCGAAAATTAGATCGTTTTCGATAAATCCTTGTGTGTGGACCGGAAAACTGAGATTGGAGTAAGGGTTTGATGTTTGAGACAAACAGCATACATATCTGCATCGCCCACAGACAAGTCATCGTATGTGAATGCTTCAGTTCAAACATCGCCACAAAAGCGTCTTCAGTTTGCCTGGTTTTTGTGTACGAACACTATCAGATTACCATTTGACTATAGTAGATATTCGTCAATGTACACGTGAGTTATTTTGGAGTTCATTAATTTATACAACAAGAGTTTTCCGTTCTTGCTGCGTGTTAAATCAGAAGAATAGAGGGACCTGAACAAAAATAATCAAAATCGTGTGACAGGGACAAAAAAGTAGGATAAGGCCTACGACGCTTTGGTGCTGACGTACAAAGAGATTACCCACAGTGAAACTCTCTCAGTGATAAGTTTCACAAAACTGAGTGGTAATATTTGTACTGAAAACTTTGCCGTGTGGACACATTTGGTTTGCACAGTCTTGTTTACAACAATCTGATTTGCGCTGACATTTGCACATACATGTCGTGGCGTGTGGACCGCACTTAAGACATATTTACGCCAAAAAGCCACGAAAGATGTAAACGTGGTGACAAAAAACAAATACTTTCGGGGACTGGGAAGACTTGGTAGAAAGTAGACGAGCTGCTCGACTAAGTGGTATGTTCCGAGTTGCCAATGGAGAGATGGTGTGGAATGACATCAGTAGACGAATAAGTCTGAGTGATCTTTAAAAATAGGATTGATCACAATACGAAGATAAAGTTGGAATTCAAGAGGACAAATTGGGGCAAATATACGTTTATAGGAGGGAAGTTAGAGATTGGAATAACTTACCAAGGGAGGTGTACAATAAATTTCCAATTTCTTTTCAATCATTTAAGAAAAAGGTAGGAAAACAACAGACAGGGAATCTGGCACCTGGGAGACTGCTCTAAATGCAGGTCAGTAGTGACTGATTGACTGAAGTTCCTTTATTGCCAGCTTTTTAATGTAGCATTGACTCAGATAGGTTTCTGGGTGACATGGTCTGAAACTGGGAAGATATATACATTGTGTGAAAATGAGAAACCACTGAAAACCACCTGCCGACAGTCGGGTTCGAACTCACTATCTCCCGAATGCAAGTCCACAACTACGTGGATCAAACCGTGTAGCTAATTCCTTCGGTTCCTATTCTTTAATGTAGCGTTCGCAATTTTCTGCTATGTAGCGATAAGATATTAATAGAGATGCAAACGTTCATAACATACGAAAGATGTTTGGAATAAAATTCATGTTAAAAATCAATTTTAATTTTCTGTGTGCCTGGAAGTTGAGTATCTGCAGTATGCATCGGTTGACGGTGTAGGGAAAGACCTTGATACGAAGCCTACAATTTATTTAGGTTATCGTTGTCCAGCGAGGTATCCTGTAGGTACTGGAGTGTGGTGCGGTCAGTATAAATTACCTCCTCAGTCGAATTGCTGGATATTTGTGACCGAGTCCGCTAATTCTTATTTCAACAGCTACTCATTGAACTCATGAGTCTAATAAGGGAACTGTTTCTTAGTCTTGGAAAGGCTAATTTTGTTATCATATGCACCAACTTTCAAGAGCAAGTTATCAGAGTGCAGGCTTTCAGCACAATCTACCATTAAGAATAAATCGTCGGCAGAGACCAGACTACTTACTACATTTCCACCTAACTGAATCCTGCAACTTCATACCTTTCAGTAAATAATCCGTATAAACTATGAACAACAAAGGTGAAACATTAGAACCTTGTGTAACCCCTGTCAATAACTTGAAACAAGAACTCATTCTACAATCAATTTTCACTGCAGGCCAATTGTCATCTAGTTGGAAAAATCTTATCATCTCCCAGATCTCTTTGATGGAGCGACAAAAACTGCTTTGGCTAAAGACTAAAAACCATAAAACAGAGACGCTGTAATTCTTGTCACAGCACTTCACGTAGCCGGCAGATGTTCCTGATAACTCCACTATGACACACTGTGAAGGCTCGCAAACAAGTACGTCAGTGAGTAAGGTGCAGCCTGATAACAGCACTCTCACCGTATGCTCATAATTAGTAATAAGGTGTAGACATATCGACCAGGACACTCCTGTGGGTTTCCATGCTGCTTATATACCCCTTTATCCAGTACGGTATACGTATACACTTACCTATATTTTTCAGTATAGTCTGCTATGCTTTCCAGTGCTCAGTCTGTAAGTCTCTCTTTATTAACTAACTAACTAACTAACTACAGTGTTCTCCCTAGGACCCTTTTAATGGACGCATCACCCTGCTGTTTTTACAGACCGCCCAGCTAACATAAGCTATAGATATGTTTTAGTTACATAATATTAATACGTATCTGAGTCATTGGTCGCTCCAAATTAAAATGTAAATACTGTAAAACTGTCTATGTATACGACAAATCTTCATTATTGTCAGCATAATTGCGTCAGTTACACCGGAATTTAAATGTTTAGCGTGACTCACACGTAGTGTCGTACGCGAACAGTGCCTGAAATCGCCTCCGATCACTCGATTCCGCATGACGTCACAAACCAGTATGAAACTCCACAGCAACCTAGTAGTAAGCCCCTGTGTTTCAGTATTATTATATTTATTCTTCCATCAAATCAAATACAAGAATACAAAGTACATTTTGATTCATTCATGGCTATGAACGAGCAATGGAACACTAGAAGTTCAGACTACTCTGATATGTCTTGTTCGTGATAATAACACTAAACTATTTAGCTGTTTGTTGTCATTGTTAATGCCCTATTTGGATCAGAGGTAGAGATGGTGGTTGAATTTTTGAAGGGCGGAACAAATTCCATGTCGTACGATGTTGGCATGTGAAACATCTCTGGTAACACATTTGTTGTTTACTCGACAAAATTCATTAACACTCGATCTTAGACGCCCAAGATAGATTCGGCTTATTCTGCGATCTAGTGGGCCTCGAGTAAAACGAACCGACCATCAGACAGCCAGATAGCATCAAATTAAAATTAATGCACACGGTAGCTGAGGCGACAGGATTATTATTATTATTATTATTATTATTATTATTATTATTATTATTATTATTATTATTGCCCTGAGGGAAATACATTGAAATTTTATAATATTCATTTTTTATGTAGTATTCCCGCCCAGCTACTCATTCTTGCCACCCGGCTAACGAACATTACTGGGGAGAACACTGTAACCAACGCTGTGGCCTAGCTAAGTTCTCACCTCATCATTAAATCATTAATAACTGAGTCTAAACATCGTCATCTTCGTCTCCCTCTACTTCTCTTACCTTCCATGGCCAAGTCCATTATTCCCCTCATTCACTTCACATAATCCCATCACCGAAGCCAGCTTATACGCACAGCTTCATCCATCGAGTTTCATCCTCATTCCGAGTACCCTCCTCCATCGCACCCATCTGTTTACACCAGCTATCATTCTCGCTGCTTTCATGTCCGTTACTTCTAACTTATGAACAAGATATCATGAGTCCACACAAACATTCATTCTCATACAGCGAAGTCAAGCTGATTAATAATAATAATATTGTGGTTTTTTTATGGTTTTCGGAGACGTCGAGTAGCTTGTCTCGCAGGAGTTCTTTTACGTGCGAGTAAACTACCGAAATGAGGTTGATGTATTTGAACACCTTCAAATACCACCTGATTGAGCCAGCGCCTCAACCGTCTTGAGTCACTCAGCTAGGAACTCGAATTAATTTTACCGGGTAAGTACCAAATATGTAGCCAGAGATCGTTTATATACCGAAGTCGTACAACAGGGAGTGCCGAATTATGTTTTGCCGGGTATGAACCCACGATCTTGGATTATGAAGACGGACCTCTGTTACAGAGAATGCTAGAAGGAGAAGAAGAAGAACACTCCTTAAATTACTGTAGCTTTCGATAGACGCCAAGGCGCGGGAAACTCACCGCGCAAGAATTGATTGATATAGCGGAAGCTAACTGAACACACATGTCGCAAATAAATACCCAGAAAAGCCACCGACCTCAGCTAAATCGATCCCGTCATCTTGAGAAAAGAGATGTAGTGCCACTGAAATCGGCGCGGTGACTTTAGTTATTCCACGACCCACGTTCACGGAACATTTGCTCTTTCAGAATTCATATCATGACATTTAGGGATGTATGATTGTGTCAGCATAGTAGGTAGAGATGATCGCAGTATGAAGAAATGTTTGAGAAAATAATAATAATAATTTCGTGTGGCTATGTCTAGCCGAGTGCAGCCCTTGTAAGGCAGACCCTCCGATAAGGGTGGGCGGCATCTGCCATGTGTAAGTAACTGCGTGTTATTGTGGTGGAGGATAGTGTTATGTGTGGAGTGTGAGTTGCAGGGATGTTGGGAACAGTACAAACACCCAGACCCCGGGCCATTGGAATTAACCAATTAAGGTTAAAATCCCCGACCCGGCCGGGAATCGAACCCGGGACCCTCTGAACCGAAGGCCAGTACGCTGACAATTCAGCCAACGAGTCGGACTTTGAGAAAATGTAATTATATTAAAAGAATTCAAAATGTTGGATACAGCTCAAATTTTAAGCTAAAGTATATTTGTCTCTGAACCGTTCACATCATTGTTTACAAAAACAAAACAAAGTAGAAAAACCAACAGCCGACCTGGTGGCCAGGATTGTGGAAAACATTTCCATCATCAGAATGTTGACCGGCAGGGTAGGACGGGGGGGGGGGGGGGGAGCGTACAATTTGCAATCACTAGATTGCGTGCCAAAAGCCTGGATTTAATTCCGAAACTCGCCGCAGTGCTCATATGGAGTGAGAGCATGTTTATTTACACCTATTTATTTATTTATTTATTTATTTATTTATTTATTTATTTATTTATTTATTTATTTATTTATTTATTTATTACCGAGCGAGTTGGCCGTGCGGTTATGGTCGTGTAGCTCTGAGCTTGCATTCGAGAGATAATGGGTTCGAATTCCACCGTTGGCAGCACTGAAGATGATTTTCAGTGGTTTCCCCATAATCACACCAAGACAGTGCTGGGGCTGTACCTTGCTTAAGGCCATATGCAGTACGATACATTTTTAATCCCAGCCCTTTTCCATATTCCGGCGCCGAAAATCGCCGAAGTATTAGTGCGACATTAAACAAGTAGAAAAAATATTTATTTATTTATTTATTTATTTATTTATTTATTTATTTATTTATTTATTTATTTATTTATTTATTTATTTATTTATCTTGTTTTCGTGGCGTAATTGTGGCTATGAAGCCTTCTCTTACACTAAACCAAGGTTACCAAATTCACGGCCTAATACGATTTACAGCAAATGGGGAATAATTAAAAGAACTAGCCTATAAAGTAATAGCAAGTACACAATAAACATTTCTTGTACTGGTTTATGAACGAAGGGCCCAACGTCAGACTCCATAACTCGTCTGGTGTGGAGTTCCAGACCCGCCCTGCGGCTGGCGTGAAGGAGTGGGTATGTGTGAGGATGACCAGGAAGCTGCTGTTGTGAGAACGGGTGTTTTGTTGATGGTCTCAGAGAGTTTGGTAAACCTGGATGGCAGGTACTGAGGTGCACACCTAGTGGAGTGTTTTTGCAACAAACCCACTGCATGGAGTTGCCTTATCGTTTGCAGGTTTAGCAAAGACCCCTTGGTATTATTATTCATTAGGGGTAGTCTATATGCTAACACCGGGTTTAAACCATTCCATCATCATCATCATCATCATCATCATCATATCCACCATCCAGACGCGTAGATCGCCCATGCACCAGGCGAGCCTAAGATATCGTCGGACACTCCCGATTCTAAAAACCATACGCTGTATAGATATGTAAGTTCTCCGGCCCCGCGGTGTAGGGGGTAACGCTTCCGCCTGTCACCCGGATTCGAGTCGGGGGTTTTTAATTGTAAATTATTAATATATCTGGCCTCGTACGAATTTTCAAATTTCGTGGGAGAGCCGGGAATCGAACCCGAGCCTCCGCGGGTGGCAGCTAATCACACTAACCACTACACCACAAAGGTGGATGTATTAAATAATGGAATGCAATAAATCACAATATTATAGTCTCTCAATATCACGAAACGTTCATTCTTTCGTGATCTTTTCCAAAATTCTCTGGGGTAGGCACTTATGAAGATTAAGCCCACATTTACGGCAGGCGCCCTTCCCGACGCTAACTCTATGTGAGTTTCATGTGTGGTGGCTAGTGGTGTGACATGTTGTATCTAAATCAAGTTGTGTATTAAGACTATCATAAACGCCCAGTCCTTGAACTGGAGGATTCAGCCAAACGCGGTAAAAATCACCGACCCAGCCGGAAATCGAACCCGGAAACCTCTGAACCGAGCAGTCGGCACGAAACCTTTACATTGACTGAACAAAATATATCTCTGGTTAGTTGAGCTGGACTTAACACTGGTTACAACACACTACAAGTAGATTTTCAATATTTTCTGGCTAACTATCTGTTAGTATTGTTTTGAACGATGAAGTAGACGACACAAGTGCTCTGAATCGCTTGGAGCGGGCAAAATAAAAATAAAAAATGTCGGTCAGAGTTGCCAAGCTGATGTTGGAAAGAGTGGTTTGGGTTTTTAATTGTTATTGGAAATATCAACGGAGACAGAAAAGTCGTTGAAAATATAAAATACATATTTTTTTACAAGTGTAAAATTCGTAAATCTTACAAAATGTGAAGTGGATCGGCTGTGGAGCCAAACTCTGCATTCGGGAGACGCGTGGGTTCGAACCTCACTGGCTCTTCTGAGAATGTTTTACTGTGGTTTCTCGTTTTCATAGTTCCTATTCATACGTCACAGCCGATTCCTTCCATTGCATTCGGGAGATAGTGGGTTCGAACCCCAGTGTCAGCAGCCCTGAAGATGGTTTTCTGTGGTTTCCCATTGTATACCAGGCAAATGATGGGGCTGTACCTTAATTAAGGCCACGGCCGCTTCCTTTCCACTCTTAGCCCTTTCCTTTCCCATCGTGTACCATGACCTATCTGTGTCGGTGCGACGTAAAGCAAAAAAAGATTCCTTCCACTTCCTTTCTCATTTTCATGCACCATCATTCATTTCATCTTCATTAGCTCCTCAACTGAGGTTGGCGACGGGAAGAGCATCCGGCCGTAAAAACGTCACATTACCCCACGTCAATCCCGACCCCGTATCGAGAAACGGGACAAAGTGTTAGGCATACGTAACACGAAATGTGAAATAATACGAATATTCTAATGAAATATGAGCATTTTACTAAAATGTTATGAAGTATGAAACATGTTTGTGCGAACAAAAGTCCCTGTTCCCATAGTGCTAGCAGCCAAGGTTTAGATAATGAAATGTCATCTTTTCCTTGTCTCTAACAATGAGCGATGCAGAGCTCACCGGCGCACAATGTAGGCACCCACTCCACAAGGATTGCTTGTACGATGCAAGCCGTGTGAAGAAGCAGAGAGTCTTTAATAGGACGTAGGAGTTAGTTTACACTGGTGCTAGAGCCGAGAACAGTTTGTGCTTTATATTCCTTCAGCAATCTCTCTCTTGACAGGAGGTAGAAGAACTTCGCCCGCTGATTAGACATGTGCTGCTTGTATGTTTCCATAGTTCATGGAAATACTGCATGTGTGTTATAGCATTCATTATGTGCTTGGTAAGGAGGGAGTTTGATAGGAGTCAAGTACTCCATTAATATCGCTAACAAAATACTTCATGCTTTGTAAACCAGTTGCTTTACGGACTGATAACATACAACACGTCATTATTTAACAGCAAAATTAAGCAAACCTTGTTTTCATTCTTCTTCCTATTCCTCTTCTTCTTCTTCTGCACGAATGAGACACTTAGAACCACGTGGAATCAGCATTTGTTGAGCTTTCCTCTTTGCCCAATAGTTCTTCATTTCATCGATTGTTGTAATTTCTCTTCCTCCGACCAGGTACGTTGTGTTGGTTTCTTCTCATCTTCCTCAATGCCCCTTCTGTAAACAATTTTCCTGATTATATTTCTATCCTGCAGATTTGGTGATCCTAATTCAGAGAGGTCTTTCTCTACTTACTTATACCATTTTCATCTCGTACGTTTGATTTGCATAAAATTTGCATATTCAATAAATAAGTCTGGTGCTATCCACTTTTTAAAATTACTTTAACACTGAATTCATCACAGTCTCATTGTATCAGTAAGTTTAGATATTTTGAAATAATCATATTTCCGAGTTGGGTTTGGGGTAATGTATTCCATCTTTAATTCTGGGCCCTAAGGTTTTTCTCATGATGTTCCTTTGTTTAATCCCCAGTTGTTCCTTTAAGTTTTTATGATGTAAATTCGGCGTTTCTGAAGCATAAAGAGCTTCAGATTTGATCACTGTTAAGTAATAAAGAGTTTTGCTGTTCCACGACAAACATTTTTCGTGTGTTGAAAAGCAATTTTCATTTTCTGAATTCTTAAAACTACTGATTATTTTCACGAACCTTGTTTCATTGTATCAAACATGAATCATTTCTAAGCACGAAAAATGTACTGCCTTACACAAAAACAAAAATAACAGTTCTTAGCAAATTTAATTCTTTTTTTCTGAAAATGAAAATCTATCACTTGCTCTGCTGACATTTGCAGTGACTGTAAATTCCTGAGTCGCGGACTTGATGATGATGATGATGATGATGATGATGATGATGATGATTGTTGCTTTAACAGGCCTAACAGTTTGTACATCCGCCCGAGACGCAGACACTGTTGAAACTGGCTCAAATACCGTTTCCATATACAGTATCGCCACATTGAAATATGCTTCATTGTAAATTATCAGCGAATCTAAAAAATTGACTCAATATGGCATTTTCTTTTACTAACATGATGCTCAGATTTATAGGAACACTATAACTTAGCTGTAAACGAAAACATTTTAATATTTTAATTCAGGAATAGTTAGTGGCATTAGATTCAAATTCAAATTTTACTATAATTATACATGTGTCTATTTGTGACAATTAGTTTTAGAATGGTCCATTATTGTGTTCTAGGTATTCATAATTCACTCCTCCTGAAAAGGAAAACAAAATGAGACAGTGAGATCGGAAGTAGATCATAGGGATAGTAAAAAATGTTCACCCGTGCCTTATTTCAGCTTCAGAAATTAGATGTAATGCTTTTCCAGGCGTTTGCTCTATAAACCAGCGTTTCTTCTTATGCCTTGCACTAGACTCATCCGAGTGGAGCGCTGGGGTGTATGCAGGAGAATTTATCTGAAGCCCATTAGTAGAGACGCAATCTGATAACGGCATACGGCAGATAAATCTCTACAATGGAATTATTGCCCGCCTGACTCTGATAAACTGAAAGGCTGGATTATATAGAGCGAATGTCTGAAGAACTTACACTTTCCATTATTGAACTTCTACACTGAAGTTTCAATAAAAGGAATTACAAGTGACTAGGTGACCTGTCCGAGAAATCCCGCATGTTCATAACGTAGTGGAGTAGCCCCTTGGAGAACTACTGGTGAACTAAGGAATACAAAAATGAGTACAATGTTTTACAGTCATGCTTACCACTTGATGTAATCTTTGATTTCTTAAACGGAAGCAAGTGCGTGCATTATTATACTGATGAATGTTCCGGAAGTAATTTTTGGTTTTACTATCATTATTTTCTTAACTGATAATTACAGCATCTTCTAAAACAGGCGTCCCAACGGCCAAAATGTGAAGTAGACGGCAACGATGACACGTATTTTCCTACAGCAACAGTATTTGCAAATCGCACACTTCGTACAATTTCCTTAAAGTCATCTTAAAAAAGAAATTATCGATTTTTATGAAATGTGAGTGCAATTCATCACTGATGATGTCTATTCTCTTTCTTTTGAATGCTCATTTGTCACGAGCGGTTACTTGTGAGTGCCACAAAAGGGATCTATACTACTGAAATAATATATATAATGATTCTTGTTTCCGTTCTATACGACATATTACGTCTTAGGCAAACTGTTGTGCAGTAATATATTTTCTGCTGTATTAGAAGTGCGATGCATTTTCAGGGCTGTCTTATTCCCAACCATATTCTAACAATCACCTGTCACAGTTCCAGAATACGTCGCTTTGATCTGTAACAGTATGTTGGATATTGTATTGCGTGTTGTTAAGCTCCCTGCAGTTCACAAGGGTTTCTGTTAAAAATTTATGGTGAATATCGCGTTTGGAATATTTGAGGGGAGCGGCAAACTTGCATTGCTATATGCATGTCACCGAGGTCACATTCAGAGGTTTCTCATTTAGAATCCATGACGCCAGCCGGGAACCCCACATTGCTATTTACGGGTCGTTGGTTGTGACCAAAACGGCTTTTTTTTTTTTTTTTTTGGAAACTATGAGGCGAACCGGTAACATGGCATTTCTGTAAGGGTTATTACATTGAAACATACACTGGTGTCTAGAAACATACCTTATACATACTGGACAGCATACACTGTACAGATCAATACAGTAGATAAATATATTCATTGGCGTAGGTAAGGCCGTGAGTCTTTCTGTTATACTAAATCAGTTCTTGTACATTAGAATCATGCTATCGGAATTAATACTAAACTAGGTGACCCGTGCGAGAAATCTCGCATGTTCTTAAAGTATGTGGTGGAGCAGCTTCCTCGTGAACTAAGGAATACACAAATCAATACAATATTAGACAGTCTTACCACAAAATGTAATCTTTGATTTTTTAGCATTTACAGAATCCACTTCAACGGAAGCAAATGCAAGTGCATTATTATACTCACGAATGTACCGGAAGTAATTTTTGGTTTTACTATCATTGTTTTCTTAACAGACAATTACAGCATATTATAATGATATAAAACAGGCGTCCCAGTGGTCAAACTGTGGACTGCAATGATGGCGCGTGTTTTCCTACAGCAATAGTATTTGCAAATCGCACACTTCGTACATTATTTTTAAAATCACTAAGAAATTATCGACATTTATGAAATGAGAGTACAATTCGTCACTGCTAATGTCTATTCTCTTTCTTTTGAATGCTTATTTGTCACGATCGGTTACTTGTGAGCGCCGTAAAAGGGATCTATACTACTGAAATTATATATATATATATATATATATATATATATATATATAATGATAAAGCTAAGTTACTCCAACTCAATCAAAATTGATTATAACTGAAATAAATTCCACCCCCGTAAGACATAGACGATTGTAAAATTAGTGAAGATGAAAATCCACGGCCTGTTTCCAGTTTCTACCGTGTCAGGGATGGAATGAATGAAGCCCCATCTAGCGGCGAAGATGGGAATTGTGCCAGCCGCCGAAGCCTGTCGCACTCCTCTGGGGAAATGATTAATGACTGACAGATGCAATGAAATGATATTGGAGATTGTTGGGATGAATGATGATAGGGATAACCGGAGTACTCGGGGAAAAGCCTGTCCCGCATCCGCTTTGTCCAGCACAAAACTCACATGGGGTGATCGGAATTTGAACCATGGGACCCAGCGGAGAGAGGCCGGCGCGCTGCAGCCTGAGCCTCGGAGGCTGTCTGTAAAAGTAATAATAATAATAATAATAATAATAATAATAATAATAATAATAATAATAAAAATTATGCTTATCTAATACATGCATTTTGAGCGCTGCACCTCAGGGAGAAGTTTGGACTGACATCATTGAAAACACCATCACAATGTATCACATCGACAGCTTACTGATGGGCGTTCGTAGAAGTCTGCAGATAATCACCCGCACCGTTCAACTACTTGTTATAATCCTGAAAAGAAATATCTATACTCTCCACTATAAAGGACGCTGGTTGTTGATTGAAACTGTTTTCCACAGGATAACAAACAACTTGATTGGCAGTGAACCGCTTCCTTCTTTTCTTCTTCAACGCGCCTTATGCGTGATGGCCGCATGGGGAGAAATGTTGACTGGAAGGTGAATGATCCATGCGACCCCAGTGGAAACGCGTTGCGTGCCAATTGTTGCGTTAGCAGCATGTGGACATGCATTTGCATGGAGAGCAATTATTCTCTCCTATCCATGTATCCTTTACAGGGTGTGGTGACATGTCATGTGCGATTGCAGAGTTTTCGCCATATTCTTGTATCCTGTGCTAGATGCGTCGATTGATGTAGAGACCTCCCAACCAGCTCCTTCATCTGTTCAATCCACCTTGCCGGAGCTCTTCCTTGGGTCCTTTTCCCCTGCACTTTTCACTCTACGATAAGCTTTTCCATATCTAGAGTCCTCCTCGATCTGTGACCAAAGTATCGTAAATAGGCCTGGCTAATCTTCCTCATGAGCCTGTCTTTGAGCTCCTCTAGGGCAGCAGCGCTCGTCCGGTGCTCGACCCATGATACTCTTAGAACTCGGCGGTACATCCACAGTTCCATCTCTTCAATCTTTCTCCTGTCTGCTTTATTAATTGTTCAGGTTTCTGCTCCGTGTGTGATGATAGGGAATTTACCAGCTTAAGTCTGATGTTGTTAGTGATGGCACTGTATTTCCAGATCTTCGTCATCTTCGCCGTCAGATTGCGTGCCATTGCAAGGCGTTGCCTGATCTCACCTGAGCAGCCCCCATTGTTCGTTACAGTACAAGTACACTTCGTGATAATTTTCACTAGCCAAGCATTCTTTGCTCAAGAATTGGATCATGCCACTTCGTATTCGTTTGGACGTAACCAGTAAATACACTTGTTACTTCAACCTTTTCCTCTGCTTAGCGGCGCAGATCTCAGATCGGCACCAAATCATGCAGTACTGCCTCCTCGTCAATTTATTTGCGGTATTGCCTGCTCTGTGTACATTTCAATTGAATGGCCCTTATATGACAATGACCGTGATAAGGGGTCGTATTCAAGAACAAGACTTTGAGGCGAAGTCGAGTTTGTACCCACAAAGTCACCATTTTCTTATTCATAGTCAACACTTTGTGGAAAGTAGACTTTGGCCGATACTTTTCTTCAAAGTCGCCATTGATTCGTACTTTGAGTTCACAAAGTCGACTGTAGCAAAAAAAAAAAGCAAAGTCACCTCCGTACAGGCCATGAAGGCCCTTGGAGGAGTGGAAGGTAAAGGCTTCCACCATTGTTAACCTCGGCACGTGATGGGGTAGAGTGGTTAGCTCTACGCCCGGCCGCCTTTGCCCCCCAGGAATTAACCTGGTACTCATTTTTGGTGTAGGCTGAGTGAACCTCAGGGCCATATGCACCTCCGGAAGTGGAAATCTCGTTCCTTAAATTTTACGACTTCCTGACGGGGATTCGAACCCACGTCCTTCCGGGCGAACCGAGCACGCCTTTACCGCCTCGGCCAAGCAGCCCCTAAAGTCGACTGTAGAGGATAATAAAATTGCGGACATTCTAAAAATACCATAATCGAGTTTATGGAAGATCTTGAAGATGTCCAGGAGATCATCCAAGCCTCACATACTCCTCGAATAAGCGCTATGTTCTAGTTATAGGGTAGGCCTAATTTACTTCTTATAGGCAATTTTCAACTGTTTTCTGCTCTCTTGCGAAATGTAAGCCAGCCAATAGTTAGCAGAATAATTATAAGGGCATCTGTACTGATTGCCCGGAAAAGACCTCAGTTTGTCAAGTTTTCACAAGCTGAAAAATCTTTTATTTTTCTTCCATGATTCAGCAAAAAAAACACGAAAAATTACGATACGCTAGGGCTGATTAGAAATAACTAAAAATGCTTGACCGAAGGCGCTCTTATCTTGTTGTCTATTATTATTATTATTATTATTATTATTATTATTATTATTATTATTATTATTATTATTACAGACATCATTGCAGTCCTCAATCATAGTTCATAAAATCTCTGCATTGCAAAGTCTACCTCAGTCAAAGTTGACTTTGGGGAAGGTAGCATGTATGAAAGCAAAGTTAGACTTTGTAAATTATCCACTGCAAGTCTTGTTCTTGAATACGGCCCTAAAACAGCTTCTTATTTGGAAATTACTGCAGAAACATTCCCTGAGGAAATTTATAACCAGAAATTGACGAAAACTCTGTCGCCTCTCATAAACCTCATGTACCAGAGATTTTTCTCAGGCAAACTTTGCAGAGTGCGAGTTCATTCTCGTAATCTTACAAAATGACAAGTGAATGACAGGCGAATCAGTACAATCATGTTAGTAATAATCATTTAATGTTAGAATGTGTAACTGCAGAAGATTTATTACGAGTCGTTTTAGTTGGAACCTTGACAGAGCTGCGTATAGAATGGGATTTATGACTTCGCTTGCCATTGGTGATTTATACTATCGTGTGCGATGTTGGAACTGTGATAGTTGAAGAACTGGTTGGGTTACCCTCTACGTAAGTTAAGACCGACGAGAGAAGATTCCTGTTGTTCTTGACGTGATGTCCTCTAAATGTCTTCCGTCATGTTATGGCCTATATTATTATGTATATTTGATTCGGGATGAACTCAACGTCCACATGTGTTTTCATAAAGAGAAATAATGTTTTAAGATTAACTGTATTAATTCTCAAATTTATGTTATGTGAGTTGAGTTCAAGTAAGGAACTATATTTTTCAACTTTAGTAGATTGATCGAAAGACGTTCATTGCGTGCCATACACAATGCATAGTCAACGATCTATATACTACGAACAGCAAACGTTAACCTCAATGTGATTCAGTTGTTTTGCTTCAATTGGGGTCATAATGAGTTATATATGGTACTTCCCTTGTTTAAGTTCTATCCTTAATATTTATCAATATTTCTGTTTTAAATTATTTCTTTCAAACCAAAGTTACAATCTCAGAAGTTTTTATGAAGGTTTTCCACTTCAAATCACTAAAAACTACTAAACTATTAGCTACACATATACTGTGAATTTCTTTTCAAAGTTACCGTTGCTCTAAATTAGTTGTAAGTGTACCAAACATCACTCTTCGTTTAAGCGCTATCAATACAATAACTTGGGATTTGGGTTAGGCTACCCATGATAAAATATTAATTTTTAGAAGTATAAAAATACTCTTTATATACAATGGGGATAAGATTACAATTCATAAAATCTACTAAATGTCTTTCTCTCCCAGAATTTTGTCATTTTTGTGTCATTTAGTTTAACTCTACCACAATTTCTTGACGCTCATTTTAGTTGTTTGTTACTTATATAAAAACCGATGTTATTAATTTTTATGTTTAATTTGCCTCAGTCAAGTATTCTTGTATGTTGTCTGAATTAACCATATCACAAAATGATTTCTGAAATTCATCATATATTGACGGACTGAGATGCCCACTCCAACTCGGCAAAACTCAAAATTATGATTTCTCAACAAACAAATTGGCTGTTAGGAACTGCTCCTCCAACGTACAATCTATTGATCACTGTTTCACCGTCAAGGCATGGAATCTTCTCTCGCCAAAATATTAGGAAATTCATTCAGAAGCGTTCGGGAGTTAACATTTTAGCAAACCACCAATTAAACAGACAATTTTGGTGTTTCTACTCACTCCCTTATTCTAGCTCTTTCAGTAATTTACATTCCTTTTAGTCTGTATATTATGCGAGGTTCGTTCAAGATCAGGAGATTTTGGAGAAGTATTTTGTAAGGTAAACCTTTCTATAAAATTAACATTATTTGTTGTTGTTCTCTTCTTGAATATCTTCTAATCGTTTTAAATTAACTTGCTGCATATAATTCGTTGCATTAATTAGTTTTTATTCTAGTGGTATTTATTTATTTACAGTGTTAATGATAAAATGTGAATTATTTTTATTCTATATTTAATGTGAGTGATTTTAAGTAATTCATTTACATAGTTAGAACATGCTGTATAACATTACTGTGTTTGCTAATATAGTTTGTTGACACTTCTTGGTATGTTTGTGCTGAATATTTTGAGAAATACCTGTTTTTTGTTAGACATAAAACATATTGAACAGAACTGTCATTACATTGAGCCTATGTGAGTGCAACAATGGTTGGTTCTTCAGAAGTTGTGTAAGGAAAAGGCTTCGAATCAAATCTCAAAATTCACAATGCACTAATTTAATTACCCTCATTTGAAGTATCTTTCTGGAACACATTACTAATGATTACGGAAATTTAAATAATATTTGTATCTAATTAGATGCGGGGTATAACGGAATAAAATTGATTCTACCGAAGATGAAATTAAAGGGACCCTGGATACCTCATTGTTTGTCACTCAAACTCTTAATATCAAATTGTATTACCTTGTAATTGCTTAAAACGGTTCTGATATTCTGGTGAAGTTTGTGCAGAAATGGAAAAATTCCTCGATTTAATATACTGAAGAAAATATTGGCATATCAAATACATTCTTTGTAACGCTAGGCGTTTCCACAGCAATCTTTAATGTGACATCCTTCAACTAATTGAATAGGAGGTTATGTTTCTAGGAAAGTGCTCGTATAACATTGATGACATTCTAGTTATTAATCCACGTTGAAGCTATCATACAGTAATACCAGTATTCATTAATTTGTTATATCATACAGAGTTATTATAGGACTTGTATACGCTAACCATTGATGTAACTCGCTGAGTTATAGCTAATATTAAGTTAATTCGCGAAGTTCTATTTTACATTAAAATGTTGTGTCATTTTCGTGTTGGATGTCAGGACTAGAAGTGACGCGTATCTTACTGATATGTACTCTGTAGGAAAATCTTTCATCTCTGAATTCTTATATAAATAAATGTGGATGCCAACGTGATAATCACGAGGCTTATACGATTGTAACGTGTGACCGATACAATGAACAAGTAGGTTACAGTATATCGAACAACTTTTCCGTCCCTTCTTTGTGTAAGTTATTTAAATCAATACGTGGAAGAAGAAACAAATGATGCAAATTTAAAGTAAACATTTTTTTTGCAATGGATAACATTTAATGGAGGGTTCTTCATGAAATAAGAGGGTAGTGGTATAATTTTAGTAACCTGTTTACTTTAGTTGAATCATTATTACCGCCATAGTCAGCGGCCTTCTGTCCAACTGGACCTAGAGTAAATAATACCAGGAGTAAGGTCGTATTTGGAATAAAAATCTGTTTGAAACTTATAGACATAAGTAGTCCATTCTTGACTGCTCTAATGGACGTTAAAGGAGGAGTTAATATTCTTGCAGCCTACCATTACTATTCATTACTTATTATTTATTTAGTCGTTCATGTCTCGACTTGTTTAAAGGCTTCTTCAATCCGTAATTGCTCTCATAAACTCTGACAATAATTAAATGTGAAAGCAACTTAGACATTGTTGTATGTCCGGCGCTCCCTTCTCGCTCCGCCAGCCAGCTACACGCGCGCCAAGTGTCATTCTTCTAGCCTCGACGCGCAGCCCTCAGTGCGCGTGCCTGAACAGTCGTGTGTGTACTATAAAGAGGAACTCCCAGCCTGTCCAGATGCCCACTTGCCCCGGTGTCCAGCTCCAGAATACACCCTACGTCGAGCACGGAGGCTACTCCTCTTGAAAATGTGCTTCGGCCAGGTGGACTGAATTTCTGGCAGTACGAGGTCTCACCTCTGGTCACCGCTCCTCTTCCGCTGCCCATATCCAGTCATTCTATTACATATTTCCCTAATTAATGCAAGCTCCCTTGGTTTCGCCAAGTAAGAATTCTTCCAACATTGAACTTGCCTTTATGAACTCAACAAGGAAGGACTTTCCAAAACATTTATGTCAGTACTTCTGATAGTTTTCGACTATCGACTTTTCATATCAAGGACTATCTTTTCGAGATAGAAGTGGATGTAAATACTGTAAACTTGTATATAGTGTACAAAAGATAGACTCTTTCTCAAGATTCCTAATTCATTTGCTTCAAGTTAAATTTCATTTTATTTGTGTAAATAGTGTATTTTGCATTTGAAGCGAATAATAAAGTTGTGTTTTGTAAATCTCAACCTTGGTTGCAACAGACATGCTTCAGCTGTGTTGTTGTTGCCGCTTCTGGTGTTCTTAACGGCAGGTTTTGTTGCTGCTTTCTTCTTCATACCGTGACCTTTTCTGTTGGCCCAGTAATACTAAATTTTCTTGCTGGATTGCGGCTCCATAGCTAAATGGCTGGCGATTGATCACAGGGGTCCCGGGTTCGATTCCCGACAGGGTCAGGAATTTTAACCATAATTGGTTAATTTTGCTGGCACGGCGGCAGGGTGTATGTGTCGTCCCCGTCATCATTTCATCCTCATCACGACGCGCAGGTCGCCTATGGGGGTCAAATCAAAAGACCTGCACCTTGCAAGCCGAACATGTCCTCGGACACTCCCGGCACTAAAAGCCACACGATATTTATTTTCTTGCTGGACTCTATTTTGCGTTCCTCGTACCATTTCCTGGTCTCATTGTGGCTTGCTTCTCTAAGCGATGTTAGGAAGGTCCTGGGTTTGATAGCTGAACGGTAATTATTAATATTATTATTATTCTACCGCTTCTCGCACACCCTGGTTGGGTAGAGGTTACGAGCTGTGTCGTACATGTGTATTTGGTCTTGTTCTGTGGCCGGATGCCCTCCCCAACGCAAAGCTTATGTGGAGGAATATACTCACTATTACGTGTCTCTGTGGTAGTTGGTAGTGTGTTGTGGTGTTTGAATATGAAGAGAAGTGTTCAGACGATCGCAAACGTCCAGCCTCTGAGCTAGAAAAATAAACCAAAGCGTGTTGAAAATCCGTTAATCAAACGGAAATTGAACCCGGGGGCCTTTTACTCCAAAATCTACTACTCTTTCCATTAGGTCAAGGTGCTGAACAGGAATATAATATCTATGTGTATTATATACCTATCGTGGAAATTGTCCTCTTCCTCTATATAGAGTTTGGATGACATGTTTGTAGTAGTTTCGAGAAAGACTAGAAATGAAGAACATTCTAAATGTCCGCCGCTGTGGAGTAGTGTTTAGTGTGATTAGCTGCCACCCCCTGGAGGCACGGGTTCGATTCCCGACACTGCCACGAAATTTGAAAAGTGGTGCGAGGGCTGGAACGGGGTCCACTCAGCCTCGGGAGGTCAACTGAGTAGAGGGGTGTTCGATTCCTACCTCAGTCATCCTCGAAGAGGTTTTCTGTGGTTTCCCACTTCGCCTCCAGGCAAATGCCGGTATGGTACCTAACTTAAGGCCACGCCCGCTTCCTTCCCTATTCCTTGTCTATCCCTTCCAATCCTCCCATCCACCCCCCTTCCCGCAAGGCCCCCGTTAGCATAGCAGGTGAGGCCGCCTGGGAGAAGTACTAGTCCTCCTCCACAGCTGTATCCCCTGCCCAAAGTCTCAAACTCCAGGATACTGCCCTTGAGGCGGTAGAGGTGGGATCCCTCCCTGAGTCCGATGAAAAAACCAACCATGGGGGGTAAACAGACTTAGAAAGAAAGATAATCCTAAATATTTTTTTCGCTGTAGTAAAAACTGAAAAATAGTTCTCACTGAGCATACTCTATTCCCTTATTGTTACCAACTATTAATAGAATATGGTGTATATTCTCCAGAGAACTGAATGTTGAGAAGCAGATGAAGTTTAAGTGGAATTTATTTATTTATTTATTTATTTATTTATTTATTTATTTATTTATTTATTTATTTATTTATTTATTTATTTATTTATTTATTTATTTATTTATTTTAACTCTTTACGCGTGATAAACAGCAGATTGTGCAAATAGAATGAGTAGCGTAAAAATACAATAAAAGAGAAATATTGGTGTCATGAACAAAGACAGCTGTATATCTAATGATATTTGCAATTGATAATATGTACTCGAGGTTTCCACACAACAGTTGATAGTGTGGCACTGAAGATGTTAGATATTCCTCAGATGCCTTCATCTCAGACTCCTTGATGATGTGTCAAACTGTCTGATTTAGAACACCGGATTCACAACTTACAATAGGACGATTTTGAATTTTATGTGCACATACTCCATGATTTTCATGCTATTCGGGCCGCCATGTAGCTGTTAATTTGCGTTCGGGAGATGGTGGATTCGAATTCCATTGTCATTGTTTTCGGTAGTTTCCCATTTACACACACAACTGTTGTTTGCTATCGTCGCTATAAGACCTCTCTGGGTCGGTGCGACGTAAAACCACTACCAAAAAGATATATAAGATGACCCAAAAGTCCGTTAACATTTGACGAGGCAATACTTCACGGGATATTGGAGGTAGAGAGGTAATAACTGACACGTAAGATTGGCATGACATGGGGTTTTATTGATACCAACAACGAGTGCTCAAACAGGCCAACAGATGGTGCTGGACACCAACACGTCAGTGATGCCACATAAGACCCGTGTACGGTATAAAAGGAACTGTCGTGAGAGAGGGTGTCAGGTGCGCGTGCTGAGCCGCCACTTCAGTCATGCTTGACCTCCCCGATCTCCCGACCTCAATCCATGTGATTATTGGTTGTGAGGTTACCTGATGTCGCAAGTCTACTTCGATCGTCAGACCTCATTAGCGATGCTAAAGGACAACATCCGACGGCAATTTCTCACCATACCTACGGATATGCTGTACAGTGCTGTTCACAATATTGTTCCTCAGCTACAGGTATTGTTGATGAATGGCGGCCGACATGTTGAGCATGTGTTGTAAATAATATTTTCTTTGCTAAACCTCGATTGTTTTGCTAATTATTGCTTGTGTATCGTATGAAATAATCACTTATACAATTCCTAAGTGATAATCGTTTAGTGTTATCTTTATTTTCAATATTTTTCAGATTTTCGGCTACTATCGTCTATATTGTAACAATTCAGGATGTCCATGGTAATTTCCTGTTTGTGAACTGATGTCACAGCTGACATTACTTTTATTTATTTATTTATCATTTCGATCCGAGGTAACCGGTCACATGCCCGGCAGCGCGGTGTAGGGGGCAACGCGTCTGTCTGTCACCCGTTGGCCCCGAGTTCGATTTCCGATCTTGTCAGGGGTTTTTAATTGTAAACCATTAATATCCCTGGCCTGGGGACTGGGTGTTTGTGTCTTCCTTACATTCAACACTCTACACTACCGCAATTACACTTACACGCAGGTTTCTATCATATGGTGAAAGTAATTGCAAAAGATCTGCAGAGGTCGACGCTACGAACAAAAATCTTTTTTTTTAAGCCGGTCACATTGATAAAAGAGTACTGTATTGAAAGCGTCAACTTATATGTAATGTTCATAAGACAACACAATGAAATGTGGAAAAAGAACTTAAAAGTAAGTAATACAGTGTTAATAAAAATTATGTTAACACTCAAAGGGACATGAGCCGTAGAGATCAGAGATACTTCGGAATGTAATGACATTCAGCGATGAAGCCACTTTTCACACAAGTGGATTTGTGAACCGACATAACGCGATTTTCTGGGCCGCCAAAAACCCACGAGTGATTTGGGAGCATGAACGTGACTCCTTCAAAGTGAATGTTTGGTGCGGTTTGACCGTTGCTGGAGTAATTGAACCCTATTTTTTGATACACGAACAGTAACTTCTGACGTCTACTTACAGATGAAGCAGCAGTACGCCATTGATGAACTACCACTAAAAATCCGCCGTACAGGGTATTTCCGACAAGATGGGGCTCTACGGCACTGGGCCCCGTATTGTTAGAGACTATAACGATGAGACGTTTCCAATTCGATGGATTGGTCGTGATGGACCATTGTGCTGGCCTCCACAATCTTCTGACTTTGATTTCTGGTTATGGGGCACGGTTAAGGGGTGCGTTTACAGTAGGAAGGTTCCCGATATCAATGACATAAATGAGCGTATACGGGGTGTGATATCATCCATTCCCCGTGAAATGTGTGTACAGGCTTTAAATAGTACTGTCAACCGTTAGTTCTTATGTGTTGGACGTGATGGCGGCCAGGTTGAGTGCATTTAACATTTTCGATGTAATTCGTTTATAGATGTACATAGATATATGTAAAGCTAATAAGATTTGTCTGCCATTTGAGTGTTAACATAACTAACCCTGTATTTCGTTAAGTAATGTCTGAAGTTATTTAACGAAATAGACTGTTAACAGTTTTGGGAAGAACGGTTAGAGTGGGAATATATTGCCTGGTCGTTGTTGGTGTATAAACCACCATCTCCTGTTTTTTAGCTCTGAGTACGAGTTATACATGCTTGTTAAACACGGGCACTGCGTTTGAATGCCCGGGGTAATTACTTCTCCTCGCTGTTATGGTAGGATCTATGGAGCTGCTGAACTAAATATCCTTCTCTTCAACACTGGTCTTACAAGTAGTATAACTTTTTATGAACACAGGTGGTATGTTTATCGCAATGCTAAATTCTCTCTCAACTTACGACTTGCCTGTGGTCTGCGCTTGTAGCTTCCCTCTTCCTGTTACCATGTGAAATGTGTTTATACAGCCTCTGCTTTGATCGATCATATTGTTATTCACTGCCAGAGCCCATTGAACTTATAGCGCAGTTCACATGCTCGGTATTTCTGAAAGTAAGAAGTTGACTGTTCCATTTGCATTCGATTTATTTATCTGCTAGTTCATAAGCCTGCATTCGACATTCGAAATTACTGTATAAAGTAACTAGAAATTATGAATGGACTATTAATATATCTTATGAAAAAAAATTAGTCGAGCCCTGTGCTGTAGTGGTTAGCGTGATTAGCTGCCACACCCACAGGCCCGGGTTCGATTCCCGGCTCTGCCACGAAATGTGAAGAGTTTCACGAGGGCTGGAACGGGGTTCACTCAGCCTCGGGAAGTCAACTGAGTAGAAGTGGGTTCGATTCCCACCTTACCTATCCTCGAAGTGGTTTACCGTGGTTTCCCACTTTTCCTCCAGGCAAATGCCGGGATGGTACCTAACTTAAGGCCACAACCGCTTCCTTCCAATCTTTCCATCCCCCACAAAGCCCCTGTTCAGCATAGCAAGTGAGGCCGCCTGGTCGAGGTACTGGTCCTCCTTCCTTGTTGTATCCCGTGACCCAAAGTCTCGCACTCCAGGACACTGTTCTTGAGGCGATAGAGGTGGGATCCCTCGCTGAGTCCGAGGGAAAACCAACCCTCGAGGTTAAACGGATTAAGAAAGAAAGAAAGAAACCTGCCAAGACGATTGCTAAGTAGGTGGATAATAATAATAATAATAATAATAATAATAATAATAATAATAATAATAATAATAATAATAATCTGTCTAAATATAGTCGCCTTCTTGGATCGTGCCGTGTCTCCGCGGTCCACTTGATGACGGATATCCCCACCGAACAGCTCGAATGGTTGGTGGCGGAACCATTCTTGAACAGAGTCTCGGACTCACCATTCCTTGCAAACCGTCATCGCTTCATCGTATTTTCTTTTTTTTTTTCTTCCTTTTATTTCTTCTTTTAACAAATACCCATACACTCAACTCTCAGTTTCCCATAATTGGATCAATCGCGTTGCGGCTTAACCACGATATCAAAAACACTAAAAATGCGTAAGTATTATAATAGATTTATTAAACACACGGTGTACTTTTAACAAAGAATGGTTGTAAGGTCCCTTGAAAGTTATCATCGTTTGCATAGAAATTCAGAGAATTTATCTTCTCCTTACAATCAATCAAGTGGTACTGAGGGCAATACAAGCCGCAGAGCGTACAGGAACACTGGGTTGAAGCATGATGGTAACAAATTCTGTGGTGAAAGCCATGCGCTGCAGTCCGCGTGAAGACATGTCGGAGTTCAAAGTTGGACTCTTTCCATACATCTGTGTTCATTGCAGGAGTTTCATATAAGTCTTGATCTATTGCTGCAAGCTTTTGCTGTCTTTGTTCGATGTGGGCCTCATATGCTGGGGTGGATTCTAGATTATTACTTATCATTATCTCCCTGATGAAAACGTCCGTGTCCGCCAGTTTGTACACTAACCGTGTCCGAACTGTTCTGTGTAGCAGTAATGCTCTTTTCAAGTAGGTGGCTTTCACAGCTTCCAGTCTCCCCAGGTTGGCCATAGTGAGGTGCGTCCATATTTTGCTGATAGCATAGCATGTTAAAGAGAATGAAGGCGGTTCCTACTGATAGTTTCTCAATGCTCCTTATTTCAAATATGGATTTGATCGCTGCAGTGCAACGTTCCTCTATGTGTTTAGTAAACGTCTTCCTAGTTACTTGCAAGGTTAAGCCCAAATAACGATACGAGTTTACCAGCTCTAGTTTGTTATTGCCGCACTCAAAGACATCTTCTGTGGAGATATTTCCTCCTCGCCTAAATTTCATAACTTTTGTTTTGCTGGTATTTATCTCTAGATCATTTCTCAGAGACCATTCGTTTAGCTTATTGAGTCCTTGTTGCAGGGATTTTCTGTTTTTAGATAGCAATATCATGTCATCAGCGTACAGGAACATAAGTATTAGGAATATGAATGAAATGGCGTTTGGCTTTTAGTGCCGGGAGTGTCCGAGGACATGTTCGACTCGCGAGGTGTAGCTCCTTCAATTTGACGCCGTAGGCGACCTGCGCGTCGTGATGAGAATGTAATGATGATGAAGACGACACATACACCCAGCCCCCGTGCTAGCGAAATTAACCAGTGATGCTTAAAATTCCCGACCCTGCCGGGAATCAAACCAATAGGGCAGCGCGCTAACCATTTAGCCATGGAGCTGGACACGAGTGTTAAGAGTTACAGTAATACAAGCACAACAAACAGTTATGCATGGTGCTGCCTTGGCAAATGTCGAACCATTGCTGGAGTACATCGAGGCCCAGGGTGATGTTCTGATCACCGAAAAATTTGTTTTGAGAAACTTGAGAAGCAAAATAAATAAAAAGTGTTTCTCGGCACAAAAGCAGAAAACCATGACTGATTCTTTTCAGAAACAGTAAAGTTAGTCTGAGTATTTTTCTTTGCCTTATTAGTTTCTACGAAAAGTACTGTTTATTTTTCCAGTTATTAATTGTGCCAAGTGCTACTTTTACTGCACAGCATTTGGATAAGTTAATAAAAAACAATACAGTCGTATAATTTATTATTATTTTAACTGTACTTACAGAACGCTTGTTACATTTTTAATTTTTTGCGGGTTAACCGCGATTTTACTTATCCACTGGTCCTCCTCCCCAGTTGTATTCCCTGACCCGATGTCTGACGCTCCAGGACACTGCCCTTGAGGCGGTAGAGGTGGGAACCCTCACTGAGTCCGAGTTAAAAAGGAACCCTGGATAGTAAACATATTCATAATAATAATAATAACAATAATATTTCTTTGTCCTTCTTTCTTTCTTTCTTGCTTAATTCCTTTATCCTCCAGAGTTGGTGTTTCCCACGGTATTGTCCCGGAGCGTGAGACTTTGGGTCGGGGGATACAACTTGGAAGTAGGCCTAGTACCTCGCCCAGGGGCCCTCACCTGTTGGGCGGAGCAGGGGCCTTGTGGGTAGAGGGGAAGTTTAGAAGGGATAGACAAGGAAGAGGGAAGGAAGCAGGCGGTGACCTTAAGTTAGGAGGAGAAGTGGGAACGACAGAAAATCACTTCGAGGATGGCTGAGGTGGGAATCGAACCCACCTCTACTCAGTTGACCTCCCGAGGCTGAGTGGACTCCGTTCCAGCCCTCGTACCTCTTTTGAAATTTCGTGGCAGAGCCGGGAATCGAACCCGGGCCTGTGGGGGTAGCAGTTAATCACACTAACCACCACACCACAGAGGCGGGCATAATAATAATAATAATAATAATAATAATAATAATAATAATAATAATAATAAAGTCTCAGTTTCATTTAGACAACTCTTATATATCTTGCTCGCTAACACCAATGCAATGGCCATAAAATATTTGTGGGCTTCTTGTTGAAATATTAGACCGGTCGTTCCGTTGCTTCGTACATTGTATTTATTTTGGAGTACGATACATTATTTTTCCATGATGATATTTTCCCTTTAAGTTTCACTCTGCATGTGAATCTGAATAAATGGTTTCTCCAGTTTACATCCTCATTCTGTGCTAACCACAGGCTATTCTGTATATTTGAAGAGAGATGTATCTCAGGCTTCTCTTTGAACGACGAGCTGTAATATTTCTTGTTTACATTTCCAGAGGAATATTAACCGTCGTAAATGTGTAGGATATATATACTGCCGCTTCAAGTTGTGTTAATTCTTAGTGAGGCATGTCTGTCGGAGCTTCCTTAAGATAGAAATTGGACGATATGCGGCGTAGGGTAGGGAGGATGAAAATTGCATTGTTCTCAGTAATTACAACTTTGCACGTATATGACAGCCAGACTATAGAGAAGGTAAAGTCTCGCTTTCTGAAAGTTACTCTTAGCTTGTCTAAATTCACTCCGTCAAGATTGGTGTATGAGCTGACAAGTGAAACATTCCCTATTGAAGGTATTTTCTGCACCCCCTGCCGCCTCGCTTGTTCTGTTGTTATGGGACAAAGGATGTAACAAGATCGGCTGTTCCACCTTTCATTAAACCTTGTCTGCCCCAGGGGGAGTCACAAAACGAATGTGACTGTGACTCAGCTAGGGGCCTGAAGGTCACCAATCCATTCTCCCAAGTTGAGAACCCCAACGGTTTAGATAGATAATTTATTCTGGGTCGGTAGATGCAGAGTGGGTCGCGGCTGGTCTGTGGTCCAACAGCTATACACTCCGACCGGCCAACCGAGCAGAGGAGGGGTGGTCACGGCTCTACCGTGGCTCTTCGACTCTGTATTCGGGAGACGGGAAAGGGCTGGACCTCATGGCAGGGCCCCACCGTCGGCTGTCTTGAAAATGGTTTTCCGTGGTTTTCCATTCTCCTACACTAAGGCGAATGCCGGGACAGTTCCTAGTATATGCCACGGCCGCCAACCCCTTCACCTACTCCGGGCATCCCCCTCACCGTAAAAAATCTCCCGGCCTGAGAGACGGCGTAACCGTCTAAGAGGGCCCGCCTCCCCCTTCAGGGAAGGAATTACAATATCTTAGTAGTAGTAGTAGTAGTAGTGGTGGTGGTGGTGGTGGTGGTGGTGGTGGTAGTGGTGGTGGTGGTGGTGGTAGTAGGTAGTTATTTACTGTGGCAAGTTAAAGACAGTTGACCCCATGATACACTTAGGCCGATAACTGACTAATAACATATTATTAAAAAATAACCTATCGTAAACTTAAACTTTTTACGACTATTGAATATAGCTGACAATAACTACTTGTACATTAAAATTACGACCGTCATGGGGAAAGAGCACAATAATTCATAAAAGGAGTACGGTTTTAAGATATGTATATAATAAATAAAGTTGTAAAAACAAAAAGAGTATTACTGAACAAAATAGAATTATCAGTGAAATACAACTCTTGTACTGTGTTTATCCACTCAAGTTGAGAAAGGTACAGGGGAAGGATGAAGTAGGCGGAAGGAAGAGGGTTTAAAAGGAAAGAGGACGAGGAAGTGGGAAAGTGGATATGTCTGGCTGCCTTGTTATTTGTATCTTTTCATCAGATATTTTGTGCATGCACTTTTAAATTTCTTGGACACTGATACCCCTCTGATATCTTGAGACAGGTTGTTCCATTCACGAATTGCAGTAACTGTAAAGTTATTGCCATACGCTGAGGAATTGTGACTGGGTATGGTAAGGATATGCATGTTTACCGCCGTTACGACAAGTGACAGTAGCAGTTAATTTGAACTTAAGACTCCTGGACCGACGTCTTGAGTGTTAGTGTGTTTCATGTGGTGGATAGGTGTTAACTGTGAGGTGCTATTGACTGCTGCTCATCTTGGCCACAGAGCGGTGGCCTTTCAAGATAAACCCTCGCAGCCTCTGAATGTTTATTTCTGACTTCCCCTCTCTAATAATAGCTCATAATCGTTATGTCAATCTTCGTCTACTGAGAGTTGTAAAACCACGGCAGACTTCCGCTGCAGGGTTGTGGTTCACTGGAGTCTGTCCGCATTTCAAGCGGGAGATGCATTCCAGACTATTGCATCCTTTACTCCTTCCGCAGGATGAGGAGCATGTGGGTATTGGTACTCCAAACCACACAAGCACCTGTTTTAATTCAAGATTCAGATTTATTATTAATATTAGAAAGTCGGGAGATTGTGGATTCGAATCTCGCCGTCGGGAGCCATGAAGATTGCTTTCCGTGGTTTCCCACTTTAACACCAAGCAAATGTTGGGACTGTACCTTAATTAAGGCCACGGCCGCGTCCTCATCAGTCCTTGCCCTTTCCCGTCCCCTTTTCGCCATAAAACTTATCTGTGTCGGTGCGACGTAAAGCAACTTGTAAAAATAAAAAATATAAAAACCAATGTGTATACAATTATGAAATGAAAATTACTTACAATTATTAACTTAATGGAGTACCAATACGCATTTATTTATTTATTTATTTATTTATTTATTTATTTATTTATTTATTTATTTATTTATTTATTTATTTATTTATTTATTTATTTATTTATTTATTTATTTATTTATTTAATTTTTTACCCACCAGGGTTGGTTTGACTCCCAAACGCAGCGAGAGATCCCACCACTACCGCCTCAAGGGCAGTAGCGTGGAGGGGGACACATTTGGTCGGAGATACAACTTGGCTGGAGGACAAGTACCTCGCCCAGGCGGTCACACCTGCTATGCTGAAGAGGGACCTTGTGGGGAGGGGATGGGAAGATCGGAAGGGTAGACAAGGAAGAGGGAAGGAAGCGGTTGTTGCCTTAAGTTAGGTACTATCGCGGCATTTGCCTGGAAGAGAAGTAGGAAACCACGGAGGATGGCTGAGGTGGGAATAGAACCCTTCTCTAAATCAGTTAACCTCCCAAGGCTGAGCTGACCCCAATCGAGTGTTCGTACCACTATTGATATATCGTGGCAGAGCCTGAAATTGAACTCGGGCCTCCGGAGGTGGCAGCTCATCACAATAACCACTACACCACAGAAGTGATAATAATAATAATAATAATAATAATAATAATAATATAGTATCATTTTTACAAGGTCTAGAATGTCTTTCATTATCTCACACTTCATGAGCCTTTCAATTCTTTCGTAGACATATTCAATTTCCTTCGAGTTATCGGAACTTATTTCCCTTGTAGGTGATGCGTTATCTACGCCCCTTCTAAGTAAAGAAACACATTCATGATGTGTAGGAAAAAAATGCACGACTGGGATGTTTTTATTTGCATACATCATTCGTAATATATAATGTACATACACTCAACTACACAAAAAATTTGCCGTAAAAGACGATGAATTTCTTTCGAAATGGTCTTGCTTGGAATAGGATGAACACATTGATCTGGTGGTAGGATTCCAAGTAATAACTTTTCAGCCGCCGGCTGTCGTCGCGTTTCGAGAATGTGTGGCCAATGTATACCTTGCCGCAAGTACAGGAAATTTTGAGCTCTGTGTTATCTCACTCAGGTGATGTTAAGAAGCTGACACTGTATCTAGGTGTGACGTTACCTGTTGTAAATTCTCGCGGTTGACAGTAGCTGTTACGCAGCAAGCTCTTTCCACTCCGTTTGTCTCGAGACAGGTTTATATTTCATAGTCGTTCTCGTAACGCTCACTGAAGATGAGGTTCTACCCACCTACATTTGACTTCTACAGGGGCAACTACAGTATGTCGTTTCAGTTGGGTCTCGAATCCCACTGTCGACAGCCCTGAAGATGGTTTTCCGTGGTTTCCTTTTTCACATCAGGAAAATGCTGGGGCTGTATCTTAATTAAGGCCAACTCCTAGGTCTTTCCTGTCCCATTTCGCTATAAGACCTATCTGTGACAGTGCGTCGTAAAGCAACTATCAAAAAACGTTTCAGTTGAAGCTTATCATCCAGCTTCAGAATATAACTGGGTGTGCAGCAAAAGACGTAATTGAGACTCTGGTTACGACACTAAGTCAAAATTCTTAAGTGGAGATATCATTTAAATTTACTTTTCTCGAACCAAAAACTCGTATTCATAAAAAAAAACCTGTCCGTCCTATATCCGAAAATTATATTACTGCCGTAATTCCGACATTTTAAAAGCCCTTAGCGGCCATTTGTTATCAGAGCGCGTGCTATTAAAATCACAGCATATTTCCCTTTTCCCTATGTTAAATAAAATATGCTGTACATGTTGCTCAGGGACTAAAGTGAGGCCGTAATCAGGAGAAAATGAGTAGAAGAGATGTAAAGTGGCAGGAGATATGCCAGGAAGAAATACCGAGGACATCTGAAGGGGAAGCGCATGGAGTAGCCTACGGCAGTTCTGAAATGAATAAAAATTAAACTGCCTTTTTTCTTGCATTGCTGTTTTTCAATAATTTGCTATACGATACATTACTTATCAGACATTGCTGTAACTTGGTAAGGTTGTTATTAAAAGTACATGATTTTTTTTTTTTTTTTGCTAGGGGCTTTACGTCGCACCGACACAGATAGGTCATATGGCGACGATAGTACATGAATTTAAATTTGCTCATCGTATTGATGTTTGAAATTTTAAAATTAATTTTTATAAACAAATTTAGTTATTAATACAGCATTTCAAAATAATAGAAGATGAAAGATTAAATACTCACACCATGAACAACTTGTGTTTCAGTATCTATTACCTATATATTTTTTTAAATTTCAGCAAGGAAACAAAAACTTTAACGCAAGGAATTATTTGTTAGATCATTTTTTAAGAAAACAACATATGCAATAATTACAAAAATAATATATATACTTACCTGTAAATAGGTGTCATTTATATAAACTACTGTCCATACATATGCTTAAAATTTGGTTAGAGTAAGTAAGTAATTCTTTTTTATTCATGGCGAAGTTAGGGCTCAACACCCTCTCTTACACTTAACCACTACATTTAAGAAATTATTTAACAGAAATTTGACTTAAAAATACAACAAAACGTTTAAAAAACTGATATATTAGTAAAAAGCAAAGTCACCTCCGTACAGGCCATGAAGGCCCTTGGAGGAGTGGAAGGTAAAGGCTTCCGCCATTGTTAACCGCGGCACGAGATGGGGTAGAGTGGTTAGATTTACGCCCGGCAGCCTTTGCTCCCACGAATTAACCTGGTACTCATTTTTGGTGTAGGATGAGTGAACCTCAGGGCCATATGCACCTCCGGAAGTGGAAATCTCGTTTCTTAAATTTTACGACTTCCTGACGGGGATTGGAATCCACGTACTTCCGGGCGAACCGAACACGCCTTTACCGCCTCGGTCAGGCAACCCCTATATATATAGGCCTATTAGTACTAATAGCAAATATGAAGATAGTAATAATAGAAATAATTATAGAATTGCATCATGGCAATATGAGTGAAATGATAATAATTATAAAACTAACAATAGAAATAATAAAAAGGGAAATACAGTAAAGGCCTATACTAGCAAATACGTTTCTCTTTTTATAACAACATGCTCAATCGTACAAGTCAGCTGGAAGTATTCAGCAAGTGATTTCGGCAATCAATATTAAATCTCCTACGAGAACGCAAATCTCTGCTGTTAGCAGGGAGGGTATTCCACAGCCTAGCGGCAGTGACTACAAAGGAGCCGTTATAAATCCTGGCGTGACTGAGAGATATTGTTAAAGAGGAGCCATATCGTGTATCGTGGCTATGATAGGAGGAGAGGTAATCAAAGTTTGATGAAAGGTAATTTGGTACACCTGAGCTTAGAATTCCATGCAAAAGGGATACTATGTTGAGGCTGCGACACTCGTGCGCAAGAAGCCAGGATTACTCCCTATAATAAGGTGATGATATAATTAAGACAGTCGAAGTTCAAATTTCCAGTTTTACCGCCACATAAAGTAGTATATAGTTAAGTAGTCGGGGATACACTGAAACGAAATGGCGTATGGCTTTTAGTGCCTGGAGTGTCTGAGGATAAGTTCGGCTCTCCAGGTGCAAGTCTTTTGATTCGACTCCTTAGGCGACCTGCGCTTCGTGATGAGGATGAAATGATGATGAAGATGTTACATACACCCAGCCCCCGTGCCAGCGAAATTCATCTATTATGGTTTAAATTCACAACCCTGCCGGGAAACGAACCCGGGACACCTGTGACCAAAGGCCAGCACGTTAACCATTTAGCCAAGCAGCCGGACGGGGATATACTGATTACATCTATCATTTTTTCCTCTGTGGACTTCTACTGACTGTGCCTCATTAGTGTAGACGGGAAAGATGAGCTTTATTATATACCCGCAGTGGCGGCGAAGGGGAACCCGCAGGCTGGGGGGGAGGGGGTAATGGCTTGTGAGGGGCCCATGACCGTTCTTTAATTCAGTAGCTGAAGAGTGACTTTACATATTGATAAAGCTATAGCACACAACACACTATGATTTGTATTACAGAGGGTTATTCCACACTTAGCCATCGTAGTGCAGAGCTTCTTCCGTCAATAGGACTACGGTAGTTATTTCTGAAAAAATGTGGGTTTCCCAACCTGTTCCAATAATAACCTTCCCTTGCTGCCACTCACAAGAAGCAACAAGGGTTTTGAAGTAATTAGCCAGTTCTGAGAACCCAGTAGTCAGCGAAGATGCAGTAACAAAGACTTTCTCCTTATTTAAACACGGAATACTGAAGTTTCGAGCCTCTTTATAACACTCGGCAGTCATTGTAGATAAGTAGGCTTACGATGGACGGTTGAGTTGTAAATTATTTGGTCCTAGGAACGAGATTATTTCTTAATATTGTGCCGGTCAGCGTGTTTTGGTTACTATAATTCTTGTGTGTGTGTGTGTGTGTGTGTGTGTGTGTGTGTGTGTGTGTGTGTGTGTTCGTACCATATACGTGTAATATTTTAATTCCTTCGGATTGATAACTATATTATTATTGCGTCGTTGTTGTTCGCTGTAATAATATACAACCCTGTACTGCTAAATAAACTTGTAACTTTCCTTACCAGGAAACGAGGGGCCCATTTTCAGTTATTGCGGGTGGGCCCCCAACTTCTTAGCGCCGCTACTGTATACCCGGTTTTTTGGTTTTTCGTCGAAGTCGATGATGCCTGTTCGACGAGTGCAGCCACTTACTTACACATCTACACTCCGCATATACGAGAGTTGGGGCAAAAGTTATGGCAACTATTTCTTTCCGCATGAATGCGGTATCTGGCGGACGAATGGAAATACACAGATGAGAGTGAGGAGCGTAAAGTGCTGCGGAATGTATGAATACTGCCGACTAGCTTTACCAGCTGTAGAATTTAAAGCGAGGAGTCTGTCAGCCGTGAAGAACTTGTGCTACATAGTGTTTATTCTCAGAGAGTACAGTAACCTTCAAAGTAGTTCTCTAGATTGTCCACAGTACATTGCCAACAATGCGGGACAAGTAGTCTTACTGACTGGAGACCATTTCAGCACCGAGATGGCGGCGCAGCGCTCTCAACATGCCGCTAGGGACCAGCATCATCACCTTTTTATTTTTTGGCAGGGAAGTTGTAGTCTCATGCGAGGGAATTTTATTCCCGCCAGGTTGGCAGCCAGATATATTTTTTGCCATCATGTTGGCAGCGCTGCGCCGCCATTTTTGCCACCATCTTGGTGAACTAGAACCCGCGCTAAGAATACTGGGAGACTTCGGACACCAGTCGCCTCACTATGTGTAAATTGTTACCATCTCATATTTCACAGTGTTGGCAATATCCTGTCGTATCCCACGCAATACATTCTTGTTCACTTTTGGGATGAGGTCAAAATCTCACGGAGACAGATCCGCTGAGTATGGTAATCCCCACCTCCATTCTGCTCGGAGCCCGACTCACTATTGCAGTCCCATCGCCCTGTGTGTGGTTCCTGCCCAATACACCGCCATTTCGTGCTGTGTCCACGTACTATGAGTGCGAATGTGTGGGGAAAATAGTTACTATGATATATCCCCTTAACTTCTCATATATAGGCTATTTGTTGTACATTAGTACTCAGGCAGTTCTTTTGATAAAATTCGGAGAGAACAGGGCTAGGAATGGGAACGTAATATTCGTAGTTTTAAGCAAGGTACAGCCCCGGCATGGGTAACCACACAAAACCATCTTCAGTGCTGCCGACAGTTAGGTTCGAATCCATTCCTTACGAAATGCAAGATAATAATGAAGTGGCCCGGACAGCGCAGACAGCTCGCTCAATACATCCGCAAAAATAATCCATAAATTTGGCTAATTGAGATTTTTATGGACATTTTAGAAAATAATTAAGGCTGCATGTCAGACTGTACTTCGAAAAAGAAAGCTGTAAGCCGTTTCTTTCTAGCACATTCATTAATGTGAAAATACAAGGTGGCCCGCCAGCGCCATACTTTCTGCTTATAAGTGTCCCGCATGCACTCATGATGAATGGGATGCCTAATAACTGATTTTCACTGCCTGCAGGCTAGTTATTTCAGAATATGAAGAGATAATAACCGGACGGCCGCTCACTGCATGTTCCTCAGCGTACCCGTCTAATTCGCCCCCTAGCGTTAGTAAATCTCGTTTCCGAACGCTCAGTAGTAGGCTGGTATTTGGTACAGTTGCTGTCAACATATCAACAATTATTGGCGTGTTCAACAACGACGAATACACAAACATAATTTTAATTTATGGAAGATCTAGTCGGAATGTAGCCATAGCTCGTAGACTGTATGTGCGCAGGAGTTTCCAAATCACCGCCTGCCGCCTACATGGGTATTTTCTGCATCTTTGGCGAGTTTACAAATGTACCTTTTTGCATAGCGTGTGTAGATAAATGACTTCTATTTGTTTCAAATCCGAAATACAGCACGTTGTAGCGCTCCTTTATAAACCAGAGATTAGGCATCCCATTCATCATTATTGCATGCAAGACACTTATATGCAGAAAGTAGGGGCTAGAGGACCACCTGGTATAAGAACCCCATACCATGGGATTTTATTTCCTTTTGTATAGGAATCAGAAAATGAAGCTCGTCGTACGTTAGGCTCCGAACCAAACAACGAGAAGGAAGACCAACTCAGCCCTTTGTGGGTGAAGGGCTCTTCAATTCGCTTATAAAGAGAAGAGAGCGGGCTTGTTGAAAGGAATAACATGGCCATTACATTACGCAGAGCAGGCCAAAGGAAATGATATTCTCATGTACTGTACCTTCATCAGCCTAGAGCGTTTGTTGTTACTAGTTCCATGGGGGATAATTGGTTGTACCCGTACAGCTTATTGAATTACAGAGGCTGTCTTCCTTTCTCAGACGTGAATGTAGAGGAGGATTAGCATACGCGGCGTATAGCTGTTTGCTTAAACCCAGTGACTGTTATGATTATTACTATAAGATGAAGTACAACTGAGGCGTTCCATAGAGAAACTTGCCTTATCCAAGTTAAACATTTTTCACAAGAAAATAAATTAAGCCTGTATGGGATTTAATGCGGGGAATGTTGCCTTAAAATGTTTCTATCTGCATATAAAGGATTTAAATAACATTCATCATCACATGATATTGATATTCCGGGCTGATTTGTCAAACTGTTGAGGCGCTGGCCCTCTGACCTCCACTTGGCAGGTTCGATTCTGGCTCAGTGTGGTGGTATTTGAAGGTGCTCAAATACGTCAGCTTCGTGTCGGTAGATTTACCAGCGTGTAAAAGAACTCCTGCGGAACTAACTTCCACCACCTCCGCATCTTCGAAAACCGTAAAAGTAGTTAGTGGCACGTAAAGCCAATAACATTATTATTATTATTATTATTATTATTATTATTATTATTATTATTATTATTATTATTATTATTATTATTACAAAATATAGGTATACATTGTAGAAATTCAATGACATATTATAAAATGCATAATGCGAGTTTTTCTATAACTCGTAGTACTTTCAACCACATTCACATAGTTTCAGATAATAAATTATCGAAAAAACTCAAGAATTAGAGTTGAACAATCTCTTTATTATTAAACATTCCCAGATATAGTGTACTACACACCCATCACAGGTGTTAACACATCATTTTATACGTTACAAATGAGGAGTGTGTTTATAAGACGCTATTTCCACTGCAAAAATTTCCTCAGTATTTCGTCCACATGCAATGAAGTAGTTGAATACTATACATTGACATGAGCAGTCCAGACCTGAAATATGTAATTCCTTATGAGTGGTTCCATATTTATCCGTGACTGAAGAGAGGCTTTTTTTTTAAATTTTTTACACAGTTCTTGCATTCAACCACGCAATCATGAATGCTCTCTCCTTAGTTGGTGGCCATCTGTGACTGGGTGAGAAGAGTGTTCATTCATTCATTTATGCACGAACACAATTCAACCATGTAATCATTCACTCACCAGTTAATATAAGGCACTGAATCATTCTTTCAGTCATTCAGTTCATTCAAACCATATGTTGTAACTGTAGGATAACTCAACAAAAAATGATGAGACATATGTAAACACTAATACAACTTAGGCAGAGTAAGATACAAGTTTGCCACAGACTACACAACTCGGGTAACGTCAGGACAAAATAAATAAATTTTAAAGAAAGAAAGTACAATTTAGAAATTGAATTGAATAAGTTTCATTGTAATGTTTAATGTAGTAACATAATGCATGTATCGAAACGTATTTTGAAACACAATATACTTCAGGTGATCCGAAAGTAGGGGATGGGAGTATTCTATTCTTTTTTTGCTAGTTGCTTTACGTCGCACTGACACAGATAGGTCTTATGGCGACGATGGGACAGGGAAGGGCTAGGAGTGGGAAGGAAGCGGCCGTGGCTTAATTAAGGTACAGCCCCAGCATTTGCCTGGTTTGAAAATGGGAAACCATGGAAAACCATTTTCAGGGCTGCCGACAGTGGGGTTTGAACCTACTACCTCCCGAATACTGGATACTGGCCGCACTTAAGCGACTGCAGCTATCGAGCTCGGTAGTATCCTATTCTAAGTAGAACCATACCTGATCGTGGGTATGTTCAATGTGCATTTTATTAGATCTTTCCTTGCGTTTCTCTACAACTGTCTTAGGGTGGAAATACAGCCTTTTAAACAAATGCTCCTCAAATAATCTTCATTAAATTTTTAACGAAAAATTGTGTTAAATTTCTATTTGGGGAAAATCAAATGATCACAAATATGCCTTTCAATAAGTGAAACTCAAATTGATGACCGCTAATTTATTTACATCTAACAAATCGTTTTCGAGAGACATCTATAAGGAATTGCAAATCGACTAGTGTACGATTCACTGCATGGAAGGAGATGAAAACTGACTCAGGGTCTAGGAAACTACCACGAATGAATCATTTCTCTAGAGTATAATGAAATAATAATAATAATAATAATAATAATAATAATAATAATAATAATAATAATAATAATAATAATCGTATGGCCTCAGCTACCGTGTGCAGACATTTCAATTTGACACCATCTGGCTGTCTGCTCGTCAATTTCGTCGTTCCGTTTTACTCTAGGCCCACTAGATGTCAGACCGAGTAAACCTAAACTCTCTTGGGCGTCTATGGCTGATATTTAATGAATTTTGTCGGGTAAACACCAAATGTGTCACCAGAGATCTTTTACATGCCGACATCGTACGACATGGAGTGTCGAATAGACTTTTTTCCGCCCTTCAGAAATCCGACTAACTCTGCCGGGTTTGAACCCGCTGTCTTGGAATCCGGAGGCCGACACTCTACCACTGATCCACAGAGACAGCTTATAATGAGATGAGGCCTCCCTGATAAAAGAGCCTTCTATAAATTTCTCAGTCATGACCATCTATCTGTACTTTAAGTACAGCCTGATCGGTTGCAGGGTAACATCGCGTCACACTCAGCTAATTTCTTGGCGCAAAATTTCAGATGCGATAAACAAACAGAATTAGAGCCTCCGGCAGCGCGCCGGCCTCTCACCGCAGGGTTCCGTGGTTCAAATCCCGGTCACTCCATGTGAGGTTTATCCTGGACAAATCGGAGGTGGAACAGGTTTTTATTCCGGGTACTCTAGTTTTTCTTATCATATTTCATTCCAGCAACACTCTCCAATATCATTTCATTTTACCTGTCATTCATCAAACATTGTCCTAGAGGAGTGCGACAAGCTTCAGCAGCCGGCACAGTTCCTATCCTCGCCGCTAGATGGGGGTCTTCATTCATTCCATTCCTGACCCGGCCGATTGACTGGAAACAGGCTGTGGATTTTCAAGCAAACAAAATTCAAAGGATCAAGTCCACTTCATCTTCGTGTTCATCGTAATCGTAATTTTGCCGTTCCTCCTATAAAAATTAAATATATGTTGGAAAAAGCGAGTTCTGCTACGAAACCCAAATTTTCATGAAAATGTAAATTTTAATAGGAAATAGCAATTTTGATAAAAATACGACGGATGGGATAGATTAATTAGTTTTTTCTTCATAACTTGCTTTACGTCGCGCTGACACAGATAGGTCTTATGGCAACATTGGGATAGGAAAGGTCTAGGAATGAGAAAAAAGCTGCCGTGGCCTTCATTTAGGTACAGCCCCCGCATTCGCCTGGTGTCATAATGAGAAAACACGGAAACCATATTCATGCCTGACGATAGTGCGATTCGAGCCCACAAAAGTGAGTAACAAGTAACCGGTGGTGGAATAACATGCACAAATGAAAAAGCGTAGCGTTATTGGAAAGATTGAGATTCTGTGAGAGTTGTAAGAGAAAATTACGGCCGGGGCGAGTGGCTCAGACGGTTGAGGCGCTGGCACTCTGACCCGGCTTGTTCAATCCTGGCTTAGTCGGGTGGTATTTGAAGGTGCTCAAACACGCCAGCCTCGTATCGGTAGCTTTACTCGCACGTAAAAGAACTCCTAAGGGACTAAATTTCGGCACCTCGGTGTCTTCAAAAACCGTAAAAGTAGTTAGTGGGGTGTAAAGCAAAATAACATCATTAGGGAATTACGCATGAAAATGCAACGATAGATACTGTGAAGATTGTTTATTAAAGTAAATCCTCTACCCTGAAATTCATGATCGTGACGAAAAATGAAATTCCACAGCCGGTTACCAGTTCCAACATCGTCAAGAATGAAATGAATGTAGTCCCCATCTAGCGGCAGGTATAGGAACTGTGCCGGCTGCCGAAACCTCTCGCACTCCTCTGGGAAAGTGATTATTGACTGTCAGATAGAGAGTATTGCTGGAATTAAAAAAATAACATGGCGTACCGGTAAGGCGTTTAGTGCCGGGAGTGTCGGAGTACATGTTCGGCTCGCGAGGTGTAGGTGGTTTTATTTGACGCCCGTAGGCGTCGTGATAAGGATGAAATGATGATGAAGACGACACATACACCCAGACCCCTCCAACCGGAATTAAACAATGATTGTTAAAATTCCCGGTTCTACGGGAATCGAACCCGGGACCCCTGTGACCAAAAGCCCGCACGCTAACCATTTAGCCTACGGAGACAGACGCTGGAATAAAAGAGGAAAACCGGAGTGCCCGGAGAAAATCCTCTCTCGCCACCGCTATGTCCAGCGCAAATCTCACATGGAGTGACCGGAATTTGAACCACGGAACCCAAAGGTGAGAGTTCATTGCGCTTCCTCCTGAGCCATGGGGACTTCGGTTGTTATACACAACACTTTCTTAAGATCATAGATGACGTCTAAGAATAATGATGCCAATTACGTACAATGGTTATCCCCCAAGGTCGCTGTTTAGTTTGCAGTAATGACACGCTAGCAAGAGTAACTCTTGATTACTGACAAATGAACTACAATTTCCCTATGACGTCTAAGAAATTGCCAGAGACAGGTCAAGTTTATCTTTCGCTTCAAATCGTGAAGGACAGTCCAATTTTGCGTAAATAATCTGTTCTGTTTCAAGTTAAGATGAGGAATAAGTGCCCGAGTACAGTCGCCATCAAATAATATCTTCGAGGCAGTACCTGTATGTCTTATATAAAATCATCAGACTGAAAATTGGTCACCCTAGTGCGCACGCACGAATAGGTCATAGATAGTTAAGCCTGTACAGATGGCGCAGCGAACGAGCACCGTGCTCAACCGCACGCGCACTGCCTTTACGTGAGCATACGACAGTAGCGATCAGGGGGAAATTGATTTTTCAAGCGGACAATATACGTCACCCAGGGTAGATGTAAGGATGTGACTGAGTGGCATAATGGGTAATCGTTTCTGGCCGTCCCCATGGCCATACGGTGCATAAAGTTGCTGGATTTGCTGGTGTTTCGCAGCGGACTGCTCAACGTTTCTACAAGCTTTGGTGTACTACACGTGGCCACGAAACACGACGTCAGAATTGTGGTCGGAAAAAGATCCGGACTGAGAGGGCCCGAAGACGTGTTTCACGGTTTGTGAAACAAAATCGCTTCCAAACCCGACAAGAATTGCTGTAGTCAGTGAATGACGGTCCATCCCGACTTGTTAGCGAGAGAACATTGCGACTGGAACTGCATGCAATGAAGATTTGGAGTCGGTCACCTCGCAAGAGGCCATTGCTCACACAAAGACATAAATCTGCACGCCTTCAATGGGCTAGAAATCATCGAACGTGGACAGTAAATGACTGGTGGAACGTAATGTGGTCTGACGAATCACGTTTCGAATGACGTACGTCGTCGAGTGCACCGAAGGCCAAATGAAGTATTTCATCCTGGATCCAGGTTCAAGGCGGAGGTGTGTCAGTGATGTTTTGGGGGTGTTTTTCGTATCATGGATTGGGCCCGCTGACTGAGGTGACCACTAACATGAACCAGCATGTTTATTTAAACATTCTGGATGATCAGGTGTTGCCTTTCAGTCAACATCTGCATTAATAATATGCTATTGATACCCCGATTTTTCAACATGACAACATCAGAGTTCATCGGACTGGACGCATATGTGACTGGTTTTATGACCACTCCTCCATCCTATTACATTTCGATTGGCCTACAGAATCACCTGACTTGAGCCCCATTGAAATCGGTGGAACATGTTGGAACAGCGTGTAACACGCAGACATCAGCATCCCCACAATTTGGTAGAATTGCGCGATTAAATTCTCAGCGAGTTTCTTAACCTGGATGCTAGGTACCTGCACAGTTTGCGGACTTACTTCCTAACCGAATCCAGGCGGTTATCAAGTCCACAGGCGAAGTTACTAGGTATTAAATGATGCTTGTACTCCAAGGGTCATTATTTTTTTGTCCGGTGAGCTTATTAATGACTCGATTCAGGAACTGTAATCACAGATGTGATACGAGATAGAGTATTAAATAAGTTACAGGTTTGTGAGCGACTGCAAATTTCACGCGAATCCGCTCATCTTTTCAATATTTGGTCCACCATTTTGTATTTTGCAATTTTTCACTTCAAATTCGTAACTAGACAGCCCAGAAACGATAATGTGCATGGTCTCGTTGGTTCCCTTATACACCTTCATAATGCGAACATGTTTCTCAGTCATTTGTTCACTTTGCGACGGTTGGATTTGAACCTACCTTTCCCCAAACGCTAACTCGCGGGTACGTGACGCGAAATGTGCACCAATTCGCTCAGTTTGACACTTTGTACTACAAT